>NC_084679.1:3113712-3416742 GCF_028389875.1 Rhea pennata | reverse complement strand
CAAGCCCGACTGTCACTGGTTCCTAATAACTCTCTAGTTGCAGACAAGAGCAAATGGTTTCTTTCAGAAGAAGTTCTTGAAGTGTTTACTGCCTGACCTTTGGAAGCAGTATATTAAAAATAATGCATACAGCGAGAGCACCTGCCTCAGCTATGATTTGCCACAGTAGATATGCAGATTACTCCTCTAAGAGGAGCCTCTTAAAGAAATATACTGAATAAAGAGAGTAGCAACAACACTAAAAAAAAAATAAATAAATAAAAACACCACCACACAACTCACTGCCAAGTTGAGCAGAGATGCCAAAGGGAGAGTCAGAAAAACAGAGGTTCTAGTACAGCAGAAAAACCATCCTAGGAGGGAAAGCTTCCATGACGTCTGGAGGCTGAGAGGAAGAGAAGAACTAGAATGCCAAGCGGAATGAGTTACAGCACAGCACACAAGTGAGCAGGAATTCGCTGTATATAACAAAGCTCCTGCTAAAGCAAAAGTGATTCAGCTTCAGGTGATGGTTATATATATATATATATATATATATATATATATATATATATGCATACAGTGTCAGTGTACATTCTGACAAGCAATCAAGAGGGAGTGTAACTGGCTCTCCAGGAGCTAGGCTGGCTAATAGTGTCAAGAGTGTCAAGATGGCTTCTGCAGGTAAAGCATAATTAAGTTACAAACAATGTTTTCTCTGTTTCTTAGATTTTCATATAAATATTACATGGAAGATTGTACAGTTTAGGAATATCAAAACAGATGCTTATTGTAACCCTTCTCCTCTCATGCTTTAAGGATCAATACTTTCCACTTAACCAAATGTCCTCTCAAATAATTTAACAGAAAAAAGTCATTATTTTTCTACAACACCAAATAATAGCATAGAACTGCTTGCAAATAGTAAGAAGTGACCAGCCTTTTTCATTTAATATCTAGGTTTTCTACCTGGTTTCTATAACATTACAGAACATGTATATATTCTCCAGAAGATTAGGATTCAGTTGGAGAGAGGCTTGGAAGAGATAAATAAAAAGATAGTATTTTAATGTTTATATATTTTTTTAACTTCCACTCCCCAGAAAAAATTTACTATGTATCCAGTATTAATTGGAAAAGTAGTTGGTTTTAATATTCTAAGAAAAAATATTCCAGCCCAACACAAAGATATGACAAAATAACCACTCCTCTAATTACTACTGAGTGCCTATTAGGCACTTCTTGTTCCAGGGTCAACACAGCCGTAATTTCCAAAAGTATCAGAAGACATTTATCCAAGCTATGGATAATGTGAGTGATCAAGTATATCATTAAAATCTTTCTCTCTTAGACACTGCAAAATTTATTTAAAAATTGTTGCAGGAGCTGTACATCTAGATAGGAAAACAATACAACTCTAAGTCAGCAGTTTATCAAAATATTGAATCCTTTATGAATGGCTGTAACAAAATGTGACCTCAAAAATACTCTAATAGTAACACATTTTGACTAGAAACTACTAAATATTTACAAAGCTACAACCTTCTGAAGAGACACCTGGTAAAAGATAGGCATCATTAGCTATTGCACCTGTAACACAGAAAACAATTCAGAAGTCAAAAATTGAAGGGAGGTTGTTCTGTCATTACAGCACAGACTGGAAGCAAGAATTCTTGAATTTTGTTCCAAACTTTTATCGCTGACTTATTTTTGACTGTTTAGAACCACACTGTATGCATTTAACTTTCACAGAGCTCATTAGCTGCTTGTTTATAAATGGAAAACAATCACTCATCTTCGCAAGGGTGCTGACAGTCTTACTAATTGCAATACATTTGGAGATCAAAAAAAGTACCACATTCAAGTGCAAAGCATAATGGTTATTTTATAAAAGCATTTATTAATCATTAAGATTTGGCTGCAACTTACTTAATTCCCAGTCCATCCTTATTTCTGAAGACAAGAGGAACTCTGAGAGCTTCTCTTTGCACATACTCAAAAGTAAAATCTGTTTGAATAAAAAATAAAAAAAAATCAATTACAACATCACTGGCACCTCACATCACATTTTCTCAAATTATTCTCCATTTTCCTCCTCTCACCAAAGATCTCTCAGTATCACTTAAACAAAAACGTAAAGAGAATGCATATTTTAGGTCCGAACCGGAAACTGACTGTCAGACAATACTCCCCCAGCTGCTCTCTATTTTTCCTGTTCACTGATGCACATGAAACAGAATCCAGTCAGAGTTTGTCAATTAAGGCCTGGGCTGAAACACTCAGGCTGTAATGAAATACCAAATTAACAGTTAAAAGATAATTCTAACTAAATCACTGTGAGGCAGGCTAGTATTTGTTGGGCGAATGTGTAGGTTAAGCTATTTATTCATATTTAGTTAAAAAAAAAAAAACTTTCTTGTATTATTTTAATATAATGTCCTGATTCTTTGAACACAAGTTCTTTTTTTTTTTTTAATGTGAGAGATCTCATTACTTTCAACAGATTACTTTCTTTTTTAAAAAAATAATTAATCAGAAGTGTAACTCTGCAGGAGCTGATATATAGAAATCTTAAACAATTCCTGGCGCATATGAAGAATGGTGAAAAGGGAAGAGTTTTGTGTGCAAGTCACAATAGAGCACACAAGTAAAAAGGAGAGAGAGAGCATTAAGCTTGTTATTTTAACACTGATCAGAATCCTCCTGTTGCTTCATTCTGAAGATTTCACACAATTGGCCTTTTCTGTGCGTTTCTAAATGCAATGGCCTGATAGAACATCAGTGATTCGGGGACTAGAGCAAAAGTTACAAAGCAGTAATTTGGGTGAGAGGTGCCTACAAAAATCTCGTAATCCATTTGGAGCACTTTGCCACAAAAAGAAAACAAAATATTACAGTGGTCATGTAGAATTTTTGTGGTTCTGTTATTCCTCCTCTCTTAAAGGAGAGCCAGTTTTGTATAGCATCCGTGCATTAAAATATCTATGTATCTTAAAATAGAAAACATTGTTTGAATCTTTAGTGATTCAACTACAACACTCACAAATAAACTATACACCTTATGTGTTATATTTATGCACACATGAGTTGTTTAGCTTCTCTAAGATTCAGCCACCAAGGTACATCCTTCCTGGGAGACTATAAAAACCTCACTAGACTCAAACTTGTATCTGTGGTATTTCTTACTATAAAAACTCATACTGTAAGAAATAGGAAAAACAGGGGCTAAGCTCCTGTGCCTATGCATATATTTTTCCCCTCTCTCTTTACAACTTTTCCCTCATGTATTCAGTTAGTAATTATGACTACTATGTATATAATATTACTCCCTGGACTCACCAAATCAGAAAACAGTAATTATCATTTTACTAAAACATTAAAAATACACTTAATTTTAGATTAGTAGCAATAAAGTTCCTGTAATTAATGCTCCAGTTAAATAAGGTTACCAAGTAAGTATTTCTGTATTAGGGAAATCTTGATTTCTCTCACTTTTTTTTTTTTTTTTTTTTTTTTTTAAAGGACACTCTCATCCAAGACAGAGTCAACAGATGACAAACATCAAGAACAACATCAGTAGAAGAAGCAGAGGCAGATATACAGCCTGGCAAGCTGAAGAAGAAGTAGCTATGACAAACTGCATTCAAGCCAAAAATCACATCAGAGTGTTACTGCATCTCTAAAGAAAAGCTCCAACCCACATTCCTGGCAAAAAAATCAATGAGGAGTTATCATTAAAAATAAAAACAAAAACATGTATTAAATAAAGTATTCCACCAATTCCAGGTGTTCATATAACCTGACTTTTTTATTCTTCCTAAACACAGTCATTGTTTTGCCTAGATTCAATTCAACTCCTGCATTTACAGGAAAAAATAAACCAATAGTGAAAATAAGAACAGAGCAAATAAGAAGACAGACCCTTTCTTTATAATGGCCCAACAAAGCATTTAAATCCCTTGTGGGGTTGAACAAAGCAGACACAGACCACAACAAAATAACAAAAGACACTCATTTATTTTCAAGTTCCCAGAAAGGAGAAAGCTACCAAAAGATTTTAGAGCTGCTGAGCCAGGAAAATTGTGGATTGTACTATAGTTAGCATGTAGCAATGGCAACCACCAGAGTATTTAGAAAATGAGGGTAAAATGCAACCTTCTTCTGGAAAATTAATTAACATTTTAGAGTTAAAAAAATAGGTGTTTTGTGTTTTGTTTGGAGGAAGAGGGGTCAGGGTAGAGCTTATCTCCTAAACAAATAACTTCCTAAATAAGATAGGTATTTAATTTCTCCACCACATTAGCTATTCTAAAAGAAGCTTAAAATACTCATGCAAAACTAAGCCTAGGAGAAAAAAAGGAAATATTCTGAACTAGATTAGTGGTTCCATAGTTATGACCATTTCATGAGGATTACAGCCAAAACTATTCTTTCCTGAGAAAGCTGGCTTGGTCAGGCAGTCCTCCATGAGGCAGGGGTTTGGTGAAAGCCATCTGGGATTCAGGATCCTTTTCAACAATGCTGCAGTAAATAAAGGTGACTTGTGAAACCACCCTCATCCCCTGGATTCCCGGGCTAACCTCTTCTATTTTCCTTTCCAGCAGGCAAACACGCTGCAGAGCTGGGCTGTCTGGCTTTGCTTACTGCTTAGTAATTTAAGTCACCTAAGCAAACCAAATGACTTTGGGGAGGGGGCTGCCGTAATTTAATATAGGATAGAAACACAAAGAAGTTATTGACTTTAAAGTCTCCGACCCCGGAGAACAGGCTCATCAATTGCGTCCTTTGCAAAAGGGTCCTGGATTCAATAGGGGGCGGAGGGGGAGCAGGAATCACCTCCGGCTAAGTGGGGGCTGGGGTTTCTGCCTCCTCTGCAAGGACCTAATTCCTGAAAATCTCGGTGGTGCACTAGGGTCACGATAGCGGAGCACGCCGCGGAGGGAGCGCAAGGCACTGCCGTTCATCATGGAGCTGCACCCAAAGCACCTTGCCAGAGCACAAGTTGCCCGCTGCGAGCGGGGGCCGGGCAGCCCCGGAGAGGTGCGGCTGCAGGCGCAGCGGTGGGGCGCGCAGGCACGCATGCATGCGCTCGCCTCCGGAGCGGTCCAGGCTGCAGGGCCCCAGAGCAAGAGCCATCCCCCAGCCTCCCCTGCTGCTCGGCCTGGCTTCGTCACCGGATCCCCGGGCAGGGGGATGCGGGCGCGAAATATGAACCCAGCAGCAGACCTACACGTGGAGACACCACCAGCGCAGCCCCCCGCAGCAAGCCTGGGCTGGGCATCCGACCCCCTCCCAGCAGCACTCCCACCCTGGCATTTACCTTTCCCATCCATGGCATGCACGAAATCCCCGTGATACATTTTACTCTTTAATTTCTCCTCCAAATTGAAACTCCTGATGCTGACAATTTCCTCCACATCCGAGAGGTCCTCGTTCTCATCGTATCTCCTTCTGCCAATAGATCGCTAGAAAACAAAAATATATGGTACAGAAAATGGGGTTGGTGGGGAGCAAAGCGCATGAATTGTGCAGGATGATTTGACAAATATAATCTGGGAGAAATAATTAAGCTTGCAAGACACAAAATAAACAAAACCTTAACCAAAACAAGCTATAACACAACTGCATGCACAACCTTTTCCATCTCGTGACACTAAGCTAGACAAGAATAACAGGTGTTTGGCTGCAGAAAAACTAAAACTTGTGCTATTTTTTGGGAGCAAGCACTTAAATGGAAACACGAAACACACGTAAGTCGCTGAAAATTCACAAGCTACAGCACTGATGCGTTTTGCAATCACGTAAAAACCGTGAACGGCAGCCACGGCTCGTTAGCAACCGGATCATTTTTATTATTTTTGCACGTGAACACCAGCTAATTCCCTGGGGGGGGAGGGGGGCTCATTAAATCGGAGGCTCGGTATTCGGGTTTCGGTATTTACATAATCCAAGTGTTTCCATAGTCACACCGGAAGCCGCGATTTAAAAACAGATCGCATTATGTAACGCCGCGATTTATTTGCTTTCCATCCCTTCCCCCCCCCCCCCGCCTCCCCCAGCCCAAACCCCCTGTTTCTCGCAGCGCCCCGCGCGTTATTGCGGCTCGGCCAGAGCCTGCGCACTTTTCCCACGCCGAAAGCCAGGGGGGTCCGCGCAGAGGGGGCAGGAATGAGTTAACGTTGCCGAGAGGGGGGCGCGGAGTTAGGCCCGGCGGAGGCCGGTGCCGCTGCCCAGGGCCGGCGGGGAAGTTGCTGGCGGCGGCGGCGCTGCGCGGCGCGGCGCGGCCGGCGGCGGGGGACGGCGGCCGCGCACAAAGGTAGGTCCCGGGGGGAGCGCGGCTGCACCGGCTGCCGCCGCGGCTCTGCGCCGCTCCCGGCGCTGCGCACGCCGCCTCGCTCGGCACACATTTAAAATCCGCCCCGGCAGCCAAGCCTCTACAAACACCCTCTTGATCAGCACAAACCCTTACCCGCAGGAAAAAAAAATTATATATATATATATATTATTGTCCCACCCTCTCCTTCCCCTCGGTTAAATTCCACCCCCTTCCCGAGTGTCTAAGCTGATCTCTCGCAAACTAAGTAGCTCTGCTGCCTACATTTTACATGCATTTCTTCCCTGTGCAAACAATTAAGCAAAATCATTTAAAAGGCACAAATAGGAAATAGACAGAAGCCAGCTACACACCAATCTTCTTCCAGAGTCTTTCTCTGCCTCCATTTTTTTGGAGAGTTTCATCACTTAATTGTCAACAGTTCCTGTCCTGCATTTTTGGCCCAAATAGGGAGGAGGAAAAACAAAAGCCATCCAGGTCTCTCTAAAGTTTTGCAATTTTGCACCAGCACTTTTTTTTTTGGTGGGGGGGGGGAGGAGGGGAGGGAAGGGGAGGGGGGCGGCGATGCGTTTTGCAAAGTCCTAAGGAACCATTTTCAGGCACTGCGTGTGGAGCGGGGCGCAGGCGTCGCAGTGCCCGGAACGTAAACAGTGGCGGGGCCGCGCCGGGGGGGGGGGGGGGCCGGGGCGCACCGGCGCTGCGCTCGCCGCCGCCGCCGCCGGGGCTCGCCCGCCCGCCCGCCGCGCTGGTGTCGGGTCACGAGTGCGCCGCGGGCGCGGCACGCAGGCGCTGAGCGGCGGAGCAGCGCGCTGCGCCGCGCCGCGGGGGCTGGGGCTGCGCGGCGCCCCGCGGAGCGCCCGCGCCGCCGGCACAAAGGCGCGGAGCGGCCGGGGCGGCGGGGGAGGGCGCCGGCGGCCCCGCGGAGCGGCGCGGCTCCCTGCGCGGGGGCTCCGCACCGCGCGGGCTGCGAAGCGGGCTTACTGGTTTTGCTGGAAGTCCCCTGCGACGGAATCGGCCGCGGCTGTGGAAGAAAAAGAAGCGTCTGCTGTAAACAGCGGCAAATCACCGTTTAAAAATAATCAGTAACACTTAATCTTACTGCTCTGCTTAATTAAACACCCCGTTTTACATAGGCTTAATTTCCGTGTCTTTTATTACACGTGCGGCAAGAAGTTTGGCAAGACAGCCCTAGCAGAGGCAAAGGAGCGCTCTGCGGCAGCGTGCCCACGCGCTCGGGCTACGGCGTTGCAGGAGCTGCCCCCGTACTTGTCTTGTAAGGACGGATTCTAATGTCTATAAAGATAATGTATTACTCAGTGTTAAAGCAAAGTTGGGTTTATAATATGTTCATACAACAGGCAGAAATCGCAGATGACTGATGAGATTGTAAGTAAAAATGAATTTATAATACAGATACTGATGTAGAAAATCTAGTTTGAGGTACTGCGGGCTCTTAAAATTATCAGACCAATTCACATCTAGTCCAGATTGATACTGAGCAAATACTGGGACCATCTGAGTGCACCAGCAGGGTCAGACTGCAGATTTTGAGCAGCCTCCAGGTTCCGGGGTGTTGCAGGGCTCTGAAGTGTCATCCTTTACCATCAATCTCCCGTTCCCCCCAAAAAGAGGACATCAAGGAGTATCCAGACACATGGTCATGGGTAGATGGCTTTGACAGTGCTCCCCTGTTTTGCTTGTTACAGATACAGTTTTTGAGATTGACAGAGTAATTGTGCTGCTACCCTCAGTCTGGTAGTTGCTCAGTGCTGTTGCTCGTGGGCAAGCAAAGACTGAGAACCGCTGGTCTGGCCAGTCCGGATCTCAGCAGCAAATTTCAAATTGTTTGTATGGCTTTCATTTTCAGGTCAGTTACATACACGTTTTATTAAAATAGGGCAATTCTCTTTACTATTCCTGACTGCTTTTACCCAGCAGAAACAAATTCATAGAGAATCCAGTTACTTTTGTGCACCTAATCTATTAAAGTCTCATTTAATATGAAGCAAAACATAAAACATTCAAATTCAACTTCATGGGCCTTTCTGGACATCTCTTTAGAAAGCTCCATATTTTAATGAACCATGACACATGGATAAAGGAAGAATTTGTCCAGCAGAGAGAATACTACCTTAGGCATTAAGGTAGTAGGCTTCTCTTTCAGAATCTGCCAATAACTGCCTGCAGAACCATGAAAAATCATGTAATCTTTCTCTAATATCTTCCTATTTGCAGTTGATTTAACTTTATTAGCATATAAAAGTGTTGTATAGGTTATACATTGAAGTGTGGATTCCAGATGTCTGTTATATCAAATGCATTATTAATCCATAATCCTCAAAAGATGTCTGCATATGATGACCTTTTGGCCAAGATTACTCAATCTTAAAATTAAATGCATGTGTGCATCTGTAGGATTGTGGACAGGGTACTTGTATAAGATAAATAGATGTTACTAGAGAATCATCAGACAAAAACATATAATCCATCCATTCTATAAAAGTCCACCAAAAAAGAACACATACATAAAAGAAAATCAACTCATTTTTCTAATTTTCTTTTCTTTTTTTGATATGAGCAATCTCAGAATCTTGGTATGTCAAGCAACTCCATCAAGGACTATATTAATCACATAAACTTGGAAAAAATAGGACACAATAGAGCACATTATTGAAGTATGGAAGTAAATACATTTCAGAAATATCACAATTTTAATCTACAGAACTCCAGACATAGAAAATGCATTGTTAATCTTCTTTTAAGACAGAAATTATTTGTATTAAACTGCAATTCATTCTACCATTAAAATAATATTGTAATCACTTAGTGTATTAATTCATAACAAAAAATCTAAGCCACAAACTTAAAAGAACTAAAAAATCGGGTATGATATAGGTGATGAGAACATCCACAGCTGCATTAGATAGGATAAAAACATTTGGAAGCAATATTAAACCCGTATGCTTCAGGACACAGGTTAACTGCTAGCAGATGAGGGTTAGGGCTCATTTCCTTTCCGAGTAGGTCATTCCATAGTTTTCCACCAGGGGGTTCTGATAGTGCCTGGTGCTGATCCTGTCAGGCAGCACTTGCTACAGCAGAGCCCATTACTGCAGCAAGTCCAGGTTTCTTTCCAATCCAAAATAAGGGAAAATTTTAATATTGTGAAAAGGAGGGATGATTCTTGAGAAGTGGGTTCAGATGAGCTGCTCCTCCTCCAAAACCATAGAAGCCTTCTCTGATGTCAATTTAACTTATTTTATGTTCTAATCATGTTTCACAATGTATTCAATCCTGACCTTCTTTGATTGAAACTAGGGTCTGTCACTTAATAAAACTTAAATTACAAAGTTCACAATAAAATTAATTCTGTGCTTGGAATGGCTGTATGAAGAAATGGATTAATTTTTCCCTTATTGAGCCTTCAGACATATTTATTTCCCATTGGATAGAATGGACAAAAATAATATTTTAAACATTAACCCCCCCCCATCTTTTACCATGTAAAACCTCCATTACATACCTTACCTTGGGTTAAGGTGGAAGGGTAGATATTTAACCACTTCATTGCTGTATGAAAGAAGTTAAAAATAATTATGATTTTATAGACAAGACAGATCACAATAATTTCTAGAAATCTCATTAATTAAACTTTAAGAGATTAGAGAAGATACTTGCCTTAACTTCCTCACTGCTTTGGACTGCTGAAATCCTTTCTTTATTTGCTTCTTGCAATTGCTACTCCTGGTGTATTGTTTTTAATGCGGAACTACCATACTTTCCATTTTGTGGTAACCTGATTTGGTTTTGGTACAACAATAGGAACAAATGGAAGTGATCATTTGCATGTGAAGCTAATAGTATGTTTTAGAAAGACAGATTTCTATTCAGAGGGTAGCACCTTTGCATGCTAAGTACCATATCACATTAATAGTGTCACATGGTACTCAGAGCACCTATACTTCCTATTCATTTCTCCCACAGAAAATACAAAGTACGTTTATAGCAGAAAATTTCAAGAGTATCCTTGTGACAATGTACAGCTCTTTCAGGGCTCTCTAGAAAGAAACTTGGACTAGTGCCACCTGCTCCAATTGTGTTCATGCATAAATGATTCAGAGAATGGATTGAAATTACCTGTAATTAGGGGTAATAGTGGGCTGCTGCTGCTGAAAGGGGTGGTTTCCTTTCTCTTGTATGTACCTCCCTCTTGCCTTAGATCTAGTGCTCAGGCAGCCACAGGGTAAGTCAGTTCAGTGAACAAAACCAACAGAAAGCTAACCCATCAAGGAAAAGTATTTTCCATCAAGCCCGCTCATTGAGGTCTTGCTCTGTAGGTGTTCGATCACTATAGTCTACAGAACAATGAGTGGGGGGAGATGAAGGAAGGGTGCAGGACTACACCCTTTTGGTGGTCTCCTGTAATTGCACTGATCGGAGGTGATACCAGCCCACAACCTTGAACCTCCAGGATCATTTCAGGAGAACTTCCTGAAGAATTTCTAACTAAGCATGGTTGACTCTTGATTTCTGCTAACTCAAGAATAAGCAGTATAAGAAGAACTATGTGCAATAATGAGTAGTTAGCTTTGGAAACGGAAGAATGTGTCCTGTTTAGTTTGTATTTTACAGCTCAGAAATCACTGGATTGAGCATAAAGGGAAAAATGCGTATATTGTTATAACAATTTTTGTTGAGGAAGAAGGCTTGATCCCTAATAATTTATGTCTTCCTATTTAACAGACTGATTTTTTTTTTCTTTTTGTTAGGAAAGAACAATGCTTATTTTAAAGCTAAAATGATGGAGCTTTTAAGTTCAGAATTAAGTATGTTTTTTGTTTGGAAATGTGGATGGGACAGGATGAGATTTACTTACTGGCTGGGTCTGATCCAGTAGGTCTCTTTCAGTACTATGTTTCTTTGAATGAAATACTAACTGAACGGCGTGCAATATTGTTAAATCTTCGAAAGCCCTTTCTGATGAGCAGAAACAGGAGTGATGGATAGAATGGAAAAACAATGAGTTCAAAGTATTTTTACTAACTCTTAGATCACAAGGGAAGTAAGTAACATGGATTTACTATATGAAAAGCTTCCATTTTGACTAAACTTCTAATCTTGTTTAGTCCAACTATGTATGCTAAAAGTAGCACGATCAAGAAAGCAGTTTCAGTTGCAATATAGCAGGCACTCCATCTTTTTACCAACAAGACCTAACTCGTCAAGCAGTCTATTTTTAATACAATTATTTGGAAAGACAGCTGAAGTCCTTCTTAGCTACACATTTCTCTCTCAGTTTTTTCTGTAGCTTACAGAGAACTAATTCAGATAAGCAGCAGCTGTGGCAATGATGAATTCAAAATTTATAATTATATCCTATTCTACTTTACAGCTATTTAATTAATACTATTGAGTCCCCCTTTACAACAATTTACACTTCTGCACCAACATCATAAATATAAGCATGTTCAGATAAACCTGATTTTAGGAAACAGGACAAGAACTAGGTATTATTTACACAGTGGTACTCGCACATTATTTTACCATTCAACCATAATTATGCACAAGAGACGAGAAGAATCAGTGAATAATCTTGTGTACACATACAAAAACTTATTTTGCATAGCCTATGAACAGCAATGCAAAAATATTTTTAAATGTATGATTCCACAGAAATTAAATGACAGAGAAACAGTCTTAAGGAACCTTTGCTTGAGATTTAGGGAAAATTTTTATTGCAGTTTTTTGATGGTTACCAAATGCAGTAATGAGATCACAATATGGTTGTTACTCATTGCTTTGCAATCTGTTGCTCAGACTTAGCCTGTAGTGTAAATTGGAAACAGAGAAAGAGTTTTGATTGGGAAGCGTTTTTTTTTTTCTTAAGGAATTAAAACACATGACCAGAGTAGAATTTTCTAATGCTGTTTTATGCTGGCCTTTCATTCAAATGGATCCTATGGAGTAGTATTGTCATCCCTAATTGTCATCCCTAAAGAGAAGGCAATAGCAAGCATTCCATGGAGTCACTTGCACAACAGCAGAAGTTTTACAGAAAAAGTCGGTAGGTCAAACTCATTCTCTTGCAGAGGTGTTTTAATGCCCCTGCAGATAAAATCTTACCAGGAGTTGTTTTTAACATGAACATTCAGTTTATTTCCTGACAAAGGTCATTCAATTCTATTGCAGTAAGAAACTGTA
The DNA here is from genome assembly GCF_028389875.1 of Rhea pennata. Classification (NCBI taxonomy): domain Eukaryota; kingdom Metazoa; phylum Chordata; class Aves; order Rheiformes; family Rheidae; genus Rhea; species Rhea pennata. The sequence goes on along the minus strand of NC_084679.1, from coordinate 3,404,228 downwards.
GTTCCAGGAAATGCATCTGGAGACTTCAAATTGTTAAGAGTATTCCTTGGATGCTTCAGCTGTCCCTTTTTAAAGAATGCTGTGTAAATTAATTAAAAAGTGTAATGGTGACCTATGTTAGTGTAGATTCTATCATAAATTTTACATTAGAATATGTGTAATTAGGTGAATAACTTTGCAAATTAGAGAACGGCTTGAAGAGAGGAATGCAGCAAACACGTTTAGGACTTCTGTGCCACATTTTTTTTCCTATTCATAAACAAGACAAAGTTTCAAAGCAACAGACAATTAGTAATATTTTTGATTATAATGCAATTAGTGTTGCAGTGATTCAGCTTGCATATGACCATCCATGTACCTGTAAATAGCAAAATTATACTTGTCCAGTATCGCTTATTTCTATTGTTAAAATTCTGAATTTTCTTACTAGAAATTGTTAGCAACAGGTTTCTTTCACATCCCTTAAAAACTCTCCAGAGCCACAGGTTTTCTAGGCCACAAGCACAGGATTAAATATCAAAATTTCAGAAATCCTCTTCATAATTGCAAATTCATATTTGCTATGGAATTCAGCTCTTATTTCTCCTCTGTAAAATAAAGGAAAAAATACATTTTAAAAATGTTGGGTGGTAATTAAGTCTTTCGACATTGACAATATATATCAGTTGAAACAGTCTAATAATTAGCTTTATCAATAATCAGCTGCTGATAAAAGCTAGCTTATTAGCAGCACCTCAGAGGTGGGCCTCAGTCAAGGCTCCTAGAGGCAGCAGAAGGGGGATAAGATGGGGGCCTCTCACCTCAGCGTGGCCCGGGGGGTAACAGGGGAGCAAGATGGGGGCCTCTCACCTCAGCGTGGGTCAGGGGGACAAGAGGGAGGACAAGAGGGGGACCCCTCGCCTCAGCATGGGCTGGGGGGACAAGATGGGGGGCCCTTTGCCTCAGCATGGGACAGAGAGACAGGATGGGGGACAAGACAGGGATCCCTCGCCTCACAGCAGGTCAGGGGGACAAGATGGGGGGCCCTCGCCTCAGCGCGGGCTGGGGGGGGCGAGAGGGCACAAGATGGGGACCTTTTGCCTCAGCGCGGGTAGGGGGACAAGAGGCGGACAAGATGGGGGCCCCTCGCCTCAGCGAGGCCGGCGGGAGGACCGCGGCCCCTCGCGCCTCCCCCCCCTCACGTCGGGCGGCCGCTCGGGCACGACGCCGGCGGAGACTCCCCGCCCCGGCTGCCCGGAGCGCTGCCGGGAAGCGGCCGGGGGCAGGCGGGGGCCGCACCGCGCCGCGCAGCCCAATGAGGCGGCGGCGGGGCGGTGCCGGCGGGCGGCGGCGCGCAGGCTCGCGGCGGCAGGCGCGGCCCCAGCACCGGCAGGAGCCGCCGCCGGGCGCCATGGGGTGTTAGAGCAGCTGGCGCCCTCGCTCTCCGGCCGGAAGGAGCCGCCGCCGCCGCCGCGTGCCTCCCTCTCCGCCCCGCTCGGTTCCTCTTCCCGCCTCGCTCGCCGCCCGGAGCCCATGAGCCTGAACGAGCACTCGATGCAGGCGCTGTCCTGGCGGAAGCTCTACCTGAGCCGCGCCAAGCTGAAAGCCTCCAGCCGCACCTCCGCGCTGCTCTCCGGCTTCGCCATGGTGAGCGGCCCGGCCCGCCGGCCGCCGCCGCGCCGCTGACGGCCCCGTGGGCAGCGGGCGGCGGGGCGGGCACGGTGACAGCTCCTGCGCGCCGAGCTGCGCCCGCCCCGGCCTCCCGCCGAGCCGCGCAGCCCGGCGCCCCCCGCCGCTGCTCGGCTGCTTGCGGGCTCGCTGCCGGCCGCAGCGCCTCGCCCGGGGATGGCGGGGCGGGGGGGGGGGGGAGAGCCGGGCGCTGCCCCACAGAAAGCCGCAGGCGGCCGCGCGGCTCTTGCGCGCCCCGCGCAGCCTCTCCGGGTGTTCCCCTGCGCGCGTTTGCGCCGCGGAGCGCGCGGTAAGTGCGAGAGCGGCGCCGGCGCCTTCCCGCGGCGCGGCGCGGCCCGGCGCTCGGCTGAACGCAGCGCGGGGGCTGGCCCGACTTGGCAGCGACCCTCCAGCTCCGATTCCTCCGTAGTGATTTTGGTTGTAGCTTTTCTAAGCCTTTCTTTTCTGGGAAGTTACTGAATTTGGAGGGCTTTTTCGGTGCATCTTTTAGAGATGTCTTTTTCTGTTGTTGTTGGGCTTTTTATTTGCTCTATGGTTTGATACTGAGGAAAGCTAGTCTGGTAATCCTAATTATTTGAAACGGAATTAGGTTGACGTTAGTTTGAAACATAGCTTACAGGCTCCACCACATCCTGCCCACTAACCTGTGGCAGCACACCTGTATTCAGCACTGCTAAATACTGGATTTTACAGCTGTGAGGGATTTTCCTTTTGTTTTTGATTTTTGCACGGATTAAAATATACATGTATATTTTCAGCCGTAAGAGGTGCTCCCCTTGAGAGCCGTTGTTCCGGCTGGAAGATGCTTTTTCAAAACCCCGCGGCTGGTCTGCAGCAGCCTTGCAGGCGGTCAAATAAATGTCACCGCCGTCCTTCGATGGCTAAAAACAGCAGGCCGCTCTTGGGGGCTGGCGGTGGCCTGGTGTCCCCTTGAGTGACAGGCAGCTGTGCGAGAGCGGCGGCGCGTTTGGGTTTGGGTGGCCTCTGCGTGGGAGCGACGCGTCGCGCCCGCGCCGCTGCCGCCGCGGAGTTTCCCGTGCCGGACACCGCTCCGCTGTGACGGAGCCGTTCGTCGGGGGTGTTAATCTTGATTCAGAATTTTACCTCGATTTGAAAGCAAATGTGGGGAAAAACTGTGGCTTGTGGATTTTTTTTTTCACACATTTTGAAATAAGGGAAGCTGTAAATAATTGAATCTGCAGCATAATCAAATTTTGTAAGGATTATTTAAAATCCATACTCAGTCTGTTATACTTAACCTATCAAATCTCGTCTTGTTTTGTTTTTGTTTTGTAAGTATATGCCATGTGCGCTATAAAACCCCTGTGGATGCACGGGCTAACTTCTTTCTTGATTCCCTGGGAGAGAGTTCCAAGTTAAGAGCCTGCTGTCCTGCAGCTGAAAACTGCTGGGGTTTTTTTAATTGAATTTGTGGTGTTTAGGGTAATTCAGGAAAAGGGTACTTTGTTCTGATTAGCAAAATCTCTGGTAGCCAGAAATGTTAAAGGTGAATATTCATAATACTAAGGTGTTGTGGAAATTGCCCTACTCAGAAATTTCCACTTTTTTCTTCCTTTGACAAGGCCGCTTTGGAAATCCAATTTCATTGGTTTTGCTGTTATAGATAGCCCTCTAGCTGGGACTTTCTAATCTCTTACTGGAAAAGCTGACGTAATTTTTCAAGTTTTTTATTTATTTTTTTCCCTTTTAAGTAACTTTGCACTGCTTAAGGTTTGAATCTGTCCTTACCAACTTCTGCATTGAAAAACAGAGCCTTCTGGCACCTGGGCAAGGTCACTAAATTCAGCAGGTTCTTTTTGTTCAAAACTCACATTTGAAGAATTTGCTACTAAAACACAACCTAATCGTAGATCTAAAAGTTAAAACAGCAGTTAAGCGTGATTGCCTCTCAGTTTTCCTTATCTGCAAGCCCGGATGACCCATTTAAGACCACCCAGTAAAATGCTGGGATCTGACAGTAGGGGAACGTGCTTGTTTTCATGCCTGCTCCATTGATCCTTGCTTTTACTAAACAATACTTTAATTCTCTAGTATGAACTAAGTATTTCTGCAAAACTATTCCTTTATTGTTGTACTAATGACCTATATAACTGCAACCGTTTTTCAAAGCTTATTCCCTCAAGATTGATTAAGCCTACCCCAGTTAAATGGTGTAAGTAGATGTCAAGAGATTGCACAGGTCAGTTGTGTGGAGAGTGTGAAAACGCTCAACCAAATTTTGTGTTGGCAAGTGTTACACTTCTGCAGTGAGGACTGGTAAAAACTTGTTTGAATATGAATTGTGTTTTGGAGCTGCACATCACAATTTGCTGCAGTATGCTGGCTTCAGAGAAACAGATGCCTGGTCCAGTGATCACAAACTGTTATTAGAGGTAACCTCACAAGAGTAAATCCAAGCGTTTGTTTTGTGTAGGTTTCCAGGGACATTACCATCCAGTACAATGTGTCTAGGAGGAAATCTATGAAGTTTATAGTTCTGCATTCAGGATTCTCTCCCAATCTATGATGCCCGCAAGTAATATCAATTTCCAAATTGTTAGATGTAGAGAAAGAAATTATCGACTGCAGCATACCTGTAGTCTGGGAAAGACCCGAGGGTTCGGCTGATTACTCATGCTGACTGGTATTGTGCTGATCTCCACCTAGAAGAGGCATTTGGTATTTCTCACTTCTGCTTTAAATCACAGGTCTTGATATGTTTTTTTTTTTTTTTTCCCCCTCCTCCTGCATGCCTGTCCTTATTTCTTAATCCAGCCTATCTCCAGTGTTGACTGTCACCCCTGGAAATATTTAGCAGAATATACCTGTTATTGCTAACACTAGCTTATCCACACTCACTAGAATCAAGGGCTTTAATGTAGACAGACTGCAGGCGGGGGTTTTTAGTTTGAACAGAACAGACTTGTTGGCTTCATATCATCGCCAGAGTTACATCACGCACTAGTGTGACAGCGCCATGTTACTTGCGTTGCTAATATCGTATAGAAATTGTTAAATCACAACAGTCATCAAACTGAAAAACTCCTTCCCCTCCACCCACCATTAATAACTCTGTGGAAAAAAACTCAGCTTAAATGAGGAATCTAAATTATCCTAACAAGGTGCTTGACTGGCTTAATTATTTAGAACGTTATTTGTCAGACAGTATGTTTGACTCGTAAATGGCTCTAACGATGCAAACTGGCTAGACTGTCATCTGAGTAGTAGTATACAAGCATCCAGTGCTGAATATTGTCAAAGAAGTGTCAGATCTCACATTTGAAATAAAGCCAATACAGTCTTCTGAAGACAGCTTCAGTCATCTTTTGTAAAAGACTGACTGCGCTGATAAATATTGATGAAACTAATTTCCATAACGGTAGTTGATATTGCCTCGGTAAGACCAAGACCCCGCTGTTGCGGGGTATTCAAGACAGCATAGTCCTTCTCTAATAAAGCTTCCTCTGCAGTTGTAAACACTAAATGATCTCACTTTAGAAGTTGTTCTGGCTCCGTTTCTCTGAATCGCTAGTAGAATAGCGTGCAATGGCTGTATTTTGTAACCTGCAGGAAAGTATTACAGGCCTAGTTTTTATAGCTGCTACCACCGCTTACAGTTGTACTGCTGTTGCACTTACAGGTTTGAACTGTGCTCTGAAGACTCTCCCAGGTATAAGAGGCCTCTTATATTTGCTTACAGTCATGAGAGCAGCTTTCTGTTGCTCCTTTGAGCATCCCTGCCCGAAGGTCGCAGACGAGCAGGAAGGCAGCGGGAAGGCAGCGTGGAGCGTCAGGGCTCTTGCCATGCTCTGTCTTGCAGCGGCTCTGAGTGGCTGCTTGTGGCTGCTGGAGCTCGGAAGATGTAAAGTTGATGTTAAGCCACTGTTATCTTCTCCCTGCTGTGCTGCATAATCTGACCTTGCACTTATGATATAGATCTATTGTAAGTGGTTTCTACAGCACTCTGTAGAGGTACTGCTTCTTGCAGATGTGTTTACTGTGATTATATGGGTGTTAACCTTTTTCATGTTTACTAACAAAACAAAATTAAACTTGTGTATTTATATTCAGGTGGTGGATTTAGTAAATACGATTTTTTTTTGGCCATTCTGTAAAACGTAGTAAGCCATGAAGTCGAGATCCTAGGCTAAAAGAAAAATGACGTGTACTTTCTCTTCTGTTTAAAACTAGTAACAGTATCATTATTTTGACTTACCTTTTTTTAATTTCCAGTGACTAGTTCTAGGCCATACAGAGTCATACTGTATGAGTTTCTTATGGCTCTTAATGAACGATACAGAGACTATAGGGAGCTTGGCTCTGTGCCTCTGTCTCTAAGAACAAATAGTACTGTCAGGAAAACAGACTGACTGACTCAGGAGCTGAAGACACAGCTAGCGGCGTGCTCAATTCAGATGATCTTACGACACCTATCTCATCCCCAGCCTCCCCCGTGGTCCTGCACGTGGGCAAGGTAGGGGCTATAAAATGAGATTTGGTATTGAAATAGCCTTTTGATGTGATCTTCAAGACTTTGAAAAGCCACTTCTGTGGATTTTTTTTCCCCCTACTGAGGTTAATGTAGAGTATTATGAAGAGTCACTTTCATGTGTTAAGCGTATGGATAACTAGATTTAATCAACTCTAGTCATTGCTGCAACAGGTGGAGGTAAGGTGTACAGAGGCTGAAGCAAATAGTTCTGTGGATAGATGTTGATTAAACTTGTAGTTATCACAGTATAACTTGAAGTATATTGGTATTACAAGGTGAAGGGTTTTTTTTAAACACTAGTATGCTTACTCAAGTATGATTTACATCCTTCTCTCGCTGTTTGGAAGGACCCTTACAATACATAGCCGCAATGTTCAGTCAGCACAGCTTGCTTATAAGCTATTCCTGATGAGCTAGTTCTGTTCCCTTACTGCAGGAGAATTGGTAGTTTCCTGCTTAGGAATGGTAGAAGTGGCTGGGGAAGAGGAGGTGAGAGCAGGCTTGCAAGGATATGCAGGTAATTCTAGACGGATTCAGTAAGACGTGCTCGATGTCTTTAGTAAGACTGACGTTTGAGGTAGGTAACATTGTCATTTTTGAAGGGGCTTTGCTTGTAAAAAATCTGCGATGTAGCTAGCTCCATGGGTGGTACACGTAGAGCACGATCATACTGAGAGCCAGTGTTTCGCAAGATAGAAAGGGCAGGAGAACAGTTTTGATTGGAGCTTTAGACTGGTCAAAGCCTTCTGTAGGGTTCGAGGGGCAAATTTACAGCCGTCCCGTCACGTGGCCTTCAGTAGCTGTTGACCCAGCCCCTGGCTATCGAATGTATTTAGCTGAGATCAGGCAGTTTGTGGAAAAGCGGCCACATGCATTGGTCAGAACTGGTAGTGAAGAGTTTGAATTGGCTGCAGCTCTGTCAGATTTAAAGCTGTTTGTCTTCCCATGGCATGCTGAACTCAAGATTGGGTCTCAGCTGTGTGTTAACGTTAGTATTTGATACTATGAGAGACAGAGGATAAAAGCCCATACAGTATGACAGTTAGGACGCACGCTCCCAGCCTCTGTTATGTGTTATATTCCTTCCTACCGAAGCTAGGAGTCATCTCTGCAGGGAAGGGGAGGAGAGGAAGTCATCTATGAATAGCTCACAGGTGATACAGATTTGTTTGGGATAAGGCACTTTGTTTCCTTTTCTGTATAGCAATAGCTAGTGATTTTGAAAAAGATGCAAACCTGTGATTAAGTAAAAATCCTCTTGAAAACTGTATTCGCTGCTGTTGTTGCTTCGTATGATAACAAAGAGAGGTTACCTCTTTTTCCTGTGTTGAAAAGTCTTGAGTGTCAATATGACCTGCTACATGGGTGGTTCTTAGTACAGTTCTCCCTTCTGTTTTCCATCTGATATTGTCTGTCACATTTTATTTTCCCTGGTTACTTTTTCCTTCAGATAAAACAGTCCTAAAACAGAAATTGAACTTCAAATTTGCACTATGCTGGAATTAAAACCAAGTTAAGTGAAACCAGTCTATTGCCTAGTGGCTTGTAAAACTGGGGAATAATGCTGAAAATTGAAGCAGGTTGCTAATTTATGCGCCGCTGCTGTGGTAGACACGAACAAAAGGCAAGCCAGGGCAGTTGGTTCTCCTGCATTTCAGAAGCCATATGAGCTTTTCAAGCTTCATTTGCAGCTGTGTGTGTGACTGATCGTTGTTCTTTATGGAATATTGTGTTGCTGCTGATGGAAACTTTTACTAGTGTAGCACAGCTTGCTTTTTGTGAAAACTGTGGAGCTGGTGTCTGTCAGATGCACCATGTAAGTGAGGACATGAAACCTTCATAGCACTGAGGACTTCTTTTAAACAGGAACTTAATTTAGACCTTTTTTTTCTAACAAGATATGGAAGCATCATATACGAGCAAGTGAAATGAACTTTTTTCAAGCTATTAAACTATAGCTGAAATTGAAATGCCATCTCTTCTAGAGTGCAGGCTGTTGAGTTTCTTGCGATGTGGTAGTAATTGGGCTGCTGTGATGCTTTCTGTGAAATCCAGGATTGTCAGAAGCCTTGCCATGATTGTGTGCACAAATTCACTTGTATTCTAAAAGCATCTGAACTCCAGTCCCACTTCTTAATAGCGTGAGAGTCCTTTAACTTTGTCAAGAAGCTGTATTTCAGATTTACAACCTTTTCAAGGGCTATAGTAAGTCTGTCAGTCATTTCCGTAGGATGATCTGATGTTAAAGTTAGCTCTTATTTCAGCCAGGGATTAGACTGGATGACATCTTGAGATTTCTTCCAGCCTGAGTTGTTCTGTGATTATGTAGTAAAGCAGGATGCTTGCAGCAACCTTGCTGGCTGCACAGTAGAAATCAGGAGGCAAATGTTTGAAGAAACTTTAAAAAGGCGAAGGAAATGGTGCTGAAGTGCATTGTGTTGGCTGCTGTGCCCCTGAAGGGCCTATGTTCTGAAAGAGTGTCAGAAGTTAATAGAGGACACGGAGGAAAAAAGTCCTCCTGCATGTGCTTGGAAGGTCATGCTTTTCATGGACTTGAATTGTATTAGATATGCTGACGTGGGCCTTGATACTGCAAGTGCTTTACAAGAGCAGTTGCAATCTGTGCGTTTTGAAATCACAGCATGAGAAAAGAGACAAGGAACTTCTCATCGCTGTTTGAAAACAGGCATGGGGCCTGATAATGAAAAATTGAGCTTTTTGGGTTAGGTGTCTGGTTCAAGATTGGCCCAGGCAATAAAGAACAGAGTTTGTAACTGGAGAGAGTTGGCAGTGTGTCTGCTAGTTCCTTGACAGTCTGAGACAGTAAACATGAACTAGTTTTTCACTTATGGGTCAAGCAGGAGTTACTCTGCCAGGCGGGGGCAAAAGCAGGCTTTGCTATGCCCCCTGGAGACTTTCCATCAACTTCAGAAGATTTTGGAATCCTTCAGGCATTCTGCATCCATGACCTCCTGAAAGTCTCAATTTGAAGCAAGTTCTGAAATGTCCATTAATCTGCATGAATGGGAAAGAGAAATGTTTGCTGCTTTTGCCCTCTCCTTCTTTCAGGTTGTTGCTGAGTGTTATCTCATTACCTACAACTGCAACTTTACTTGATGCATTTTTCTTCTGGCTTAAGGGATATCTCTGTCCAGCTAATTAGCTTCAGTGTAATTTTTTCCTTTTCTGTCTGTGAACCCAAGAAAAACTCTTTGGTCTTTTTCTTATGCATATACCTTCTAGCTTCTATCACATTTTCTCACTGAGGAGGGTTTAGGAAAAACTCCAGCTCCCTTTCTGGGAACTTGCCGTTGGCAAAGAATTGTCAGTGCATTGGTGGAGCTGCGCTTAATGCATCTTTCTTGTAAGTGTATCTTGAATGTTCAAAGTAGGGATCTTTTACCATCATCTGTTGGGAGTCTATGAAGCTGCAATCCTTTCAGAGTTGATAGAAATATTTTTCCAGATGCTGTGGTCTCCCCAGTTGCTAAATTGCACTGTTTTCTCTCAAAGCAAGTGGATACTGTCTCCCTTTTAGCAGGTCTGTTATTTGCCTTGGTTTGGGATCTGTTTTGGCCCAGCGCTTGACACTGCTAGTATTTTTCCCTTCTGATTCCAGCCATGGAGAGGAGGTTGTGTTACTTACTGGCAGGATAGCTAACTTCTGACTTTAACAACTTAAAGTGTTGTCCCTAACCCTGGTGTCCCTGATGCTTGGCACCAGAGCTCTGCTGGTACAGAAACTGTGATGGGAGGGACTGAGGCCAGGGAAGATGCTGAAGCTGGCCCAGGGGTTGCCTCTTCTGTGGGATGCCACAGTCTCTTCTAGGAACACGCCATGGGAGCTTCTCCTCCCCTGCAGCTTTTGGCCGTGTGCAGGTTTGTTCTCCAGGTGTTCCAGGCTGGGACTGCGGGGTGCCATGCCTCTGCTTTATTCACACCTTGACTCGTTAACATCAGTCTGAACTGAGAAAAATTGGTATCATACATGGTGGTGTCTGCTTGGCTGTCAGTTTATTTTGTACCTGCTAAAAGGCAAGTACCTAGGCTACATTTTAGGTGATGTAGATGCTATCCATAATTCCAGAGAAAGCGTTGCTTGGTCTTAGAGTAGTATGGTATGGTTTGAACCAAAGGAAGTTAACACCCTTCCTGCTCTTGAGGTTAGTTGTGACAAATGTTAAGCAACAGCTACAGTCTTGCTGAGCTTCAGAAAGCTCTCATTTGGGGCCTACCAAAACAACATACTTTCATACTTCTCTGCAAAGCAACTATGTGTTAATGTATTTGTCAGTCTCATAAACCAAAGCCTTACTTGTGTAGCTGAATCTCAGATTTAACCTATTCCATGAGTGCATGAAGGTTGTAGGTGCTGCTGGGGTCACTCGTTCAAGGTAACACCCGGTAATGGTTAAAAAATGAAGCCTTTTAATCCATGGGATTCCTGGCTTGGACCTCTTTCCTTTTTATAGTTTGCTTCTTGCCTCTATGGTTCTGTCGGTGCTAGTGCAGAGCTATCTGAGTATCTGAATGCTGCTTAAATTAATCTCTTTTCCTCCCAAGATTTTGTTTTGATGGTGCATTCAAGTAGAGCCGAATCAGAAACAGGTATGTTTAGATTAAATGTGATCACTCAGCACTTCTTGTAGCTCAGTATAGTCCGAGAAGAGGAAGGAAGATTTCTTCCTCTTGGCTGTCTTTTGAGATGGGAGCTCCAGAACAGCTGGGATGGTGAAGTTACGAGATTCTGACTAAACCCCAGAATCGGATGTTTGATATCATTATTAAAGAGACTTTGAGTGGTGAAAATGTAAAATTTCTTTTATATTTGAGGAATTAAATATTTAATCGTCAGGTTTTTAAAGGAAAATAAAATTAAAGTCTTTACCTTCTGAAGCTCTTTAGTGTCATAAGTACTAGGATGGAAGATTAATATGTCTTGAAAAACTGGGATGTTCTTGAGTCTAAAATAGAACTGGCAGCCTAGCTTTCAAAATCAACACAAGCACCAGAAAATCTGAGAAGTATGAAGATGAGTCCTCTGTGGTGAAAGATTGCAAGTATTGTATGAAAAGCTGCAAGCAGTACCCCCAGCACCCAGTGAGGTCTCTGGGGCTTAAGGGGAGGTGCCTGCAGAAAACAGATGTGATGACCAAGTGGTTAACCTCTCAAAAATGAAGTTTCCCACAGTTGAGAACCAACACTTATTTTAAGTACATCTTGAACATTCAGACTAGAGCTCTTTCACCCTCATCCCTTGAACTGTTGAGCCTAGGGAGATTTTATTTATTTATTTATTTATTTAATCTTTAAGCAAGAGTTATATACATATTCGAGTTTATTGTAGTTTCTTGTAATATTTGGAAATTGTTTACCAGTTGTATGGTTGGTTACACTTATGAGGATAGAGACTTTCAGTAAATGAATGAAAATATTGACAGTTGGCCTTGAATGCTTGTTGAAACATGTCTGAGCAGAAGCCAAGGCTGGGTTAATCCATTTGGTGCGTTAGCTGTTAAAGAGTTCTGCTGTAGAACATCTTGAGCCTAAAAAGGTAGGGAGACAGGATCTCAGATTAGGTGTAGCCTGACTCCACTGTAGCAAGAGTAAGATTTGAATATTTTTTCCTGTTTCTGCAGCTACTTTTGGACCTTAATTTCTGTGTCTTTCTGTATCCATATTACCCCACACTTTATGCAGTTTTTCTTCATATGATTGAGATGTTTGAATGGTGTTTGCTGGGCTGAATACTGTCTAGTCCATTAATGGCATACTGTAATGAACTAAGAATCTATCAGTGGGAATAAAAGAGCCAATTGTTTCATGGACTGTGTTGTAATAACTGGTCTCATAGTGGTTTTGAGGGCAAAATGTAAGTTACAGAAGAGCTAAGTTAACAGCTTAGCGCTACCCAAAGTCTGTCTGCCCCCTCCTCAGTTACATGGGCCTGTACCAGCTTTATCGGTCATTGGGGCACTGCTGAACCAGTTCACCCAGCCAGGCAGAACATTACTACCTTTTAACCAGTTAGCTTTCACTGGGCTTGCAAGCTGTCATTTCAACAGAGGATCAAGCGTGGGTGGCCAGTGGGCAGGAAGGACTGGCTTGGATCAGTCTGATCTGTGCTGAATGTCAGCCTCCATCTTCCTCATATGGTGTACATACGTGTTTGCAGTTATTTTTTCTGTAAATTTTAAATGTATTTTGGCTATTTAATGAGATCCTTTGAGAAGGAGGACTATGTATAGAAACGTTGCATCTTTGCATCTTTGCTTGGAACTATGCTTTGTCTCAAAGGCAAGTTTATTAGGAAAGCTTATTTATTTCTCAAGAGCTCTTCTAGGATTAATGTCTCTAATCAACTATGCATGCTTAAAATTACCTGGCAATTTGAAAAACCTCTGTTGTTAGAGATATTTCCTTTATCAATGATATCTGAGACCAGTTTATGAATTTCCTAGTGCTGTTTTTTAATGGTAGTTTTTGCTCCTGAAGCCCAGGCATGCTGGAGATCTGAGTTTATAAAAGGGCATGGCTGCATGTGTTAGTAGAGGTGTGGATTTAGGAGCATCTTCCTGCGGTAGCATTGCTTGTCTGTGGGCACGGCTACATGCTGCTTCCAGAGTTTTGTGCTCTCCAGGAATCTCTCTGTTATGGCTTTTGTCACGCAAACAGGAGGATTTCTGCTATGAACAGCAATTAATTATTAGTTCAGATGGTACAAACTGCTGCGCTGTCTGGACCTGGGATCTGAGCATGCTGAACCGAGTCATTTCTTCTTGTATTTTTGCCTTATAATTTAAAGAGCATCTAGCGATATCTGGAAGGACTTTGTCTTTAATTTTCTGGGATACTTGTTTTTCTTTTCCCCCAGCCTTCTCTATGCTTCTTCCCACTAAAAGGCCTTTTTGCCCAGCCTGGACATGGTGGAGACATTCATGTTTTGAACTGATGTTCTAGAGTCTGCTTAAGTGCTTATTTTGAGTGAAGGAATAAATCTGAGAGCCCCACGGAGAGGTGATCTTTTAAATTAAAGGTTCCTGCTCTTCAGAACTTAAATACAAAAGAAGGACTGCCAAGACTGTGAAGGGCAGTCCACTGCCTTCACAGGCTTTCATGTTATAGATACCTACTTCAAAAGAGTTTGTAGAGTATTCATTCTATGTACTTGGTACAAAACATTTCCTAATACTCTGTATAAACACTAAAATCCATAGTAAAAGATCAAAAGCTGCCAGTAAAATATACCACAGAAAATAATTTTTTCACTTAAAAATCCAAGTGTGTTGATCATAAAGTCCAGCTGTTCTGTTGGGATGAGCTGGAGGTGGCAAAGTTGTAGCAGCTTTTCTGTATATTAATGGTTTGCTTTACAGCTGAGCAATAAGTATAAAAGGCCTAAATTTAAGTGTGCTTTGATCCCTCAGATGTAAATTTTGGCCAGATGAAAAGGTTGCAGAAAAAGATGAAGAGAAATTTAAATGCAGGTGACTATTTTGTTTGAATTGGAAGATACTCCTGAAACATTGGAACTCTAAATCAGTATTTCTATTGTGCAAACATAAATAGGAAGAACAAGAATGTGATGTTTAATTATCCTGGAATAAAAATAATTGCAGTGAGCAGATTTAAACTTGTAATATCTATGTCATATTATTATTTGACTATAAATTATTCTTTTTTTTTCTTCCTTTACAGGTGGCTATGGTAGAAGTTCAGCTAGATACAGATCATGACTACCCTCGAGGTCTCTTGATAGCTTTCAGTGCCTGTACTACTGTCCTTGTTGCAGTTCATCTTTTTGCACTCATGATAAGTACTTGCATTCTTCCAAATATAGAGGCTGTAAGCAACGTGCATAATCTCAACTCGGTAAAGGAGTCTCCACATGAGCGTATGCATCGGCACATTGAGCTTGCCTGGGCATTTTCTACTGTTATTGGGACTTTGCTCTTTCTTGCAGAGGTGGTGTTACTCTGTTGGGTCAAGTTTCTCCCTTTAAAGAAGAACCCTCTTGATTCATCCCAGAACAGCAGTTCTACCATCACGTCAGGAGAGGCAGCAGCCATTGCATCAACGTCTATTATGGTTCCTTTTGGACTGATTTTCATAGTGTTTGCAGTCCACTTCTACAGGTCACTGGTGAGCCATAAAACAGACAGGCAATTTCAAGAACTCAATGAACTTGCTGAATTTGCACGGCTCCAGGATCAGCTGGATCACAGAGGCGATACCATCTCCCCAGGTGTTAGCCACTTTGCGTAAACCTGTACTTAAAGAAAATAAATGCACTATTCCGCTTCTGCCTTGCGATGTCGATTCCCCTGTGCATGAACTGGTTGAACTATGGATTTGTTTTTAAAGAGAGATTTATAAATGTTGTTCTAACTCTTTATGGGCAAAAAAGTGTTGTCATAACATTGTGATAGCTGACGTCTGGAGGAATGGATGGTGGGGTATGCTTGCACTGCGTGAGCTTTCGTCCTCTAGTGAGTACTGCATAGTTTGCTTCTTGTTAATGTTGAATGGCGGCTACATAAATACATAGAGAATAACACTGTAATTTTTGGTATTTGTTAGGGATGGATAGAGAAGCACTTTTCCTCTCTTTGATTTTGGCATTTACTAGAAGATACTGCTGTCCAATACATGTTGCATGGCATGATACAAATTACTTGGGATACGCAGCAATTAGCACTTGATTTCAGTGCTAGTGCTGTGCTCTCTAGAAAGCTTGACAGATGGTAAAAGTGAAAGCTTTCCCAGCACTTTCCCCAGTGTGTTTTGCTGCCAAATAATTATTACTTCACCAGTTTCTCCAGCGCCTTTTCCTATGGCAGTTACACATTTTATAGCCCACTAAATACCCATGACTAGTCGTACTGTGATGTGGTATGGCCGCATGAGTTGGACTGAGCCGCTCTTCTGTGGAAGAATATAAAAGCAATAAATTTTAAAGTTCTCATGAGCTGGCATTATCTGAAGATAAGAATTGCCTGTTTTCCATTTAGGGATCTTTTGTAAAAAGAAGAAACTAGATGGAAATTATTACTGGATAATTTTTTTTTCTTGAAAATCAGAACCACTACTGTTTTTTCCAAGCCAAAGTAGTAACTATTTTATACTTTTATATAAATAAGTATATTTTTTTAATAATTCCTCAGATAAAAGCAGCAAAAGGCACTCTCTCTGTGTTGGATTCCCAAGTGATCGGCTATGCCTTGGTCTTCCTTGTTTAGAAAGTCTTCTGCTTGCTGAAGTGTTGTATTTAATAACTTTTTACACCTTTGTGCTTCCAAAGAGTCTGGAGACAACTTTCCTTTATGTAGATTTATTTATAAAAGTAGATTATTTGTAAATAATATTGCTGCTTACTTTTGGATATGTGTGTCTTTGATAGAGTGAGGCTACTGTGTCAACTTCTGATTTCTTTCTGAAGCAAAAACTTTAATTTGGTCTATTAGATGTGGGTTTTGTCCAAGCGAGATTGCAGCATTTGTCCTGGCTGCTTCAGAATTCATGTAATTCCAGCTGTCTGTAGAAGTGAAATTTTTGGAATGCAGTTTTTCTTCTATGGAGAAGCTGTTGGCTTTCATGTGTAGAAGGCCTTGTTGGACGCACAAGCTGAGACCGGTTCAAATCCCATGGAGCAAAACTTGAATCCCCATCATAGCTCACTGTGAAACATAACCCTGGGATGTGGCGATGAGCCGGGGTGAACGTGGCAGCACGTTGAACTATCCCTGACTGTGCCTGGCAGAATGCGGTCTCTTACGCCCAGCCTTCATCTCGGATCGTCCCAGTGTGTTCACAAACGGTGGGATGTGTTTGTGGAGTTAAGGTGGCAGAGTAGAGCTTACCACGGAAGCAGCGTGGTGAAGTGAATGGGGCTGGTTTCCGGTGTCAGCGCTGCAGCAGCAGAAACACCGATGAGACTGCCCACGGGGTACACTTTCTATTCTGAAAAGGAGCCATAAAAACATTGCTGGGCTTCTTTTCAGTGGTGTTCTTGCAGAGGAGTTTTCTGTTCACAAGCAGAAAACTGCTTTCCACTCGCCATTTTCACAAGTCCTTTTGGTACACAGAGGACAGACTGGATTTTCTCTAGCTCTGCCATTACATTACCCTTCAAGTGTAAAAATACTATTGTTGGTATAATTGTGATGATGAGAATTGGGGCTACAATCCCACAGTTCGCTCGGGGGACGCTGAAAGGATTGTGTTAGTAAAGGCATTAATAAAGCAGCATTCCAAAACATGAAATCTTTGTAGTAAGCACAAAATTTCCTGGTGCATCCTTTACTAAAATAAGATCCGTCTTGGGTTTCTTAAAGCCTCAGTAAAGGAAGCAACTCTGACTCAATATTCACACTAGAACAAATGGTCAAAAAGGTGCTGTCAGGCTTAAAAGTTACACTTCTGTCTGTAAATTACGTACTTGAGTTGTAACTTTATTATGAATGGAAGTCCAGAAAATATATTTTCCTAGCTTATTTTGTAAAACTACTTGCTGTCCTGGATAAGTAGCTGATTTTATTTTGTGGATCTTTTACAAAGTGACAAGAAGTGGGAATTTTTGGTTTGGAAAATAGAGAATTAGAAGTTAGTGGGGCAACCTTATTTTTAACTTTTTAAAGCTGGAGGTTCCAGGCTAATGAGGCTGTTGCTACAGTTGCTTTTCTGACTTTTCCGCTCTAGTTTTGCGTATTGAGTATATTTTCCAGCTGTGGAAATGGTCATGGAAGTTGCACTTTGGGCATAGTCTCACAGCTGTGATAGTTGGTAACCAGGACCAGAAAGCATGGCTGTAAACTCAGTGTTTTTTTTAATCCCTTATTTATACTAATGGTATTAAGCATTTACCTCAAGCATTTTAAACTTGGTTATTGTATATCACAGATTTAGATATAAAATACTCAAATAAAAATATAATCAATTGTTGCTGATTATTTGTTATCTAGATATCTAAAAATACACTTAATTTTCTTTATATTCTTTATCATTCTTCAGTTTGTATTGTGGTGATCATAACTGTGGGTTCCTGAGAATCTCTTAAATGCATTCAGCTACTCATTTCATGAGTGTAAAGATGAAATTTCCTGTTTGCACAGACAGGTATAAAGGATATAAAGTAGTTGGCATGCTTTTCTTCCTGTCGGCACTGCTTAAATCGTGGAGCGAAGAACGTTGGATTGTTGTTCTTCTCCCAGAGTGTGTAAATATGAAAGTAGGTTATCTTTCAGCTGCGCAAATATGAAGAGTCAAAGGGCCAAGTGAACTGTAAACAGGACATGTGATATTCAGAAATGCAGTTTAAAGCAGGTAAACTAGCTACAAGGCTTTCCCAAGGCTTGTGTGTCGCCAGTGAGCCGCGTGGCCGCCTGGGCGTGCTTGCGTGGGCGGCACACGCCAGCGCGTCCTGAAGAAGAGCTCCGCCGCTGGGCGCGTTGTTCGTGCTGTGGTGCGGCAGCCGGCGCAGAACCGGGCATCGGCCCGATACGGCTCGTGGGTTAGTGCAGGAACAGAGCTGGGGTCAGATGTGCCGATCTGCGTCGCGGCGTGGTTGGGAATGGGAACTTTACAAAATATGCACAGAGAACAAGTAGTGTTGTGTTAATGACTGTTAATAGCAACGCGATCTGTTACAACTTCAAAAGGTCATCTAGGTTCCCAGGTATGTATTGGGCTGAATTACTTTTGGGAGGGGAAAGGGTTTATTTGCCTTAGAAAAAAAGCAGGGTTTCTAGTCTGCTATAAAAGCAGAGCCTTGGAGAATTACAGTCAATGTGAAAGACCCTGAAACCAACAGGAGTGCTGTTTCCTTACAGGAGGAGTAAACCATAGAGGAGCTGAGCAACAACTCAGTGCGCTTGTCTTCCAGCATTTTGCCATTATTTCAAATAGTTGGGCTGCTAGGAAGTCTCTGAGGAAAGCCCAGTGCAGGGTGAAGCATAGGTGGGCCGTCTCGAGGGGAGAGAGAGGCTGACCCCAATCCAGTATGCCAGTGTGGATTTGAGACACAAATGAGTAACTCAGGATTTTGCTCTTATCTTGCATCTTTTTTTCTCTCTCTCTTCAGGATCCAGTTAATATTATTATTGGCTGTCATCAAACATTGCTTGGGCCTCTTCTAAAACACCATCTGGATCAGCTAGTTCAATCTAAATAAAAAGAATACAAATCAATTATGCAGTGTAGTTAAGCCTAGGGTTTACAAATCCTGATTACTTAAAGATTAATGGTGAGTCTCCCATGTAGCAGGACTTTTAGTTTCTATCACAGCCTTTCAATTACTGTTTTAGAAACACTGCTGCACTTCTCTGATTTTCTTAGCATTCTGTACATCAGTTTGTCTCCTTGCAGTAGCTGTGCATGGAGTGCATTGATTCTCTTATAGCAACAACATATTCCTGGGCAAAACTGTCTGATTTGTAATCTGTTGGGTCACACCTATAGCTGTATTAGATGATGTAATAGATGTTTTGCCATCATCTGAGTGAGCGTCAGTAAATCAGGTGAAACCAGGAATCAGTCAAGCCCAGGAACCTGCATGTAACTGGATGCAGATTCTCAAGGCCTTAAATTTTTGACCAGGAACTTGTCATCTGCCTCCCAACTTGCTTTATATCCTGAAATTTTCTGGGAAGTTCAAACGTTTTTCTCCCAGGCAGAAGACATCCAGTCCTTTTCTTATTTATTTTGTTTTGCTTCCTGAAGTCTTGGCTCAGTAACTGTAACGGCAAATATCCCAGGTCCATTGTGTTGTGCCTTTCCTCTCTACACTTACTTCCCTCTCTCTAGAGCTTTCTGCTGTTGCATAGTTTCCTCAAGAGATCACAAAAAGAGGGTTAACTGAGAGGATAATACCCTCAACAAGAGCTTGAGGCTATATTAATACATCACTACTCCAGTTCGAGGCTCAATAAGTGTCAAAAACACAAGTTGACTTGGGTTGGGAATTATTACAAAAAATTTGTAAAATGACTGAGCAAATTAATCAAAGAATTCATCCACCTTTGGCTTGGGAAGTCCCAAAGCTGCAAATTGTGGGGGAGCAGCCCGGGGTGGTGGCACTGCGTGCTCAGCCTGCTCTTTTGGTGCCCACTGCTGGCTGGTGCTGAAGACCAAAGGCCTTTCCTGCTTTGTCTCCTCTCGGATTTGCTGTTGCCTTTTTTGTGTTCTCAGTATGCAGGGTAATGAGGACTGAACACTCAATAAAATAGTACCACAAATTCAATGTGTCCAACGCTATTTTCCATCCTTTCTCCAGTAAGCTTTATGCTGGTCGTCTTGCCCGGCCCTCCTGCCTGTGCTGATTCCCAGCTCCCGCTGCATTAGTAACTTAGAGCGATGTGTCAAGTCAAGCAACTTGATTTTGTAGCGTGTATTTCTTTGTGTATAAGAAGCTTCAAATTCTGCCTTCCTGCTACCCCATTGTCTATGTATTGAATTCTTCCTGAGCTTTTCTACACTCTCTGGTTTTCAGCCATTTTATGTCCTGCCTAACCTTTGCACTCCCTCATTTGCTCTTTTTACCTGTTTGCTAATGAAGACACAAAATTGATACTTCTTTCATACAAAACCTCAGAACTTTTCTTACTGTTAGTCTTTTTCCAGGCAAAAGTTGGCTATTTATTCAACCTCTGTTTTTAGCAGTTTCTAACTTTCACTGTACATCTACATTTCTTTAACAGCTTCTTGTGAAGGTAATTTGACAAAGGCTTAATAAAAATCTGAACTCATATTTTCTGCTTTGTCTGTTATTTCCTTCATATTCTGAGAGTGAAATGAATCTGTTCTAATTGAAAGTGCAGTAACAGCAGCCAAAGTTAATGGTTTCTTTTTGTTAACCATCAGGAAGAAAACTGAGTGGTAACTTGGTCTTTGGGGAGTTTAAATAAACAGCTAGGCCTGAACATCCTGCCTTAGCAAAATGGTAATTCGTCCAACTACTTTTGGGCCGGGTTGTTGGAGAAGCAATTCTCTTGTGACCTTTGACAAACTTCTTAAGGTAAATATTTTTAGTTACAGAAGTACTGCTCCTTTTACACTTTTTGCAGCCAAGATCTAGACTATTTTTCTGTGGTGAGTATTTGGTGTTTATCATTTTGCACTGCTGTGGGCGTACCTAGTACTCGGAGAATTCACTGGCTTGTCAAAATTGTCCATGCTCGGAAAGCACTTGCTATAGCAACTAGATTTAAAAACAAAATGGGTGAAGGAAACCAAAGATGCAACAAACTGTGAGCTTTGGTGAAGCTTGCCCAATACTGTTTGCAACAACCTTGTCCCTTTACCTGTTGTGGGGACCAGGGAGCCAACACCACCCGATTCTGTCAGCCAGGGCCATGCTGTTCCCTGCGTTATTGGAATAATGCAGTGCTATACGTTAAGATAAGGCCGTTGAGCTGTGCTTATTGAGTGTGTTTCTGTTCAGCCCTCAGCAAGGTTCCCCACGCATCTTGCAGAACTTGGCCCTTTGCAACATATTGCTCTTTCAGATTTTGTGTGTGCAGCCTGTGTCCTATGGGGAGCTGAGCTGAGGTTCTTCTGGCCAGCTGTGCCACTTGGAGCCATGTCTGTTCCCTAGAGATTCCTGTGTCCCTCCTTCAAGGGCGCAAACTGCGAAACAGGCTCCTCTCTACCCTGATCCTGCACAGAAACGATCTTTAGCAGGATGAGACTGCGGGGCTGGTGCCAGATGGCTGCCTGACAGCAGAAACATCTCGGCTCCTCCTTGGCCATTGACACAACACACAGCTGGGACGCTACCAGCTGTGTCCACCACTGGAGTGGGGCTGCCTGTCACTTCCAGCTTCAGTCTTTCCTCCTAATCCCTGGTTCTGGCCAGATGCCCCAGTCTTGGGTGTAGGGATGGGAGCACTAGCTAGAGGACAAAGTTGAGGCTGGTGGTTGCATTTGTTTAACCTGTCCAGTTCTTACCACCTCTTCATTGCCATCAGCTCCTGAGCACCTCCCTGATCTACTGTATTTTTCCTAGCAGTCCCACACAATTGGCAGTCAGCATTGGACACTATATTGTCACAGATGGGGAACCAAGAAGCTCAGATACAAATCCGTAAAGGAACCAACATGCCTAATTACCTTCTGAGGACAGGATGTCCAGGCTGCTAAAGCACAGGCAGGACTTAAAGCCAGCCATTTGAGCTGTAGCAGCACGAGCTGACCACAACCTGTTCTTCTCATTCCTTTTGTTATCATTCAGAGGCTTTCTTGTGTAAGATAAGTTTTTTCTGTCCTGATTACAAGGGGCTGTGGCAAGACCCTAAAACCACTAACTTTAAGCCAAGACAAGTGGCAATTTTTCATTATCTTTGAGGTCTGGTGCAAAAAGATCCTGTAAAGTTACTTGAGCTGAGTTTGCTTTTGCCATTCATCTTTATGCCACTGATGGAGCCTTCTGTGAGCTGATTGCTTATGGTTTGCAGATGGAGATGTTTTGCCAGGAGTCTATTACAGCTGTCAGTTCCCAGCTGCACACTGACATGAGTACGTTCCTCTGCCAAGCCGATCTAATCTTGTTCCTGGGGTGCTGTCTTAGCAGGTCCTTGCTGTTAGAACTTTTTCTGCATATCCACAATGACAAGGGAACCTGACACTGAAGAAAAGCTTTTGAGGACCCTGTTAAGAAAGTAATATCGCTCATGCTCTGGAAAGTGGTGAATAGTGAGGTGTACTATTTGTCATCAGGTCCCTGCAGGCTTTAACTGCATGTTGTTAAGAGATGATGTGAGCTTAACTGGGATATAAAATTCCAAAGTATCCACCAGCTTGTGTGCCTCCTATTATGGTGGGGTGTCCATGTACTCCATTGTGCATATAACAAAGTCTTGGGAGGATAACTAGGACTGGCTCTTCTTCTGCACCCCCCTTGTCAATCATCTGCTTCCTTAACAGAAAAGAGGAGCATCAAATGTTGGTTCTTCGATATCCTTCCTCTGCCTTAAGGCCAGGTGGGAAGCTGTGCCATACTGCCCGCTAAGCTGGTGGACACAGAAGAGCCCCTCACTCAGTGTGACAGGGTGAAGGGCATAGCTGATACTAGCATTGCAGCTGCTAGGGCTTCAGTAAGGTTTAGGCAGCATTAGCAGTTTGGCTTGGAAAAATCATTTGGTTTTGACGCAAATCCCACTATTGTCTTTGCCTCTATTGTCTCCATTTCCTTTGTGTTGGTTCAGGTCTCTAAGCAGTTTTGGTGCATGAGAACTACATTTTTTCAGATGTGCAGGCAAGTAACAGAGGCTCCAGTGCTTGGCTCACACAGGTCACTTGATGCTAAATAGACTTTTTGTCCCCAAAGGGCCATTTAGGACACTACTGGCCAAAAGAATCTGAGCACACAGACAGTGAGCCTGGAGCCCACGTGAGCAATCACTTGAAGAATGAAACGCTACTTGGAAAGATGCCTTGAGCTCTGGTTAATGAAAAACATCATTAGCAAAAATGAAATTTCCAAGCAATTACCTTAGGGATTGGATACTGAGTAGGGGTAGGAGCTTCATCTCTGCCAAAGTCAATCATAATTCCATATTTTGGTATATCTGCTGCCCAGACACCTTCAAACAACTGTCCCGTATCCAAGTAGAAAAATTTCCCTGGTCCATGCTTCTTTCCGTCTTTCCAACCTCCTTCATAACGATTTTCATTTGCTGCAATTAAATACATGAACAGACCATTAAATTTGCACCATTTTATTAGATGGTTACAAATGAAACTGATCGACACAGAAAACTAACATAAGAGTAGAAAATCTGTTTGCCTCCTGATTTGGCCCTTGTTGGTATTTTGAGGGAGATGCAGCATGGTGTGTCATTTTGTTTTAACTGTGTCCTATTTGCTGAGCCTTGGAGTGAGAAAATGCTGCAGATAAAGCCCCCACTTACTTATTTGGCACATTAAACATCACTTTGTTCTTCTGGTGATATTAATTTTTCATGTATATTATAAGCGAATGAGCTCAGGATAAAAAACGAGAAGCTAAATCATATTTGTTAATAACACAAAAAACTGCAGAACACAAGTTTCAGAGTTCTTGCTGCCACTAATCACACTGGAATTGTAGCTTGGAGAGGTTTGCTCCTCTGGGCGAGGAACAGTAGCACTGTGTGATCTTTGTCCAGTCAAAATAATCTTGATTTCAAATAATACTTGTAGTTTTATTTTTCCTCAATGAATTACAGCTCAGGAATTGCTGTGAATGTCTAAACATTTCATGCAAGCAGCTACAGACTGTTTTTCCAGCTGTAATGCATCTCTTCATGTTTTTCTGCAAGTCAAGACAGATTTTTCTGGGCACTGAGCTGCTCTCCAAGAATCCATTCATGAATGGGAAAGGTCTATTCCAAATGCAGAGTCGCAAGCAAAAGAGAGCACATTTGTCCAGCGGCATTGGTTGATAAGGCTGATCATGTTCACGTCTGTGTGAGTGGCCTGGGATATGTCTAGGTAACCTTGTTCTCACTGGAAGATTCTTCTGCTGTCTCCTCTTCCCAGACAATTTTCATGTCTTTTCTTCTCTGACCAAGAAATATAGGGATTTCTGACCAAATTACTTGGTGGTAATGTCTTTGGGTGTCAGATGAATTCACTGTTCTTTGTGGCAGGAGGTGGCAGAAATAACAGGACACAGTACTTGTGCTGCAGAGCTGCTTGAGGGCTGCCAGAATGGGGTAAGATGAGAGGAAAAAGAGAAAAATGTCCCTGGTAGGCATTGCTGTGAGACTCTCCAGGTGCTGGTGTGGTTTATAGGGTGGAGCTGGGGTAGTGGTTATCCTCAGCACGTGCCCTGTTACATGCTCATCTTCAACACCTACCCTGCCTAACGGTGGGGGCAGCCCAGCTTCTGTCCTCCAACCACTGAGAGCTTAGAAACCGCCGCGATCGGCCTGGCTGTGACGGAGGGAGCTGTCACCTGCACTAGCTGCCCTGTGGCACTTGACTGCTCCCAGCTGCTCTCCTCCCACGGTGCTTCAGGCACCATGTTGCTTGCAGCTGAGGTCTCGACTGCAGACGTGACATGGGCTGGTTTAAAACCCTTCTGTAATGGACTGTAGCAGCGCCAGCAGATCCGTGTGGCTCTCCCGTCCACGATTGCCCTCTCCGGGCACGCTGCCAGTACAAGCAATTTAATCTTGAGCTGCAGCTCATCATGACCTCCACTGAAGAACTCCTTCTCTTTCACCCTTGCAAGGCTGCCGGCACGTGGGCACGCTTCCAGCGGCTGAGCTCAATGCATTAAGCTTGTGGGTATGAAATAATTGCTCTGGCTAATTTTAACCAAAAGGAATCCAGCTCGCAATCAGTTCCAGGCTATGCTTGAAGTAACTGGGCGCTGAAACAGAGCATCAGCAGCAGCGCAGCCGGCAGGGACGGTTAATTTACAATCTGCTGAAAATGACTTTGACAGAACCCACAGAGGATGACTTCGACTAGAGTGGAGCAGATAAGTCAGATGACTTAACCCACAGAAGCGCGTGTTGATTTTATCAGTATGAGTTGCTGGTCCAAAGTGAAACCACAGTCAGGAGATACAGTACTGCCTCGCACGTGATGAAAGGTCCTGCTTATCCCTTCTAACTGCTTTGCTTAGTTAACTCCTAGCCTTGAAACTACTTTCAAGAAAAAATCAACAAATGAATAACATGGCAGAGGAGAGTATTTCTCCAAATATCCATGGAACACAGTGTCTTGTATTGCAGAGGTTTGGGATTCTTGGCTTTGGGGACAAATGGATTAAATTCCAAGCAAAATAGATTTAAAAAAATCAAAATTTCTATTTTTATGATGAGATTGTCCCCAACGTTCCCTATCTGTGATGTTCTGAGTGTTATTTCCGGGGAGGGATGGAGCACTAATTAAACCCCTGCATTCACTCAATAAGAGCCAATGTCGGAAGTGAGAGAGGGCACAGAGTGAACACAGAAAGAAAACTTTTCTCTGTATATACTAGAAACTAGACTCCTCTTTGCTATGTGGTAGTTAGAAAGAACGCCTGGCAAAGTGCCTGGCTTGAAAGGAGAGATTTGCTCTTCTGTGACCCAACAGTATATTATCTCTAACCCTAACCATCCCCATTTAAATGTAAATCACAGCAAAAAATAAGCTTTCATGGGCATGGGCTTGAGCAACGCAACATCTACCCACATGTAATTCGTGCCATCTCCAGCCTGAAACCCAGAGTGGGGCAACGACACAGGGGAGCAGCCCCACGGCTGCTAGAAGGGCGGACGGGGGGCCGCGAGGCTGGTGGTACTCACGCAGGCGCAGCATCCCCTGGCCGCAGGGCCGGTCCCTCAGCCACTGCCCTTCGTAGATGGAGCCGTCCCGGTAGTAGAGGCGGCCCCAGCCGCTGCGCAGCCCGCCGCTCCACTCGCCCTCGTAGTACTCCCCGCTGGGGTAAAACGTCGTCCCGTAGCCCTGGACGGCAGCACAGAGAAGGTCCGTTAGTGACGCCAGAGGGGGCAGCGCTCGGCCCTGGGGCCTTTTCCCCTCAGTACGCCGCTCCTTTGCTTGTCCTTTGCTTGTCATTCTTTATACGTGGTTAATGCGGTGCAGCTAGCTAGCCACTGGTATGCTTAAAGAAATGAGAGGTAATAGCATTTTTTTTCCCCAGAATGATTTTACTTCTGTGGCAAAATCCAGGGTTTGTGACTCAGTGTGTTATTTTTGGCGTAATCACTGCTAATATTTAGTTAAAAGTGGGGTTTACTACTATATAAATCTGCCTGGGACACGCAGCACAAAAAAGGCCTGTCTCCTAAAGTGGGCATTTTTTATCTTTCAGCCGTGGTTATGTTTCCTACAGCCTAGTCAGTGCAGACTCGGTAACTCCTTCCCTTGCCCTTGGGCAGACCAAAGGCCTCTAAGTGACGTTAGCCATGGAAACGATGATTCTACCTTCCGTTCTATAAACCCAAATACGTTAACGGCCTAAACAGCCTTTACGCATTCTTCCTTCCTTCTTGGCAAGAGCCTAAACAGCTAGCCCTGAATTTTACCTGGGAGACCGGCCGAAGCGGGTGGCGGAGCCAGGCGTACGCCTTCCTGCCTGGCTCCGTGCGAGCTCTGTCGCAGGCGCCTGGCTCCCACCTACCCTGAAGTACCTTGGCTTTCTGTGCTTAATGCCAGGGCAGATTTGGTTGCTGAACGTCTGAATGAAGCCCACTAAGTGTAAAACTTCGGAATTAAGTGTACAACCAAGGAACAGCAAGGAACTATTTGCCTTAGGTATATGTTTACCAGCTAAGATGATCCCAAAAGTCCCCTCCCTACACCAGAAACCAGTATCATTGAGAAATATTTGTATAAAACTAGTGAGTTTTTCCATGGGATGAAAGCAGCAGTTTCTCTCTGCAAAAAAATAAAACCAGTTCTGGGAAATAACTGATTTTTCTAAGCATGAATTTTATTAATGTCACGGATGTAAACAGGAGGCTTTTCGAGCGGAGAAAAAAACCCTAGTAATGTTTGGATGTCATTATAAATCTTTAACCAAAGCTCAATCATACAAAATATATTCTCAAAGAATGAGAAAGGAAGCTCCCTTGAGGAGACTCAAGCCATAGAGGCACATGCCAATTAGGAGCATAAGAGGCTATTAATTTAATTTAAGGCCAGACACAAAGGGTAACACCAGGTTTCCATTGGCAGATCAGAAAATGTTCCTAAAAGGATTCTGCACATAAGATTGCAGTCATTTTTACCAGATGACTTCCTCATTGTGTTTTCTTTAGAAAAACTGGTGATTTATATGACAGGCTTAATTTCCAAAAGATCTTCGGTTATTTGTCTAATATGCTGTAAAACTTGGAAAAGAGCCGTTCTAAGAAGGCGTATTTTCTTGCAGTGCTTATAATACATGCTCTATCAGCAAATTCCTCCAGCTGCTTTAAACATGGTAATAACTAAATTAATGGTTGGGGAAGATTAAGACACAGATACCAAACCTCTCACGCCAGCCTGGCTAAGCTGCAGGTGACCCGAGCAGTAATGGCTCGTACAGGACAGCTGCCTGGAGGCCAGGGCTAGATTCCAGATGCCCCTGGATGTATTCCCACACTGAAAACCCCAGGCACAGCTGCGCCATCTCGCCGATGGCTTTCCAAAGGACCGAGCTGAGTGGTCCATGGGCTCCACATATGCCCCCAAGTGGCTCCGTGGGCCGACTGTACTCTCTTGGCCACCCTGAGGTTTTATCGGTGATGGAGCTTCCTAGGCTTTCAGCAGGTTTAAACTGAAAGATCAAGAAAGCCCAGGCCTGGAGGAAAGCTTGTTCTTACAGCTTCTCTCAGAAATCACATTATTTGTTTTCTGTTGCTGGCTTTGGGATGTAACGCAGCTCCTGCAATATCTAAGGTGGAGAAGTGAGTAAAGTTGGGCCAACCAAAGCTGGTGGGGGCAGGGAGAAGACTTTCCCCCACGGGAACAGAGGCTGAAATAAGAAAGCTTTTACTCTTGCTTTCATTTTCTTGTTCCGCATACACATTTCCCCAAAATCTTTCTGCATATTCAGTTCAGGCTCAGAGTACAGATGTCATTGGAAAAATCAGTATTTAAAGTGAACTTTTTGCATGCGTGCACTGAAATCTTCCCCACGTTTTGGGGCCCATGTCACTGCAGATGCTTCCTAGCCATAGACAGGGTGGGGGGAGGCCAAGGAAATCTCACTTACACATTTTTTGTCATTTTTCCACCAGCCTGTATACACTTTCTTGTATTCCTTGGTGACAGGGTCAGGAATGCTGTATGAGCCATAACCATCCCGTTTCCCAAATTTCCAGTCGCCGTTATAAATGGCTCCTGTGCGTTTCCATATCTGTGTGCCTTTACCTGTTTTAATAAGAATTGTTGCAAGATCATCACAGCTGTGAAGAACAGTGTTTCTGGGGCTGCCCTTAGGGCTTGCTACAGATCCCTCCCCTGTGAGCAGGAGCAAGAGTAGTGTTTTAGTGTCTTCCTCGCTGCCCAAATACATCAAACCTGCAGGGAGGGCTGGGAGCCGGCGGCGGTACCTGCCCCGCGGTGCCGCGCTCTCTGCCAGGAGCCCACGGCGGTCTGAGCACTTCCCGCACGAAGGCACATTTATGTCTAGGATTCAGTTTAGCTTCTTGAGTCAGATGCATCATTAATCTTTATCGTGGACTTCCTGTGTGGCCTTTGGTGAATGCACTTAATCTTTCCAAACCTCAGTTTACTGCTTGTAAACAAGCCTGGCCTGGCCTGGCTGCTCAGTGCTCCTCGGGATCTCCTTCCCCTTATGGCTGTGCTCTCATCTCCTGCAGCAGAGTCCACGGCCTGAGTCTAAATTAATACTCCTGAAGGCAAGTGCATTTCAGGGCTAGCGGTGTAGCAGTCAGCAACCCTGTTTTATTTGAGATACCTTGCAAATGCTTTGGAACAGACTGTGTGCGATGCTTTTGCAGAGCCCTCCTCCAAGGAGGCTGGGAGGGCACGATGCCCTGTGTCGCTCAGCTCTCCCTGCCAGCTCTCGTGAGCTGCGGGGATGTTATTTATTGTGCAGGCAGGGGGGTGCAGAGGCATTATGCTGACAGCAGTTTGCTGTATTTTTAGGGGGATGCTTTGTGGTAATATAGATGTTTCATGCACTTGCCCTGCAGCTGAGTGCACTCAAAAGCATTTCTGGTTACTGATTAGAAATATCTTTGAGCACATTTTTGCTTGACATATATCAAAGTATTTATATCATAATAAACACACTTTGTTGCACATAAATCAACAGTCTTCCAGGAATATCTACAAATGCTGACTGCTCCTCTCCCCTAAGAACTTACACAGACATCTAAACTGTCACTCTGAGAACGGCAGATCTTACCGTGCTTCATATTGTCCAGCCATTCTCCAGTATACTGATCCCCATTTACAGCATACACTGTATGTCTTAATCCACTTTTCTGTGCTTTCCTGTCCCACTCATGCCAGAGAGGCTCTGCGGTCGTGGGGTATTTCACAAAGGGCATATTGTTCTCAGCTGGAGACAAAAGCAAATGGTCGTGAGAAATAAGTTAGAGAGAAAATGTCAAGGCAGGTACTAAAAGAGCAGTCTATTTATAAGCTGTCTTTGAATATACACCCAAGTTAGTAATTAATGCCTGCCTTTGGAGGGGGTAAAATAAAAATATAACAAGCAGAAGGTATCTAAAAATATTTAAGTGTGAAACAGCGCTAGCTGAAAACTGGCTTGTAGCACAGAGTGTTAGGAAATGTTAAATAAGTCGCAGCAGGATGTGGTTTGCATGGACATTGCTCTGGGTGCCTGCAAGAGGCCTTTGTCGAGCACAGGAAAAGTCAGGGCCCTCTCGGCACAGCAGCAACCCTGGCAAGCCCGCCTGCCTCGCACTCGCCTCTGCCTGCTCAGCAAGGGGAGGGAGCAATCATTTAAGCACATTAGGAAATGGCTTATATATTAGGAAATACGCCAGAACATCAGAAAATCTTCGTAAAATAGCATAGGTTGGAGAGCTGGTCTCTGTTCCCGGAGTACAGCAGGAGCTTGGACACTTTATGCATCTGCAGTAACATAGCATAGAGTCCTTTATTGCTAAAAAACAATCACATAGGTGTCTTGTTAAAAGAGGCAGAATCAGCAACATTTCCTTCTGCCAACAGGATGGGGGCTCCTGTTCGTGCTCCTTAATGTTTTCAGGCAGTTTGCGACAGTTTGCCGAGGGACGACAGCGGTCTGGGAAGGATCGCCTTGCCAAGCTGGGGGCGAGGGGGCCTGCGGGGAACGCAGTGCCGAGCCAGCCTGGTAAACATCGCGAGGCCACCGGCCGAGTGCGGCACGACGGACATTGCCTGGCAGCACTCGGTCGAACACTCTTGTTCGGTGCAGCAGTCACGCCAACACAGCCTTAGAGGTGAAAGCGATCTCCTATAAACCGTGAATAAATGCCAAGAGGTGGCAGCAGAAATAAAAAGCCAGTGTCTGCACACGCTGCTAGCATCCCCAGCTTGCCAGGAGCCCTGCCTGGGTGGGACGCTCTCCAGTTTTGCCTCCTGGGCTCCCCCTTCTGTCCTGTTCTCTCTGGACTGAGCAGTGCAAGCGATTTTGCTGCATCTCCATCTCCTCCGGGAGGGAGGATGTGGACTTGGGGACATGACACGGGGGCAGAAAGGAGACCCCAGCCCGGCACAGGAGCAGGCAGCTTTGGAGGACAGGAGAAAGGCCAGTGCTTCTGGGCATTGCTAGGAAATAAAAGTTAGAAACTGTGTCTTGGGAAAAATAGTTAACATTCACTTCTAATTCTCCAGGTGTCTATGGAGGATGGTTGCTCAAAAACTATGGTGGGGGGGGGATATCGTGGCTAAAGAGTCCTTCTGTGTTGCTGGCGATCACTGCTCTCCCGAAGGCAGCTATTCTGTGTAACGCGTTTGCTCCGCGTTTCCTTACCGCCAGGGATCCGTGCGGGCCGGCGAGGCGGAGGCTGGGGGGCCCGGTGCCGAGAGCGCGCGATTGTGAGCTCAGGCCTCGGAACGGGGAAAGTTCAGAAAATGTCACAGCAACCCTGGCGACGGCTGGGAGCAGCGGCCGGCAGGAGCCTGCCAGCGGTCCTCCTGCGCCGCCCCGCGCCGCTCCTCAGCTCTCCGCCGTCAGTCTCCTCGGGGTCGGGAAGCTGGAGGAGGGCAAGCGGCCCTGGCCGTCACCTTGCCCTCAAAGCGGGTGTTTTTGGGACGGGGTTGTCTGCGATGCCGGGTCCAGGCTAGCACATCCAAGGCAGTCGCCAGACCTGGATCCTCCGACCATGCCGGTCTCTGCCACCCACCTGGGCACATCCTGCTTCGGACCGAGGACCACGGAGGACAGGATCTGTCATCAGGTCTGATGGGGTCGCAGGCTGCTCCAGCGCGGCTTTCCCTGCAATGCAAACACAGGATCCATCACAGGAGCTCAGGGTGCTCTCGCGACACCTGGAGTGAGGAGCTCCCAGCGGTGTTTGCCGGGGTCACGCGCTGCGCCGGGTGCGGCAGTGCACGCTGGAGGCACGGCCGTCCCTGCAGTCCAGCAATGCCATCGAGGAAGACCTGCACCGAGCTGCTCCTGCTGGATCTAGGAACCTGTCCATCTATCCAACAGAGCCTTTGAAGCGCAGCCTGTGCAGTGCCCACGGGGTAACACAGACAAGAAATAGTTTTATTTGCTGAATACAGTTCCAGATTTGTGGTACTGATGTCATGTTTGTGTGAGTGTTAACACAGTTGGTGTTCACCACATCAGCATTTTTACCCACATACAATAACACCGCGCAGAGGCTGACAGTAAGGCAGCACGCCGGCAGCGCGGAGCTGCTCCATCTGCCGTAGCCTGAGCGGTTTCACCCATGGCAGGGGAGAGCTGCAGCCAGCCAAACACGGGTGCAGCTCTCAGCGCCGACGGCTAGAGGATGCTGCTCCCATTCTTGTCTCCCATCGCTGCTGCAGTTGTGAATGAAGATCATACAGAGTCCTGTGTTCTCCTGCAGATGTTACTGTATGTTCTTAAATCCGAGTTTTCTCAGGTTTCGAGTAAAATGCTGTCTCAGTTTATATGGCCCTGTGGGAAGCCCAGTTTTTCCTTGGCTCTTTGTAGAACTTCACAGCAAGGCAATTTAGGTCCTTTTTTTTTAAAAAAAAAAAAAATAGCTTTACATGTTAACTTAATAAAGAGCAATTTGAAAAACACAACTGGCTGCAAAGAGGAGCCCCCTGGCAGAGGGTTCTTACTCAGCTGGGGGAGAAAGGCACTGCCAGCCCAGCCCCCAGCCTCCCCACGGCAGCAACCCTGCTCTAACGTCCCCAGCCCTGAGCGCCACCCAGGGGGACTCATCCCTTGCTTTATCCCTGCACTATTGAGGCCCCCAAAAGCTGCAGGAAGTCCAGGGTGGCCCAAAAGTGGCTTTTTCAGGCCAGAAGGTAACCGTCGCCCAGCGCATGGAGAGCATTAGCTATGTTTCGGCTCTCGACACAGATGCTGGTTCTGGCCCCGGGGGCTTGAGGAGCCGGGGGGAGGGCAGTAATGTGCAGCCCTGCTCTGAGGAGCCGTGGCTCTGGGCTGCAAGGCAGGAGGGAGCAGAGGGACCCTGCACAGAGCCACCCTGTCACCCCATGCCGTTGTCCCGTCGCCCGAGTGCTCAGGATGAGCCGAGTGATCCCGTGGTTGCCCTGGTCTCTCCTCAAACCCGAGGCTGCTTTGCAGAGCACAGCTCAGGACACAGTCTGCACCCCTTCTCCAGCGAGATAAGGGTGCAAGAGCAGCAATGGGAGCAGATGATTTTAGAGTTCGAGGGGTAGAAGAGAGATGCCAGGGGAAAACCCCGCATGCTGGGGGTGCCAAGTGGGGAGCCAGCCCTGCCCTGTCCTGCTGCCCCAGCCCCCACAGCCGCCCCACGGACACCGACCTCACTGGGGCTGGCGATCAGCCGCGGGTCGCAGGGCCGATCGATCC
The DNA here is from genome assembly GCF_028389875.1 of Rhea pennata. Classification (NCBI taxonomy): domain Eukaryota; kingdom Metazoa; phylum Chordata; class Aves; order Rheiformes; family Rheidae; genus Rhea; species Rhea pennata. Next base: position 3,371,607 of record NC_084679.1, on the reverse strand, counting down.
GAGAGAGCGGTGCCGGCTGGGTGCCGCGGTCTGCGTGCAAGCGCGGCGGAGTCGTCATAGCGACTCTGCCAAACTCGCGGGGCTGCCGGGCCCCGGAAGGACTGCGAGTGCCAGGCCACGAGCGCTGCCTTCGGGGCGCCCGGGCTGGCAGCAGAGGCTGCCTCTAGCCCTGAGAAGAAGCCTCAGCTCCTGCCCAGCTTTCACGACTCCAGGAATCTGCACAGACAAAGCAGGTATAAAACACTAACGATGACCATCCATCAGCCTTAGGGACCGAGGGAGATGGAGTCACCTGCAAACACCCCCAGGGTGTGCTGGCGCTGTCTGATTTTGTCCCTCCACTTTGGTCTGTGTAACAGTCACTTTTTGAAGACGAATCTGCAGGCTGGGAAGCCCATTGCGGAGCCGTAGTAAACCTCACCCCTCCTGTGAGGTCCGGCACCACGACCGTCTTCTTCGACCTTGTTTTCTGCAGGAGAGACTTGTTGCATGAGGATGTGAATTGCATGCATGTAAAGCTACCCAGCCCCTCCACTGCACACACAATATTCCCCGTAGGGAAAAAATGAGTCATGCAGGGGAGCTGTGAGCCGCACGAGGCAACGTGCTGATGAAAGGTGGTCAGAAATGACTGATGAGGAAGGCTGCAAGAGATCGAGAGGAAGAGAACTGCTGCAGCTAGTGCAGAAAGCTGGTCTGTCCTGCTGGCTGCTCCCCTGCCACAGGACTGAAGACTACCTAAATGCTCGTGTCCAATTTTAAAAACCTGCTTCATTTATTTGACTTATTCCAAGCGTGTTTGTGTGTCTAAAGTCTATTATTTCAAATTGTATTGCATGTACGAGTGTTACAGAGCAGGAGGAGACAATACAGCTCCTTGGGAAATAAGAAGTTGAAGTGAAATGTGCTGGAGGGAGGGAAGAGATGCTCTGTGTGAAATGTCCAAGCTGACATGGAAATGATAGAGGGAGACTTGTACTGCAGAAAAATACAAATTCTGAGGTTTCTGGAGCCAGGTTAGATCACCTGGGAAGACACTGTCTACCTGTGAGCAGGTTCCAGCATCTCCTCTCAGGCTTCAGGAGAACGTAGTGTGGACAGATGGTTCTGCATTTCCGTAAATCAGGAATTCACTGCATTCCAGTGAAGTGAAAGAATAATATAGATGGATTTCCTCTCTTTTAAGCAGGAAAACTAGGCAGGATACTATGATAGGTGACCAAGTTACAACACAAAAGGTTTCCTGTTATTAAAAAGGAAATGAAGATGTTAATGAATAATTTACACTAGTTCATAAAACACTTTCTGAGTTTGGGCAGAGTCTAAGAATGACTGAAAACAATAGTTCTATGATTTATCAGTTGCATGGGGCTAGAGAGCAGGACAGGAGTATATAGAGGAAATGAGAGAAACTCATAAGGGAAAAGAAAATGTGCTTCTTGCATCCCCAGAATTAGCCTTATATTATAATGAGAAAAAGCTCCTTCTGAAAAGATATTGAAGATTTCAGTTCACTGAGAATTTGTCAATTAAAATAACTAATTCAAACAACCTGTTTCAGCTATTTATTTTTAAAAAGCACAGACTGCCTGATGATGTTGAATTGCATGTCCAAACTACGTATCACTTGAGAACCACTTCTGCTAGCCAGAAGATACCTATATGCATGAAATGATTCAGGAAGTGGCTCTGTCACAGTAAGATGTAGAAAACTCTCAGGCATTGTATTTTGTAAATTATAGTGATTCAGCTCTCCCAAGCATAGACCACGTACCTCCGATGAGCGTCCATCCTGCGTGCAGCAGGTATGGGATCACATCAAACGAACACTGCTGCAGTAATTGTTAGCTCCCTCTAGAATGGCAGCGAAAGAGTGGAGGAGAGCCTGAAAGCTGCCTCGCGGCTGCCTCTGCGAACACCTTCGTGTTTGGATATGATGGAGAGCAAGGCTTGATGGTGTCTCAGTTTGTGTTGCTGATTTTAAACAGTTTCTGTTCCCAGTCACTGAGTTTGCTGTTTTACTTCCAAGGCCCCAGAGAGTTGGGTTATTAGCGCTAGCTGGTCCCCACAGGCCCTCCTGGCCCTACCAAGGAGGCTCTACAGAGTGATTTATTTGGGAAGAGGTTGTGCACAACTCCCACTCACAGTTTTCTTATTCTAAGTTCATCCTAGAGGAAGAGCAAGGCTTGTACCATCCTCACTCACTGCGACGGGAGTTTTCATTATCAGGAGCACTCTGGGGTGACAAATAGCTCAATGCCTTAATCTGCAACTTATTCAGTAAAGGGAAGAGACAGTGTTATGCTTTTCAGTACTTACATCTGATTACTTCATTATTTTGCCCCTCATTATTATCACTCTAGCCCTTGCTGTGCTCCCAGGGTACAGGGCTGTAGATGTGAGCGTACTCTTCTCACATAAAGGGTGAAATTTGACCGGTTTGAAAAGAAGCTGGTAATACTTGCAACTTTATCAGAAGGCTCTTTGGACTGAGCTGCAATTCTACTTTAAAATGTTATTCCCTTATGAGAGAAGCAACCTTGTTAGTAAGTGAGAAATGTGGAGAATTTTCATAGTTTCAGATATCTAGAATAGAGAATCCAGGCTAAGTGTGAGGTCTAAATCAGAACTGACCCAGAAATACTGTAATCAGTTTCTCTTCCTCCCGCAAGAGCAGTTGCTTCAAGGCACAGCATTGAAGCCGTCATTAAGAGCATGGCCAAAATCCAGGTTGTAATGAGCAAGAAAAAGGACTTCACAGAGTAAGGTATTTCCTTGATGCGATCTGCCCTTATTCTGGCCTTCTCAGTCAGAATTTGGCCCCTAATCTCCCTTCTTGGCTTTTCTCAGTTCCTTTGACTGATTCCTCGTGTACTTCTCGCAGACACGTCACTGCCACAAGACTACCAGCAAAGCTTCCTCCACGGGGGAATGACAGGGGCCTCAGCGCTTTGGCTGCTCCTATGGCTGATGCTTCAGTTCACTGGTATTTGATTAAACCTTACATTTATTAAGACTGAAAGAAAACTGTTAAATTGGTCAATTTAAATCATGTTTGAGCCCATAACATTGTCCATACAACTTGTTGTGATGGAGTTTTACAGCTCCACTTTCTCTCTGCCTCTGAACATGAGCTCCAGTTTTGGTGGTAGCTTGTGTACACACTGAAGTGCACACCAAGCAGTGGGAGGATGCGTGGAGAAACACACCTCAAAATGCACCAGTTGTGGAGCAAGGTCCCCTGACAAACGACGCGTCCTAATTTTTTTGGTTTAAGGAGTAAGATGTTTTTAAATGAAATAAACCCAGGGGACCTCAGTGTTCAGCAACATTTGGAATCAGCCATTTTCACAGTGAAAGGAGACAGCTGCTCTGAGCTGCCTTTGCTCTTGCAGAGCTTGGGGAATCACCAAAATGAAATGCCCAAACCAACTGAAAGCTGTCAGAGTTAATAACTTAAGTTTATTCTGGGAACTTCGTAGAATAAATAGAGAAAAACATTTAGAGAAACATATGCTGAAATTCTTTAAAGGTGAAGAATGTGACAACAACATACTGTGGAAGTAGGATGCTAAGATGTGTGTTTTATTGCTGCTACATTCAAAATAAAAGCCAGAGGAAGAGGTGGGAGGGTCTTGGACTTTAACCAAGTGTGTGTCAGGTTTAGAGTGGAATGAAGACAGAGTGGGTGCAGCACTGAAGGAGCTTCCCCACAAATCTGTTTTTAAGAATTACTCTTAGCAGAATTTAGACGGGATTGAAATGAAGGGTTTGAGTTACAAACTTCATTGGTTGACTTTCCCCTAAGAGATGGCTGTGGGGGGGGAAGTACTTCTTTAGATCTCTCCCATTCTTTTTGCTGTATTAGCTCTCTGAGGATAAAAAAAGAGTGTTTTAAAAATCAAAATAATCTAAAATACGTTCTCTAGATTATTTGAAATGTTCAAACACGTATTCATTCAAAGTGAAGTGCTTGTTAGAAGGTCTTTCAAGCTGATGCTCACCAGATACCCTCTCCCCATTAATTTCTTTTTCTGCAGTAGGTTTACAGTTATTTGTCTCTATTTAAATAGCTGCAACAATAGTGTTCAAATGTAGGATCTGGTGTTAATTGGTGAAGTTACCCAAAGCTGTGGAATTATTTCCTGCACAACTTTAGAGTGCTTTATAGGACCCTTGACATTGTTTTAAAACACGATCCCAGTATGAAGGTGTGGACAGATAAATTTGGTCACACTTTGAGAGTTATGCAACATTTGCTCCGAGTCCTTAACTGAGGAATAAATCCAAGCTATAAGATGAGACCAACAATACCAATTTCCAGCTGAAATATGTGCTCAGTATTTTATTTTATCATGGTTTATCGCTGTTTGATGTTAGAATAAGAACTTAACTTATCCACAAATACATTTTATCCTTTCTAGTTCACATTATGTTGGAAAGAATATTTTGAGGATGGGGAAAAGCAGCTAAGAAAATAGACTAAATTATCGTAAGAGAAAAGAATGAATGGAACTTGCATTCAGAAATACTCTGGAAAGCACTGGAAAGGAGTTCACATTGATTATACATGTATTATTGTAAGTACATGTACTTAAACAGAATTTAACCTTAAAAGAACATGCAGTCATATTTTTGCTGTGATCTTTAATTTGATTTATTAATTCAGTTTCTTTGATGCGTTTTCTCGCAGTGAATGGTTGATGATTTGGGGATTAATTTAAGCTGAAGGTAAAACAGAGATTTCATATTTGTGATTTACCGTACAAAGGCTAGAGAGATCTCTGGTAGCGAAAGCCAGCCATTAAAAAGCTAGAAGATTAGACTTATAAGAGGCCTAAAAAAATATTATTAAAATATTCAGATTCAGGGGAAAGGCACCATTCCTCATGTGTTAACACAAGTGAAAGACACAATTTTATAGTCTTGAATCTGGAGCAGCAGTCTGCTCAGAAATCCAGAGCGATACAGTGGTGCTAGGAAACAGCGAGGGAGGCCGCACAAGCCTAGCCCAGCTCTGCGCCAGGACGGAGAAGACCAGCTTCACGAGAGAAAGCAGGCGAAGGAGAAGGAGCTCGTGCAATGCATTTGGCCTAGGTACACCTACTCCAGGGAAGCCATGAGCTGTCTTTTAAGAAGCTTCTCTCACTGCTTGAATCTGCACAGCAGCATTTTCTGTCTTCAGAAAATGATGAACTGGAATCAGAGCCTCATCCACCCCAGCACTAAATATCAGGCCTGGGGAAGGGCTGGGAACATACTGAGCCAGTGCAACTGCCCCGATCCTGTTTGCCAGGGCAGATGAGGAGGCATCTTTGAAATGAATGTGAAAACTGTACAGGACTGGGTTAATTAACTGTTGACTGAATAACGTATTTGGTTTATTTAGCAAACTGTGAAGAAAGGTATGCAGAAGGAATGGAGAATGTCCTGAGATAAACTAGGCTCCAGAAAACAAGCCGGGAGGCTGGAGACAATAGCGGAGGTACCTGGTCTTAGGAATTTGCTCCACACTCCAGCTGAGTTGCAGAACCTGTTTTTAATGCAGAGCAGGAAAAGTGAGGTAAGGAGAAGCTGGGAATGCTTCCTTTTAAAATCCCTTGTCTCTAATGCTTTATAGCTCCTTAAAGAATGTGCATTTCTTTAATGTCCAGCAAGGTCTTCGATTGCCCACTAGGTGCAACAAGCTTCAGTCTACCAGATATTTAGGGGTGCATTTTAATCAGACAGAAAAAATGAAACCTCACATTATATTATTCCAATATATCTTTTCATTATGAGGCAATTTTAACCTTAATATATTTTTATCCTGAGATGATGAAAATTTACAACGATTTTTGAGTCTCTTCCTCCAGGAAATCTCATTAAGGAATACACTTTAGATGTTACACAAAAAGTGCAAAAAGCCTGAAAACTCAAAGATTAGTTCATCTTTAAAGAAAAAGAATGATGTTGAGAACATATATATGCAAATTTTAGTCTCTCAGGAGCACAGACTGTGATATAAATTATGTGATTTTTCTTTTATGAGCGTTAACTCAGAAGTTTTAGTCATTTTAAAATTGACAGATATCATTAAAATCTGCAGTCTCTTTTCTTAGCAAATAAAGTTATATAAACTAAAATAAACAAATTCTCTAGTAGTAAAAAAAAATCACCAATATGTCACCTTGCTTTGGTTTTTACACAAAGATGTGATTGAAATAATGAGATTATGCAAACAGCTATAATCTCCCAGGAGAAGGAAAGAGATTATAGGTAATACTGAAATCTTTTGTAATGGTGACAAGATTAAATACTTTTAGAACTAGCTGTACAGATAGCCATGTTACACTCACATTATTTGTTAAATGAAATATTACTCATCTAAAGAATATGTAGGTCTTTGAATTAAATTTCAGGGTTATAATTATGCACAACCCCAATACATGTAAGAATTGTTCCTTGTTGAGAGATGTAGGAAAGGAATATTAAAGCTCTGAATAAAGTTCTGACGATCCCTAAGTAAGACTTTGTTCACTGCCTATACAGGAGACCTCCAGAACTAGTGTAGCCCTTAATCGGAAATGCACACAATTTCCGGCTTTTGTACGTGTGCTTTCCGTGAGGCCTTGGTCTAGAAAAACATTGGACTACAGTCCTAACAAATGTTTAATGAGGCTGCAAAATTACAGCCCAGGGCAAATATCCAAGAATGGTATTAAGAGCTTTCTTAAGTTCCTTTTGAAGTTTATAGCCCATGAGTTAAATGAATGGTTTTAAGGGTTATTTACAATTTATGATGTATTCTGTAAGTACCTCTTCTTGAATGTTAGTAGTCCTACAAACGTTGAAGTGCACACAACCAGTGGAAGGGTGAGATGAGGTCCTGTGTTCTCAGTCTAGTTGGCCATGTTCTTGACCAGCTAGTTCATGCAATGAACTGTGGTCCCCTAAGCTTTCACTCTTCAAATGTAATCAGTACTCACCCTCAAAGATAGTAAATTCCCCACAGATTCCCAAACTTCTTTTTAATATCTTTCCCCCTTTTTCTAACCTGGAAGCAATGCAGCATAACCACTGGTCTTTCAGCACAGCCTGAGCTCTGTTTTTCAGAGATAAAAGCCATCCTGTTGTACTTTTTTCATGGCAAAGAGCCCACACCAAGCATGTAAAAATGAAAACACACAATATTAAAGCTACATTAGTAAGCCACAGAGAGAGGAAACGTTTGCTCACTCTGAGCAGTGATTTTACTTAAAGGAAATAAGGGAACAGCTACAGAACCATCTGCTTTTAAACTGACTGTTCCTATCAACAGCAGAGACTGGAGTGTTTGCTATGGCCACATGCTAGCACTTCAGCATAACCTGTAAGGCTAAACTCATGCAACCAACAGCAGCAGTCCATGCACTACCTAGATCAGCTTTTGCTAACCTCACTGAACACCTCATGGCCCACCCAGCATGATGGCGACCACAAGTCTGGATTCACCTAGGTGTGCAGGAGGATGTCACCACTCCAGCCTCCCAGGAGAGCATGTCAGGAAGGGACAGGACATAGCTGCACGCTTGAGCGCTGCCTGCGCGAGGCTGCCTCTGCTCGTTAGATCACTCTCTAAGAGCACTGCGTTGGGGCTATGTTTCTGCAGCCCAGCAGAAAGTCACAGCCCTCGACCATCCCCAGGCTTTGGAGTACTGTGCAGCATGTTCTTGGGGCTCAAATTTTACACCATCACTTTCACACCTTCCTTCCCAAGCATCCTTGCAGGGCAGCCTGTGTTTGATCTCTAATATACCATCTGTAAGAGATTTCAAGGGCTTAGAGAACTGTTTAAATGTTTTTGCACAAAGTGGTACGTAACTTCGGAGAGCAAATCCTGTTGAGAACAAACATTTGTGTTCATGTGGAGGAACGCAAGAAGTTGTTCTGTTATAAATTTAGCTAAGATAACAGAACAACTGCAAAGGTGGAGGGGTTATTTTCATACAGGAAGGAAAAATATTTTGTTGGTAGGGAGTATGTCAATCTTGTGGTGAACTGGAATGTTTTTAACACATATCCAGTGCAGATTTAAAGCTGTGATGTGAGATGCAATATTTTTTTGCTGTAACTTAAAAATCTGCAAGGCCGCTGTAACCTAAAATCCTGTTACAGAGGATTATGGACAAAACTAGAATTTTGGAAAACTTTAACATGGACATAACAAATTCCTGTGACACTTATCATACACTACATTCACTATTTTATTATTGTACTCCAAGATTATCAGTGCCTGCCGTAATATACATATATTTGATCTTTGGATAATCTCTAACCTCCCTGAAGAAAAGAGCATTGGAAGAATAGAAGGAGCAATTAAATGTCCCTGTGGTTAGTGGCTCTTAAATTAGCAGAATTCACCAACCATTGCAAGTTCTGAGTAGATTTCTTTGGAAATCAAGAGCTGAGGCAGGTAATAGGGTCACTGCATTTCAAGTGTCCATCCACATACATATGAAAATAATAATAAAAAAAGGAATAGAACAGGCAGACAACATTAGTATAGCTCTGGAAAATGGCCAGAGATGGCATGCATGCTGTGAAAACTTTTTACACTTTTTGTTTTTGTTCCGAGTTAAGGAAATAAGGAAATAGGCTCTTACACATACTCTTTGCAAAAGGACAGAATTGCACTAAATTTTACTTTGGTTTCACTTCTCCCCTGCCCCTTGTACTCTTTTTTACTTGCTTGGTATGTGATGTGTTATTTCCACCGCAAGCTCTTTGGAGTGAGGGCCGTGTGCTAGCCTGCTTGTGGAGCCCAGAAGCCATGAAAGCCCATTCCCAGTTGGCCAATCCTGCAGCCAAGTGGGTTATTATTTGTACTAGTAAGAAAGGGCAGAAATTGTATTGTCATTTTCTGATATTCGCAACTCAGGTTGTTCTGCACCCAGACCCAGAATAAACCCAGCGGAATAAATCGCTCCTGCAGCGCCTGTCCCCTTCCACCCCAAGGTCAGCTCTGTGAAGAAACGTCCCTGAGGGGGGCAGGAACCTGCAAAGTGCAGGAGCCTCCACAGCCCTGCGGCTCAACCCGCTGCCCTGGGGGGCTATCGCGCAACGCGGCGGGGGACGTGGAAACACTGCCGGGGGGCGAGTGAGGCCGATGGCCGGCTGCTGAGGGGAGCCCGCGCCTCAGGGGACGGCGCCTGCCGCGCCGTTGAGGGGAGCCCGCGACTCGGGGAGCGGGGCCGGGACGGGGCCGTTGAGGGGAGCTCGCGCCTCGGGGGGCGGGGCCGGGACGGGGCCGTTGAGGGGAGCTCGCGGCTCGGGGAGCGGGGCCGAGCGGGCCGTTGAGGGGAGCTCGCGCCTCTGGGCGGGGCCGGGCGGGCCGTTGAGGGGAGCTCGCGCCTCGGGGGGGGCGGGGCCGGGCGGGCCGTTGAGGGGAGCTCGCGCCTCGGGGGGGGCGGGGCCGGGCGGGCCGTTGAGGGGAGCTCACGCCTCTGGGCGGGGCCGGGCGGGCCGTTGAGGGGAACTCGCGGCTCGGGGGGCGGGGCCGGGCGGGCCGTTGAGGGAAGCTCGCGCCTCGGGGTGGGCGGGGCCGGGCGGGCCGTTGAGGGGAGCTCGTGTCTCGGAGGGGGCGGGGCCGGGCGGGCCGTTGAGGGGAGCTCGTGTCTCGGAGGGGGCGGGGCCGGGCGGGCCGTTGAGGGGAGCTCGTGTCTCGGAGGGGGCGGGGCCGGGCGGGCCGTTGAGGGGAGCTCGCGCCCCGGGGGGCGGGGCCCGACGGGCCGTTGAGGGGAGCTCGCGCCTCGAGGGGGGTGGGGCCGGGCGGGGCGAGCGGGCAGCGGCGCGCGCCGCCAGGGTGTCGCGCCCAGCCCCGCGCGATGACGTCAGGGGCGCACGTGGCCCCCGAGCCGGCGTGCGGGCGGGCGCCGCCGCCGCCGGCAGAGCTGGTGCGGGCGGGCCGGAGCGCGCCATGCGGGGGCAGCTGGAGCGGTGCCGGAGCGAGTGGCAGGAGCTGGAGGAGGAGTTCCAGCAGCTCCAGGTGAGGCGGGGCCGGGGGAGCGCGGGGCCGTGCGGCGCGCTGTCCCCGCGGCGGTGTGGGCAGCGCTTTGCGCGGCATTGCTTTGCATTGCTTGGTGTTGCTCTGCTTTGGGTTGCATTGCCATTGCATTGACTTTGCTTGCCATTGCCTTGCGTTGTCTTGCCTTGCCTTGCATTGCCATTGCATTGCTTTCCACTGCCTTTGCCTGCTGGCTGCTCTTCCAGGAGGAACCTCCTGCAGCGAGGGGCTTCCAAGGGTGCCAAGAGGCCCTTCCTCTTCCTGGTCGCATCCAGGCGAGGGGTGCTGGAAGGACCCAAGGGCTACCAGAGGGTTGGCTGTGTCCAGCAGGATGGCCAGCAGCACCACAGTGGCAGGGGCTGCCTCTGGCATGAGCCTCTGTGGAGCAGCCTTTGGCATCCTCCACCAGCCCAAATGGCTTTTACCTTGGAAACCTTCCTTTCCCGTGGGTAATGGACCCTGTGCCCACGTGCCTGCACTTAGTCCGTAGGCTAGTGTTAAAGTACAACCTCCTGTTCCCCTTCTGTTCGGCTGTTAGCCTCTTCTAGGCCCTTAAGCAGAACACACGCCACGAAGTGTGCGATATCCAGATTTAGCTCACTGCCTTAATTAAAAACCAGTTTAGGCGACACAGTTTGGAGTTGCTTTAACCAAACGCAAGGTGGGGGTTAGCCCTTCGAGGGCTGAGTGCCGGCTGCTGTGGTCTTATCCATAACTAATTTGGGATAAATCCTGCAGCGGTGCTGGGCCTCGCTGCGAGTGTGCTGTCGCCGTTGGAGGTGAACCAGCAAAGCGAGCATGAGAGCTTCCCCACCCGTGAAGGGCTATCGAGCCGCTTTCTGCGGCTCGTGGTAGGGGGCCTACGCGTTCAGCTTCAGCCTGCCCTTAGTTTGGAGGAAAACTGTTGATTTTTGACTGAATGAGCGTGTTGGGGAACGTGATTTCTGTCTGCAGGCTGGGCGGTCACGGCCCTGGCGCCGCAGAGCTGGTCAGCAAGCACGCGGAGACGGCCGGCGTCTCCTGCTCCGGGAGCAGAAACGCTCCCGGCGGTGCGTGGGCCCTTCGGTTTTCCAGCTCTCCCACGTTGCTGCCTCCATCGTGACCTGCTGCCTCCGGCTGTGAGCTCTCGGAGCTGCCGCTGGCTCCCTTTTGCACCTGTTCATCACGCATCTCTTGAGGAACAAAACTCCCTTAGCGCGTTTTGCCATCTTCTAAATACTAGTGTATCCTGAAAGGTTTTTTTTTTTTGGTTAGGTGTTGAATTTACCAGTTCTTAGCTAGTTTTGTATTTCCAGACTGCTTGCATTTCCAATAACTTTTCTTCTTTTTCATTTTTTTTGGGGGGGGGGGGAGTAAAGAGCCCCCCCAGCATGTTAAGAGACTCTGATGTGTGAGATCTAGTGAAGCAGAGTGAGTTATAGTGCAACCCACTGAAGTCCTTCCTGGTCTAAGCGAAACCAAACCAATCCCAAAATAATGAGAGCTTTGGCGCCTGCATGCGGTTACTTTGGTTAGTAAGTCTTTTAAATCAGATACTAAAACTTGTTGTGCATCGTTCCTGTAAATAATGAGCAGCCAGGTCTTAATGAGAAGGAGAGCGAGGATTTAGGTTGTATGGTTTCAGCACTGTGTGTATGCTGCTGGATGGTACTAGGAAAACAGGTTGTAATTTTCTGTGGTCTTTACCCAAGATGCGCCAACAGGTAAAGCAGCAGTGCAGATAGCCGTTTCAGCAAAGCTTTCTCTCCTCAGCACTAACTCCATAAGCTCCGTTTTTTGAAATAATATGGATATCGGAAGACCAAGCTGTTTTTAAAGCAGGGATAATGTTGAACTTCCAGGTGAAGATAGAGGACCTGACTTCCCATGTATCCCTGAGGAGCGTGAGGAGGTAAAGCCACAGGTCCAGGATGGGCAGCCCCAGGGCATGTCCCCCACCAGCAGCACCTGTCTTCTCCTTAGACCTTCTGAGGTCTCCTGCTTTGTCTGCAAGCTGAGAGGGGGATAAAAACCAGCAACATTGCTCAATGGGCTAGCAACTGGTGTTTGTGTCCTAATTACAGCCTGTCAAGCAGCGATTTGGGGCTCCAGAGGATAAACAAGCTCTGATAAAAGCGTTTCTCACAAGGAGCATTTAATACTGAGGGGAGGGTTTAAATGCTTAAACCAGAATGTTGTGTATTACATTGCTTGAGTGTATTTGGAATAGAGATGGCAGCTGTGACTGGGAGACTTGCCTAAACACTGAGGTTTCTGTGTGTGGTTATTTTTGTGTTTTCCTTCTGGCTCCTCATTGCCTTTCCTCCTCTTCTCAAGTGTAATCAGACTGTGAAATCAGAGTTCTTGATCCGTAATTTGGCCAGCCATTTGACTAGGACAGATTGGGATCAAATGCAGGAGCGTAATTTCATTATAGGGTGGGACGGGAACGAGGAGCTCTTGAGTGGGAAAGCTTGTTGGAAAGATTAAGTGACACGAATGTGGAAAAGAGCTGGGGAAAACTCTGGGCTCCTGTTGTTTCCCTGTGGGTTTGCTTGCTTCCTTCAGAGGTTAAGGAGCAAAGGCAATCTGTGATGTGGAGGGCTGTTTCTCACAAATTGCTCTATTTCTCCTGCAGGAAACTCACAAAGTTTATAGGCAGAAACTTGAAGAAGTCACCAGCTTGCAGACAGCCTGCAGCAGCTCCATACAGAAACAGAAGAAGACGTTAAAAGATTTGAAGTACCGCCTGCAACGGTAAGGGGATGATTCTGCTTCCCAAATGACAGATTTGTTTGGATTTTTAGCATTTAAAATGAGGTCTGTATCATGGTAGTAATTCTGTTCCACCTTGAGAAATTTAAAGTCCTAGAAATAAAGGAAGATGAACCAGATCTGAGCGAGTCCTTTGGAGTCTACATGGATTTGCATCCTTGCAGTAGATCCTGTACACTGCAGGGTGGCACTGCTCTGGTCTGTTCCACATGTCTTGCTAGGTCAGAACGTATTTCCTCTGTAAGCTGTGCTGAAAGTTTGCTTCTTGAAGGTGTAACTCACTCCAGGGTTGATTTACGTGAGGGAACTGCCTTCAGCTGCCCAACTGAACTTTGGAAGCCATAGGCTAGATTCCTTGTGTGCAGGCCTGAAAATATCAGCTCAAACATCATAAGTTTCTGCTTTTGCTGTTCTCTGGTTTACATTAATTGGTAAAACTGCAGTTTTCAAGTAAATCATCAACTATGCCTTTTTTTTACAGCTTGAAAAAAGAACTGCAACCACAAACCTGTGCCCTTGGTAGCTGTAGTTTTGAGCTCAGTAACCAGGCTGTTCGTAACTTACGGACAATCTCTTTCCCCGTGTTTCCTTCAGTGTTTAAAAATTTCTTGGAGGGCTGAGCCTGGCAGTTGATGTGAGACTTTTAAATGACCCTCGGGCTCCGCTGTAGATGTTGGAGTTGCATTGCTTAACATGTCCTCATCCATTGAAAGCCTTGTAGGGCTCCCTGTTGGAAGGACCATGTTTAAGGTCCTCCTAGTAAGCTCAGGAAGACAGTTGTGACTCATTGATCGGTGATGTCCTCAGAGGAGCAGCCACACTGTGCAGGCTGCCAGATTTCCTGCCCTTTTGCTGTCCTGTGCCTGGGCGATGGGTACCCAAGGAAGAGGCAACCACTTTTCCTGCTGTTCCACACTATGGAGAGCGGTGTTTCCCGTCAGTTTTGTGCCCTGACAGCTCGTCCTGATTGCACTTCTGCATTTGCTGTGGGAATGGGGATTAACTTCAGGAGTCCCCCTGGGACAGCCGAGGGTGGTTGCGAGCGGACATCTCTGCTCCCCGCAGCCCTTGCTTGCACCATGCTCGGCAGTGGCTTCTCTGTGGTGACCGGTTTTGGAGACTTCGTAGAGCCTGTTACTGCGGACATCAGCACGCGTGTATTCTTTCTAGTCCCTCTTGTAGATGTAAATGTGCAGCTTTGTGTGGAACAGCTGTGTTTGGGGAAGGTTGCAGAGCTGCTGCAAATCTCTCGTCTCATCCACCACCGCTGGTGTTCAGAAATGCCCAGGCTGCGCTGCCTGCTGTTCCTAAAATGGCCTGTTTCAGGAGAAGCAGCACACTGAGAAATGCAAGCCAGAAGATCCCTTTCCCCCACCTTCCTCTGTCCAACCTTAATTATGCAGGGGCTGAATCAACCTCTCATTTAAATGAGTTTGACATGCTTTCACTGGTGGCTATGTAGGATGCATGAGGTCACTTCTTGTTTTTTAAAGGCTGTACAGTGATCTTTTGTCTTCAGCTGGCCTCTCATGAAGAGTTTGTGGTCTGGGCTTTTCAACTTACAGGGAGTTCAGATCGCTTTGGAGTTTGTAAAAGCAGCATCTGAAACCACACACAAACATTTGGAGGGAGTTCCCTCCAATGTGCCCTAATGGCTTTTGCAGTGGAAGAAGTAAAGAATCTGGTCAATAAGATGACCAGAAGCTTATTTACAAACCAGCTGATTTAAATTATCTGCAGTGAAATAAAGCAGGCGGTCAAATTGCCACTTGGCTTATCAATGATTTTAGGTGGAAAATATGGGAATGATGTGCACAATGGGATCAGCTTACATAGTAAGCTTTTTAAAGCATAGATTTTTATGGCAATGTTATATTTTAAATAAAAAGGAGGTAAAAATGTAAATGGGAAGATTTTGTTTCTGTGTTCTTGCAGGTGCAAACCCAGAGCTAGTCCTGAAGAATTTGTTCTCATACAGCAAATCAGCAGCCAGATCAAAGAGAGGCAAAATGTTTTCTTTGACATGGAAGCCTACTTGCCAAAGAAGAATGGGTATGTGCTTTGTCAGAACAGGCGCGTGCTCTGAGAAAACTGATTTTTAAATACTCACAGCGGTGGTGTTCCCAAAGGATTATGTGTACTGAAGAAATAAATGTAAAACTAGATTAATCATAAATCTCTTGCTGAGTTGCTGTGTCAGTTGTACATAAAATTCACTAGCTAGAAGTGTGTGTAAATGTACTCTGTGTAGGCAGAGACAAGTTTTCTTGTTAAAAGAAAATCTGCGTTGGTGAGAGATCACGCAATTAAGTGTTTCACATTATAATGCTTTCCTGTGCTAATTTTTTAAAGACTAAATCAGCACAAGAGTTTTGTGTTTCACTTTTAAATAGTGTATTCGGCTGACTTCAAATTTGTACTTTGCTTCAAGTCAGGTTGCTAGGACAGGTTTCTTTCAGTTGTCGAATGCTGTATACCGCTGGAAAACAGGAGATGTTGATGCCGTTTGCAGAGTAACCTGGGCCAAATGACTTGGTTCTTTTGCCCTTGGTTTGTTTCCCCCTTCCTGCCCTAACATTTACTCCAGTTGGCTTTTTCAGTGTCTATGGTGAGCAGGGCTCGTTGGGTGGAAATGCTGTGAAGTGGGGATAAACTGCTAGATGTAAGGGACCACAGTGGCGTGGCTGGTGCGTTGCAGCAGTCCAAGGGGGTCGAGTCGGGAGGAAAGGTGGAGCAGAAGAGAGGGCTGCCCACGAGCCAGGCAGCCGTAACTGCTAACGCAGAGGTTTGGTCTTTCATATATTCGCACAAGCTCTCCTGTGCAGCACCTGGCATCTGTGTGCTGTAGTGGCTGAAACATTTCCACGTGGGACTGTGAGCTGCTGCTTGCAGGGGGAGCTGTCTGTCAGAATCTTTTCATCCATTTTTTTAGGGTTTTTTTTTTCTTTTTTTTTGCTTTTTCTCTTTCTGTAAACACACTGCTTCTTACTCTTAGACCAAAACACATAAGAGAAACCAAGAAAAGTAATTTTTCTCTCATTTCTTTGAAATGCTGATGAAAATGCTGTGCAAGTGAGCACAGGCTGAAGACAGCCCTGGTGAAGGAGTTTGTGGGGAGCCTTCTACCTTTAAGCCCTCTTCTGTACTTTGTATCTCTAATGTGCTTTAATTAAAAGCCTAGAGCAAAATGTAGCTTAGTCAAGTATGACAGTCTCTTCAAAACTAATCTGCCTTGTTTTGTTGTGTCCAAATAAAACAGACTTATGTGGGTCTCTTGTTTTTTGTCTTCCAGTTTGTACTTAAATCTGGTGCTGGGAAATGTGAATGTAACTCTTCTGAGTAACCAAGCAAAGTAAGTGAGCATTTTTCTAGCATTGTTTGAGGTGTTCAGGCCTCAAGAAAATAGAGATTTTTATATAAATTTAGGGGGGAAAAAAAGCTGCTACTTAACCAAGAAACCAGCTCTTACAGACTTAAGTCACAGAGTTGTCTTACAGCATAATGGCTGTGCAGCCCAGACCTTGCAGGCAACATGCTGCCATTCACCCCCATCAGCTGGTTTTCTCAGTGTTGTTAAGCAGAAACTGTCCCTGAGACTGGCAAGTCTGAGTGTGTTATGCAGAAATGTGCTAGTGATTGGGATTCCTGAGCAGCATGCGCTCGCTCTCCCTCGTTCACATTTTTCCTTTCATTAAACTTTCCAGTGCAGTTAGACCAGTCCAAATCCTCCTGCTCAGCTGGGTTCTTGCTTCTGCAGTGTACAAAGGCTTTATTTCTATTCTGCTGCACCCATTTCTTGGTGAGGAGGAAGAGGAGTAGGGATGAAGACTGTGGTCCTGGGGGAAGGCTGTGCAGATGGGGCCTTGGAGAGCGCAGGGTGCACATGGCTGCAGAGGGGCTGATACTTTTTCACCTGTATTTGTGCCTAGCTTGAAAGAAGAAAAGTCACGTTCCAGTAGAACACCCCATACAAAGCATGAGGTTTCCTGCACTGTAATTGTTTTGTTCCAGGTTTGCCTACAAAGACGAATATGAAAAGTTCAAACTTTATCTGACAATAATCTTGTTACTTGGGGCTCTGGCCTGCAGGTTTATTCTGAACTACAGGTAAGCCTGCACTTTTAGTTGTAACCAAGTGTTCTGAATAAAAATGTACTCAATCTGAACTAACTCTTCTCCTCTTTTGTTGAAAACTGAGACTTGGGCAATGCTTAGGCTTTGAGTAGTTACATTACCCCAGCAGGAGAGCTTCTGTGCCTGTTCTTCAGTGTAGCCTGGCCCTGTGTTAAGTATTTTAGGAGTCTGTTACGACTAAGAAAAGCTCAACATCTTATTTCCTGATCTGTTTTAGTTTTCGTGGTGCTTTGGTGTCCTTGAGAATGAGTAGTTGGTTTTGCTCTCTAGTTGTCTGATAGTTTCCCAAAAGGCATCATCACCATGCTACAGGGCTGGGACTGCAAGCACCTAATGAGAATATTTGCATCAAATGCTCATATCTGAAATGTTAGGTCACAGTATCAACAAGCTTTCACTACTAAGCTTTGTTTAAAAAATGACATAAGTCTTGAAGCCTGACCCTTTTATCAGGGTCTCCTTGGGTCTGGGATGAATGCAGAATTGTACCATGCAAACACATTGCCATATAAAAAGGCTGCCCAGAATCCCTGTGGCTACAGGCACTTGCAAATGGTAAAATAAAAGCTCCCCCCCACCCTTCGAGTGTAATGCTCTTCTGCTATTTTAGTTGATTGGATTTATATAGATCTCATTGAACCTCCTCATTGAATTAGCCTGGAAATGCCTCTCTAAATTGGATCAGCTGCTGCTTCCATGGTGCTTTCTCTCCTTCAGAAGGAATTAATGTCATCTGTACATACCTGCTTATCAGCTCAAGATCTTCAGTGTTATATCATGGGGCACTTCACAGAGTAACAGGCTTTGAGCCTGGCAGGGTTGCTGGTGTGTGCAGTTCTGCATGTGGGTTAAAGATGTTCAGAACTGGGCCTTTGTCTCTGGTCTCGCTTGGGCGGGTTTTCATTCCCCCTGTCCCTTGGAGGAAGGGAGGAAGAATAGGGATTTTTAAATGTCTGTTTATAATTAACAAGATTTTTTTTTTTTACTTTGACAGGGTGACAGATGAAGTGTTTAACTTTCTATTAGTGTGGTATTACTGCACGCTGACGATACGGGAAAGCATTCTCATTAGCAATGGATCAAGGTACCATGCAATCTGCAAAAACTATTTAAAATATGAAATGTCCTTAAAAGAAAAACAAGCAACAAAAGTGGATTTGGTTTGGTATTGAAGCCCAGAAAATCTGAGATGATGACCCTTCTCTACAGGGTCTGTTGTCTCCGACCCTTTCTCCGTTCACTTCCAAAGGCATGTGTGGCCACCTGAGATCTGGGAAGGGAGGAGAAGATGCACTTTCTGAAAAGTCCATACTCTCTTGATCCAAAGTGTTGAATGTTTTTGGTAGCTACAGGTTAGTTGCAGATGTGGTCTGGAATATAAAAGTGTGCGTGTTCAGCAAAACAACTAGCCTGTGGTACTAGCTTTATGCCTTTCTTTGACTGTAGCAGTGCGTGTCTGTGTGAATGCATACGTAAACTGATTTCCCAGTAGAAAAAGGAAGTAGAAGCTAAGTTAACATCTGCATTACGCCATGTGGTTAGCGTGACCACTCCTGAGGTTGCTGCAGCATGTTCTGAAGTGCTTGACTAAATTACAGTTATGTCAAGGGAAAATTGGCGGTTCAGAGGGAGATAATTTTATAAAGAGCTAAGAATGCAAGTAAAACCCCGTGAGAAGTAAAAGATGATCCCTAAGCCTTGCTCTCACTTTCCTTTTCATGACACCTTCAGTAGGAGTATCCTGAATTGCTTCCAGGCTCAGCTGGTGTTATTAGGAGTTTTCAGTCTCAGTTCCAGTCACATCCTTGTCTGAGCCGCAAAGCTCAGCGCCAATGTACTGGGTTTTTACGTGTGCCCACAATGTTATTACAGCAGAAAGATCCTAGGATGATGGTTGCATGTCTCAAGGTCACGTTGTCCAGACAGGCTGGCATAGCACCTGGCTGGGTAAAAGGCAGCAATTGCCATGTCTCTTACCGAGCACGAGTTTGCATGTTGGTTTGCTGCTGGGTGAGTGGCTGCTGCTGCAATGTTTGCAGCTCCCTATTACATTAATTAATTGGGCTTCTAACTTGTCTCATTTGCTGCCTTTTGAACAGACAACATCGTGTTAGCTCAGCTTTCTACTCGCTCCCGCGCAGCAAATGCTGCTCTGGGGAACCGGATGACTTGCACGCTCCCTTGTAATTGAGCTTGTACAGGGGCAGACCGGCACTCACGGTAGTGGCAGAAATCAGTGTTGTCAGCAATGTTCTCCTAATTAAGTGCTAATGGTGAGTGTGTGCATCGCTTCAGCATGGCCTGGCGATCGGCTGGAGCAGCTGAGGGCTCCTTATTTCAGCTGGTCACTTCTGCCTCTGAAAGAGGTGTGTGCTGGTGGTTTCATCCAGAATCTCCTTGAATCGCAGTTGGGAGGATTCATTCAGGGAAGGTGACAGCAAGGAGGAAACGATCCAGAAGGCTTTCTGAAGGTTGCCAGGAGTCTCTCAGCACTGTGCGCAGCTTGCACGGCTTCCTGGTAGATACAGTGCTGGGGATAGGCGGCATCACCCTGCTGCCTGCTCTTCGGGGAACTCGGCGCTGGAAGGGCATGTGAAAACCAAAATGTGTGAACTCTGCAAGACACAAGGGAAAAGGGGTTGCGTATTTTGTTGCAGAAGCACCCAAAGCACGGGTGTTAAGAGCTTGCCTGAGAGATCAGCAAAGAGAATTCTGGGCCTAGATGCATCACAGCCATTGATGTGGGTTGCAGGATTACTAGTGACTCAACACTGTCTCAGAGTTTGAGGCTCAATACGTTTGGTCTGAAACACCCCAAATTAACCCGTCATGTTGGCTTGGTTTCTAATGCAGTGCTACTCCTGGGATAGTTCTTCGCTTCTTGATTGTCCTTCATTTGTCTTTGTTTGCTGTGGTTTAAGTTTCTGAGCTTTCTGCAGTGTTCATACTTGAAAGAAGCAATCACCTAATAAAAAGGGCTTTGAAACTTCACTTATTTGCATGGCATGGAAAGGAAGGGTGTGTGGGCCGGAACTTGAGCATCGTTAGTCATTGTGATAACTCATGCCATGGTGGCTGCTCTTTATCTGTGCTAGAAAGTCCCCTGGTTTCATGTGAGACCCGTTTGGGTTGCGTCCTGAGCTTCCCTTCAGCAGTTGTGGGTTTGTAGCCCCTAATTAAACCTTCTTAGGATATGGCGCCTTGCACAAACCCCTCTCCTGGGACGCAGTTGCAGTGGGTCGCAGCTCTTCTGGCAGAGGCAGACTGGCTCCCTGTGCCGCTGCCTTGCGCTTGCTTATCCCGCACGTTTCCTTCACTCACAGCTGATGTGATTCTGTACAGTACCAGTTTAAAAAAAAAAAAAAAAAAGGCGTGAGAGAGTGGCTTGGTTGATGCTGAGATTTTTTTTTCCCCTTGACTCTGCTTTCACTGATGTCCCTTGTGAGTGAGGCCTCGTGGGGCTGTGCAGAAGCTCTTGCAGCAGGCATTTGCTGGCAGCTGGATGTTGGAGGGAGATACCCAACTGCAGTCTGGGGCCCATCTCCCTGTGCTTGGGTTTGGTGACTGCTGGCTACTCACAGAGCGGGTGAAACTTGCTTTCTGGGTAGAGCTGCAGATTGTTCCCTCTGAGGCAGGTCTCACGTTGGCGGACAAGCTGCTGCATCGTGCCCTCGAGGAGGAGAGGGGCACGCGGGTGCCAAGGGTTCCCGTGACCGCCCGTGCTGGTCCTATCTAATCTGTGCTCGTGCCCGTTCTCAACAGCATTCTTGGTTTCCTGTCTCATCAGCCCGCTCACATCTGGCTTTCCCTGGGGCGCCTTGAGCTCAAAGCAACCCCCCGCGCTCTGGGGCAAGTGGAGGCTCGGAGCAGGGCAGCAGGAGATCTCTGCCCCAGCAGGTGGTTGGTGGCACTGGGGAAGGGCTGCGGGGCCCTTCCTGGGGGGAGGAAGAAAGGCAGCCGGGCTTCCCTGCAGCCCCTGCTGGGACGGGCACGATTCCCTGCCTGCGCTGGCCCTGCGCTCTCACCGTGCGGTGCTGTGACCAGTCAGGCTTCTGCAGCTTTCTCCTCCGCGCCTCTGTGCTGTATGTTAACGAATTTGCTGCCTCCTAATGGTTTCTTGGAAACTCTTTTCCTTTGGTACTGACCAGGCCATTTTTTTGCTTTTTAAGAGTTGAGCCACCTGTTTTGTCCTACTCACAATCCCTATCTGTAGGATTGTTCTTCATCTTTAAAGTCAAACTTTCAATATTGAGATCCATGTTTTCCTTCTAACTGTTGCCTTTCTTTCTTTTTCTTTTTTTCTGTGCAGGATCAAAGGCTGGTGGGTGTCTCATCACTATGTCTCCACGTTTTTGTCTGGGGTGATGTTAACATGGTGAGTTTTTTCTTGTCTGCTGGTAGGTGCTTCAAACAGCATTGTCTGAGCACTTTGTTCTGCTGTGACCATGTAATTGTGTCTATGCTGGCACCTGCCTTAATATTTGTCTGATATTACTGCTGTTTGGAATGCTAAATACAACAGTGTATAAGCTTGTGTTTACAAAGCTAGCTTAAGCAAACAAACAAAAACCCTGACAAAAACAACCCCACAGAACTTAGTTGCAGTGATGGTACCAAAATCTCTGCACATCTCCCAGTTTCAGTCTCTGCATAAAGAACTGAGCAAAGCAGCATTTTGCTTTAGTGGGAAAATGACAGCAAATGAACTCTGCTCAGTGCTGTTATTGAATTCAGATTATAAATAAAGTATAAAGCAAAAGACTCAAGTTATGCTCAAATGGACAGTACTATTTATCAAAAAACCCAACACACCCCGCACAGGGTGGCCATACAATCCGTTCCAACTTTGTTTGGTATGGACTGATTAAAAATTACTTAAAATCAACAAACAAGTGTTTCTAATTTTTAGTCTGAGGGAGTCATACAGTGGCTGGAGTGGAAGGTTGCTTGTACTCTGTATGTCCCAAATTACCTTTAGGATGAGGAGTGCAACAACACTTCCCTTGCCTCCACCACTTTGATTCTTGATGCAGATGCTGCTGAACAGCTTCGATTGCTGCCTGTAGAAAACTGCTATAAACAAACTAGTAAGAGGAGGCAGCATTCAGGTGTGCTGGAGAGGGGAAGCCTAATCAGATGATTTGCTCCAGCACAGGATTCCTGATTCCTATATGTGGCTGTAGCACCCGTTCTAGGCTCTGTATGGGGTGGAGCGGGCTGGAAACCAGCAGCTTGCTTCGTTTGCTAAAGGAATCAGGCTTGACTGACAAGGGAAAGGCACTGTGTAATGTATATATATTTTAATCAAATGAATGAACTTTTGTGTTTTGCTTTTAGGCCAGATGGACTCATGTATCAAATGTTTCGCAGTCAATTTTTAGCGTTTTCAATATTTCAGAGTGAGTATATCTTGATAATTCAGTCTTAAACTGTATAAATATAAAACCACTGAAAATATACAAATGCAAGTATAAAGAATAGTTGAACATTTTTAGATGTGTTAAGCTAGTTTGATACATTTTTAATTCTTCTGAATAGCCAAAGCAATATTTATATTTTTCTCTTATTCTCCAGGTTGTGTTCAATTCCTCCAATATTACTATCAGAGGGGTTGTCTATATAGACTCCGTGCTTTGGGAGAGAGAAACCACTTGGACCTTACAGTGGGTGAGGTTTTCTGCAATACTCAGTTTGCAAGACTTTGTTATGTTAAGCAAACAGGTTTTAACACAGTGATACAGGGTGGGCTTTGTGGCCTTCAAAGAGCAAGGAACACTTCCTCTGCATAGCTTTGATTTCCCCTGCCCGGCCATCTTTGTCCTAACGCAGGAAGATGAGTGAGGTTAGAAGCAGAGGGCTGTGGTCCCTGTCAGGCCTGCTCGAGGTAAATGTGGGGTGTTTTTCATCCCCATCTTCATCTTCCTCCCATTACCACACCTTCAAGTGTTTATTTTAAGCTAGTTGGTTATAGCTGAGCAGGACAGGAATAGTCCTTAGGTGAGCAGGTTGGGGGAACTGATCGTAGATAGTGACCTGGCTGGGGAGAGCTGGTCCCGATGTGCATGTGAAGAAACTGGGGGATATTTTGCAAAGGGGACAAGATGCAGCTTTGGATCTGCCTCTTGGGGGCAGCCCCTGGCTCTCTTGTGCTCACTCTGTGCATCTTCTCTTAACCTTTTGCAGAAGGATTTCAGTCCTGGATGTGGCGGGGGCTGACGTTCCTCCTTCCCTTCTTGTTCTTTGGGCATGTAAGTTGGGCAGTCCAGTCCCTTCATTCAGCTTCACTTCATGTACCCAGGCACTAGAGTGAGTCTGCTGGTTTTGCCGTGACTGCCGCACAGCAGTGAGGAGGTTGTCTTTGAATCGCATGTACCTGTAGCAAATGTTTTTAAGTTTTGCTAGTAATGAAATTGCTTCTTTTCTTTTTAGTTCTGGCAGCTGTATAATGCAATCACACTTTTTGGATTGTCAAGACATAAGGAATGCAAAGAATGGCAGGTGGGTGTTGGTTCTGCTTAGAAAAAACATAGTGTCAGGGGCATTTATTATTATTAATAATATTATTTAAATGAGATCCTTAAAGGTATTTGGGTATCTTAAAGATAAGCCCATCTAAATACCTCAATATCATCTGGCACAGTGCCTGTACAGTGGAACTTAAGATATGTCAGCTCTTTAAAATCAAGTTGAGTTACTGTAGGAAAAATCACACCCTTAGATAACTACACAAAATCAAAGGCAGAAGGTCTAGGGGAAAGAAAACACATTTGGGTAAATATCCCAGCATAGTGTTCATATATGCTGACGTGTAATAGCAATGACTGCTGTGTTGCTGGTTATTTTTACAGCTAAACCATGGGTTACACACACAAATTTATACCAATGAATCAGATCAAAAATACATTGTCTACTTTACCCTACTTTTAGAGCTCCTTCTACTTATTTTCCTATTCACTGTCACCATCAAACATGTCTGTCCCTTTTCCCACTATCCTCTTACTTCTGTAGATTCAGACTGGTCGCAGGCAGTGATATGTACGACCATGTCATATGGGCACCGGTGCAGGCAATCTGATATTCTTTACTTAGGTCAGATCTTGCTGTAGTTTGTCACCTGCTTCACTTTGTTCACTGGCACAAAAGGAGGAACACGGCTTCTCATGAATGTGCGTGCCACTGCTGTTAGGTGAGAGTGCCTGTAGCATAATGCTGATCCATTGGCTTCCCAACGATTGGACTTTAGTGGCTGAAAGTGTCCAAAGGTGTTGAATGGCGATGATTTTAAAAAACCCATAGGCAGCCCCTGTTGTAACACTTAGAAAACAGCAAACACTGCTTAGATGGTCGTGATAAAATTTCCCTGTTAACTCGCAAAACTAAACGTGTGGGCACATGTTCTTGTATGATCTTCTCTCCTCATGAACTAATGGATCCTAGGACTTGCCAGCCAAACCCTATCTGGGCTCACTTACAGGCTGCTGAAATGCTACCCCCGCCCCAATTCCTCTGACCCCTTGTGCATGTGCGGAGTGAAATGGCAACAGGCTTTCCTCTCTGAATTCTCTTGGGGCAAATATACAGTGGTAAACTTGCCCCTTCACATTTCACCTATATGACACAGGTAATGCTGGCTACAGAAGGAAGCATCAGAAATTGGGGCAGGGAGACATAGATAAGGCCTAAGTTATATCATACAGGGCAAGGGGAGGAGCCCTCTGAAGCAGACCTGTCCTACGCAGGTGTTCTAGTAGGGCAGGGTTTTAATGCCCACACAGACCCTGCTTAGTACTAAGTCTGCTTCTGACCCGACTTCTCCGTGCAAGCGGCTCCATTTCCCTTTACCTGTTGCCATAGTTAAAACACACAAAACCCTTGAAACAGAATTAGCTCACTGATGTTTGTCCTTTTTTCCCCTCTTCAGGTTTTTGTGTTGGCTTTGACATTTCTGCTGCTCTTTCTCGGGAACTTCCTCACAACTCTCAAAGTGGTGCACACTAAATTCCAGAAAAACAAAGACAAAATGAAGAAGCTGTGAACCAACGGCCACGTGAAGGATGCTGACGTGAGAGCTCATCTTCCCTCCGCCTGCAGCAGGCGCTTGGTGTTCGGACTGAACCTGTTGAACTGCAGCTGCACTGTGAAGAGGTCCTGGAAGGAATCGTCCGTGTTTGGCGAAGGATATGAACCCTTCCAGCACAGACTCAGTATTATGCAAGCATGGCTCTCCAGTCCACAGTTCTGCTATTTATGTGTATTTAATACAAAACATGTTTGCTTTTGGTTTTTCTGTATATACAGCAGCATGCACCTGCCAGAGGGAGTGCCAGTATTGCGAGAATGTGGGATCTACTGTAATTCCAGTTTTGGAATGATCTCTCATGCTTTCCTCTCCAGTTTTATTATTTAAATTCTGGGTATTGGATTTGCAAAGCTTTATAAAACGCTCAAGGTCGATCAGTAATACAGACCAAATGCTGTTTTTAAAGGCATTTGTTTAAGGCATATTTTCAGTGGCAATATTAACCTGTGTATACGGGGGAGGGGGGGAACCCACCATCTTTGAACCATACTGCTGCTATTTACACTTTTAAAAAAGCTATTTAATGAGGAGAAATTCTCTAAAAACAACAACAAAAAACAGCAAGCAAAACTATTAAATGGCAAGGAAATCTGTCAGCTCACTTTCAGAAAGACCAAGTAATCTGTCCAGGTCTGGAAAAGACTTGAAATAGGTCATATAATGTGCAGCTGGTTTGGCCCCTTTTTAGTAACAAACACACTGCCCTTTGGGTTGGAATACTGATTTTTTGAGACTCTGCTTGTCCTGAGAATGGCTCTGATCATTGGCATTAGGTCCAGTAGCCACTGCCTTTCAGTTCCTGCTTTCAATATTTTTTGCTCCCAGTGCCATTCTGGAAAGGTGGTGAAGACAGACTAAGCATAAGTATTAAATACTTCCTTTAGATACTGTGCTTTTGCTGTTGTGGGATATCAAGTTGGCCAGAGTTAAGAGAAGGTAAACACTGGCTGAGGAAAAAAACCACTCATCCTTAACTCCTTGTGCTTCTTGAACTTAAATTTACTCACTCAAATACAGTTCGTTCAGATGTTTTAACATCTATACCTCCTAAACTCAGTTTCAGTATGGTGAGCTGCTTTATGCAGCGTATTTCTCAACTTCAAAAAATAGTTCTTTGTGCTAGCACAATGTCTGGATTGGGCAAATGGCTTTGGTGAACACGATTGGAAAGTTCTGCCCTTCTCCCAGTAAGAGTGCTCACAAAGAAATATATATGCACTATAGAATTTAAATGGTTTCATCAACTATTTTGTTGCTGCAAGGCTAGCAAAATTACCTTTACAGTGTTGCTGTCCTGTGGGCATGAACAATAAATTTCAATTTGCGTATTTTGAACAAGTTTCGCACTAGCTGGGCTGTATCTTTCTACATTAATTCTTGACTTTTGCACACCCTATGAGTCTTTTGGAACTCTCCATTTATGAAATGTAAACTCTTCTTTCGAGAGTAATGCTGGAACCTGCTGGATCCCAACAGTGGAACTGGTGCTCCAGGGATGAGGGAACTCTGTGCATGGTAAGTACTTAAGTGGATTCTGCAGTATGAGACTCGGGTTATAGAAACAAGGAAAGATTCCAGCCATGGAACTGAGTGCAAGTGCAGTAACTTTCTGTTAATGTGTTTCAATTACTGGCTGGGTAAGGTGACACATGGTTCTATTATCTTTTAGTGACAAATGTCTTTCCATGGCGAAAGAGCACTGTTCCTGAAACTGAGGCTTTTTCTGTAGTTGTCAGAGGTGCACAGACTAATAGTGTGCCATATATTTTGTTCTCATTTTCCATTTTAAGCTCACAGGGATTCACAAACTTTAACTTGAAACAAGTTGGGGGGAAAAAACAAACATATCTTCCTTGAAATCTTCTATCCCACATGTGCAAGAAGAATGATGGCTCGCTCCAAAGCAGGGTTTTTCACCAGTAGAGGACAAAGTTGCTCTGAACCAATATGATCTACAGCTACCTGGCTAAACTTGCAGGTGTTTGGTCTAGTAGTGAAAATCCTAGCATACATTGCCAAAACTTACTGGCAAAAGATTGTACTTTCTTACCGTTTTAAGTCTTATATTCTTGCTTAAGATGAGCAGTCATTTGCCTCATGCAGAAAACTTTCACTACCATCACCTGTACTGCAGAAACCTCCCCCCCCCCCCCCCCCCCCCCCCCCGGTTTAGTTCATGATGGCTACAAACTAGCAATTGCTCCTGAAATCTGAGATCTTGCTGTATGACTCTGTGCAAAAGAACTGAGATTTGAAGCACAGGTGTTAGGTTGTTCAGTGGGAGAAACCAATGTCCTTCAACAGACAACAGACACCATCGCACAGGGAGAGTTTATTTTACAGTAATAGAGACTTTCTTCAGCTATGAACAGGAGTTGTCCAGCTAAGTATTTCTCTGCCCCTAGCATGCACCCATATGTGCATCTGTCATGTATTAAATAAATTGCAGGATTTTATTGTAAAACTGACTTTATATTGCACAGAGTACCTGCTTCAAATGTTTCTAACTTTCAGTGCTGTAGATTAAATATTTCCCGTGATACTCATTTCTGAATTGGAGCAACTGATATATATACAGTGATGAGTAACACTTTCTCTTATGACAGCAGGCCTTGCAAGGAGTCCTCTAAAGGAGCAGCTCTGCAACACTGGTGCAATGAAAAAGGAGCGGCCGCTTTGCCTGTGCAGTCTAGGGGACAGCTTGAGGCTAACTCAGTTCACTGCCACTGAGTAAATTAGGTTCTATATTAATCTTTTCAAAAAGAATTCCTGTCCTCTTTTAATGTGCTGCTCTAACATCAGTTCTTCTGAGAGGAGTGACCTTTCTAGCTTTTCTGCTTAAATTTAGTTAGCTAAGGCAATAAATTGTAGCTAAAATGTACCACAACTAATTTCCAGAAGGAAAAAAGCTAATTAAGATAGTAGCAGTCACTGTTCATTGCAGTTTACAGTGGATCTCAGAACTCATTGGTGGTTGTTTTATGGTTAAGAGCAAAAGCCAGATGGACAAAGGTATGCACCATCAGTTAACTTAGATAAAAAGCTTTGAAAAGTTTGTGAGAAGTTCAATAAAAGTGCAAAAATTTTAAGAAGTTAAAACTTAAACATCACTGCAGGAACAAAAACTTGGAATGGGGGGGAGGTATTTAAAGTTGTACTGTTGCTAAAATGTGAATCACTTGGCTGCAATGCTCATTTGCAGTCCAGATCATAGCACTGAGCAGACTGTCCGTTTCTTTTGGCGTTTGGCTTTTTTCATGGCATTTAGTGCAATGGTTGTTGCTTCTTTAAAAACATTTTCTATGTTTTCACGACATTTTGCTGAGCATTCCAGATAAACTTCTGCATTAATCTGCTGACAAGCTGTTTCGCCCTGGAAAGAATAAAAGGAAAGAAAAAATGTAAACCTGAAGTTTAGGAGGGGAAGGAAGGTGAGATGGAAAAGAAAGAAGCTGCTGCTTCCGATCTAGTGCTAAGGCATAAGTGGTACTGGTAATAAATTATGAGCCCCTGGTAAAGAAATTGCCTCCCCCCCTTAAATGGATCTAGAAGCTGGCCCAGGAGTTCAGTGTATTAGAGGCTCTAAGCTGCAGATTGCTGATAGCATAGAAATATTTGCAGTGTTAAGTTCCTTTAAAAGAAATGCTGTAAGAGATCAAGTGAGAATTAAGATATCCAGATATGGATATCATCACATGGCCCTGAACGTAATTAGTATGCGATGTTACCTTCTGGAGTTTGCGAGCTTCAGCAGTGAATGTTATGTACAAGATCAGAATCTGGTCCAACATCCATCTTTGTTTTGCTTGTGCTACTACAGGAACCTTTAACTTCTGCTTTGGAGCATCACAGGGGCTCAGCAGAAATACTAATACACAAACGGGTGCCTGCATGTGTCTAAACCATACCCAAATGCATGTGATGGAAACAGCCTAGAATCTAGAGCACTTGCATGCAATCTTGGTTGTGTGAAATCACTGCAGACAAAACACAGTGATTTCTTACTTTGTTTGTGATCCTTTTATAGTCATGCAGAGTCAGCCTCCAGTTTTGAGAGCTTGTGATCACATTTTGGCATGTTTTTAAGGTCTGCAACCCACAACTCACAAACTCTGCGTTTATTCATTATAAGCCCTGGGAGTGGGGTCACTTGAGCACTCAGACTTCTACAGGGGGATTTTTCTTCAACATATTTAAGCAAAAAATGTCTCCTCCTAGTCATTTGCAAGCTACTGTTCAGCTCCTCTGTGCCTAGCGTCAGAAGCATTGTGTTGTGTGACTCAAGATGCCATCAACTTCAGAAGATTGAAGTAGTGTGTGTTCAAGGTGCGTGTGAGGAGGAATGAAGTGGGAGGACTTGCACAGGAGACCAAGACTATATCATATGGGCAATAGAATTAAAAAAGCATGTGTGCTGCTGACTGCCGCAAGTGTTAGCCTCTCCTTCAGGCTTATGTCGATGAGTTCCCCTCTCTTGTGAACATTTGTGTGATGAGCTGCTTGGGGGCTGGAGGGGGAATAAGGCCATGATCTGAGGCAGTAACAGTGCCAGATGTGAGGCCTCAGCAGACTTGCCAGAGGATGTCACTTGCCCTGTATTTCAAATGCAAGGGAGAGGAAGGGCGTTATTAATGCAAACGAGACAATCTGCAGATGTTCATGAAGCAGCAAGACAAGCATCTCCTGTGCATAAAGAAGAAAACGCAGAAGTCCTTGTATGGTTTACTGGTCAGGCAGTAGCAGTTCCTTTTCATGGTGTAGAAAAATGTGATTCATTCAAGGTCTTAGTGCAGTTAACCTTGTTTCCCAGACTTGTGTCTAGAACAGCTCAGACACACTGCGATGAGAGGTGAAGGATGACTTTGTAGTAAAAGTAAAAAAGCAGGGAGGTGGAAGACCAGAGCAGAAAGGTCTTGTGTGACATGTGAGCTGTTCCACTGTTGACTAATGTTGCTCCTGTACTTAGGACAGCTATGCCTGTCATGTAATTCTAGTTGTGAGGCTCAGTGCTTGGTAATGCTTAAATTGAAAATACTTGATAATATGCAGTATCTTATTATTTTAGATTAGAGATTTCATAGAAAGGTTTCTTATGCTAGAGAAACCTTACAAATGTTTTTGCTATTGTCCTTGAAAGGATTTATTTTTAAAATATGGTTTGCAAAACATTTTTTTTCTAGAACAGTCAATATTTTAATACAATAACATGTATCCTAGTGTCTCCAGTCTTTTTTCTACAACCTTGATCAAAGTATCAGTGATGGGAGCAATGCATTGTAACAAGAATTATGGAAGGAGTCTGACAAACTTGTTGAGGCCTACAGATTCGTAACAGTAATAGCCCAGCTGTGAAAGAAACGAATGAGATGTAATGAGCCTCCAAGAGACACACAAACGACCAACACTTGCTGCTCCCCTTAGGCTGGAAAGAAAACCTTAGTTGTGATACCAGGCTTAGTAGTGTTCTTTCAGATACCCCAAGATAGGCAAAAAGCTCATCAAATTCCTCTTTACTTTGGTACAAAAAATGGCCAGTGATCTGGCCTCTTTCGAAAAGGGCTTACAGAAACCCCTGTTAATGCTGATCATCAATAATTCATAATCTAGACATTGTGTTCACCAGAAATTGGAGTATTTGTGGTTGCAGCTTGTTAGCAATGATGCCACTGAAATAAGTATGCTTCATCTCTTACACAGAAGATGACACTTTAAATGCACTTTTATTTACCTGGTTGTAAGTAATGGGCTCCTGCTGAGAGGCCCGGAGCTTACGCAACTGTTCTTTGTCTTTCCGAAGGTCTGTCTTGCAGCCGATCAGTACGAGAGGGGCACCACGGCAGAAGTGACTCACTTCAGGATACCACTGATAGCAGGAAAACAACTTTTACGTGTTTTTCTTTTTTTTCTTTTTTTTCCAGAAATCAAAACAATAATGTCAAGAAACAGTCATCACTTTGAAACTCTGAAATTGCAGTGTATATTAAAGTCCTTATTCTAGTCTTAGGGCACAAAATGTGCTCTTTACAGAAACATTCAAAAGTCCTACCAGAAGTCAGTTGCTTTATAAAAGCATAGGCAGTGTATGCCACTATGACAAAGGCTTTGCTTACATGCGACTTCAGAGGTGTTCTTCTGATTTTAAACAGCTAAAGAGCAGGATTTGGACCAAGTCTTGTATACAGCATCAGCAAAACAAAACAGGAACCTTAAGTTCTGCTTTGGAGCATTACAAGGGCTCAGCAGAAATCCTGTTACAGACAGTGGGCGCCTATGTATCTCTTAAATATATCTAAATATGTATATGATGGAATAGACTTAAACTTACAAATATTTGTATGTAGTCTTGGTTGTGTGGTACTGCTATGGATGAAACAGTGAATTCATGCTTGGTTTGTGATTCTTTCAGTGTTCTGCAGAGCCAACCCCCGTTCTGAGCACCTGTGAGCCTTTGAGAGGTAAGTCCCAAGTGTAAGGACTGTGACCTGTAGTTCAGTGCATGATGAGTGGTCTGTGCATTTATAAGCCTTGGGCACAGGACTACTAAACACCATCAGCTTTGGGGATCTGACATCTTGTCATACATTTGGCATATTTAATTCATCCAAGTCTGAAGCAGTTACGAAAGCCTCTTACCTTAACTATTACATTATCGTAGCTAGTGGGATTCATGACATCATAACAAATTAACACTACGTTTGTGTTCTGGTAAGAAAGAGGTCGTAGCCGATCGTAGTCCTCCTGCCCTGAAACACAGAATGCTTTGGATAAAAGAAATCCATCTTTACCAGACAATATAATAGGATCATGTAAAGATACACACTTGGCATCAAGCATAGGAGTTACTCTAATTGCATAGACTGAAATATTTCCATTTTTGTAAAATTCCCTCCCTTAAATGCAGGAGATTCCTTTTCAGTGACAAAGCTGATGCTTTTGAATATAAAACATATCCTTAGAAAGTTTTATTGAAAAAGGATGTTTTGTCCAGCTATTAAGTATTTAGAAGCACTTTTAATCGCTAATTGCTGAGTGGCTGTTCACAAGCAAAATCAACAAGAGGAATTTGATAGTCATTGATTAAAACGTTTGCAGTTTGGCCGTGGCTCCGTTCCCCTAGATGCATTTGCGCCTGCATTTTGTGAAGAGAAAAAACACTGTATCTGCTGGGCACAAATGCTGAAGTAAGAAGGCTAAGTAGTAGCCTTGCATTTCCTAGCCGTGAGAGGAAGCAGTGGTTAGCATGCTGTTCCTTCAGCACCTGCACCCTCTGTGCCCACATTTTACTAGCAGCAAGCAGCTGATTTTACAAGACACACAGCAACATGAACCAGCCTTAGCCGATCTTTGAAGCAGGACTTCTCAGCAGGTCTTAGGGCTGCTGCTGAATTCTGGAAAAGCATGGCATTTTCTGATTAGCAATACTGTAGCACATGATCAGACAACAAGAAGCTAATTTGGTTCAATCCTGCACTCTTCCCCTCTGCTTGCTGTACATATGACTTAGCAGTCATCACAATGCTGGGCTCTGAAGGTGTCTTGCTTTTGAGAGGGCAAGTTCAAGAAACCCAGTATCTGCCAGAGATAGTTGGTAGATCAGAAAACAAGATCTTTTTCATTTGAGATGTTTTTCAGAGACATTATTAAGGAAGAAACCACTATTTAAACAGAGTAGAAGATCTATTTACCACTTGAATCCTGCCCTGGGAATCAGGTATGTCTCTGTGACCCGTTGTATTTCCAAAATGAGAATCAGAAATTTTAGTCCTTCACCTGATCACCATACTATGTACACTGGGCTGTGAGTGTGCCAGCTGCCTGCCCTACCGAAGTTACACATCCTAAACACTTGCATTGGCAAATCAGATGAAGTAGCATGTAAACATGCTACAACTTTATACCAACTATTCCTTACCTTGGTACCCAGCTCTGTTCTAAGTCACATACTCACTGCTCTAGCCAACATGCTTGTCTTAAGTTACTTCTGAAGATGCCCAGTAACTCTCTGCACTACTTTGTCATCCCTCTTATTTTAAACCATGGATTGAGAGATGGATTATTACAAGGCAATCCCTACTGGATAACCCATTATTTAGTTTGCCTGAAATGTTTGTAAAAAATGAATTTAAAGTTTGAACCACTCACTGTATTTGAGCTCCCACAAGAGCAACATGTTCCATGGGAGACATGCAGAACAAAGGAGGATTGATCCCTCAAGGCTTAATCCAAAAATAATAGACAATTGACAAAATTACACATGTTGTATAAACATTCACAGAAAAGACTGTACTGTTTAGCCCTTCTTATTCTCCCAAATCCACCTACTTGTTTGCAACTGATTTACTGTTTTGTTGTTGAGATAATCCTCTGAATACATTAAACATATCAGGTGCCAAACTTTTTTTTTTTCGTACTTATTTCCCCAGTACTATGTGCTGGATATGTTTTTCCCTTTCAATTCATGCCTCTGAGCTGCTAAAAAGGTAGCATGTAAAATCAAGTCATCAAATCCTCCAAGTTACTGCTGGCAAATTGCGAGGCAAAGGAGTGTCCCATTTGAATAACCCACACTAGCTTGCCTGAAGTCAGAACACACTGCTACAACCGTGCTCTCCTGGGTAGGATGCCAGAAGTGTCTTTGTGACACAGATGTGCTATACTATAAGCCAAAAAATACAGATATGATTGCCCCAGTGGACTGCACCTTCATCTTCAAAACAGTTGCTTTGCAGTTAAGATTTTGAAGTAAACCGAGAAAATAAATGCATGAGAAAGCACTGCTCTGTAAAATGCAAATGTTTCATTCTTCGTTCATGTTTGAACTGCCAAATACAGAGCACAGGACAAGGTAAAACGCAGAAACCACAGTGGCAAGGTTAGATAGTATGTTGTTTAACTTGTACTGTGGTGAGATAATTGCAGCTTCCACTTGGAGAGGAAGCTATTCTTTAAGAGTTTAGACTACAGTTCTTCAGTTTTTGTGGGTGTAACAGGACCCAGATCAAGCTGTAAGTGTTTGAACATCAACAGCTCTCTTTCAGTAATTTTACTAAAAACATTTTCTTTCACAGCCTCTCCTTAAGTACTGCTGATGAAATGCAAAAAAAGTGCCTGGGAGACTTTTTTTCTGTCAAGTTGCTTGGTCTGTGGTCAGAATTTATTTGGCACAGATTTAGGTCTTCTACTAGAAGAGTTTTAAAATGAAGGACCAGGGCTGAACCTAAGTGGTTACTGAATGTATATGCAAAACCCTTGAGTGTGTTCCTTCAAGCACTTCTTGTTTTCTTTCCCCAGTTAAAAAGTATCCTGCAAAAGAACGGGGCAAATAAACACTATGTCTGAGCATACCTGTAACTCTCCTCTGGCTGCTTCTCTCAGTTCACTGCAGCATAAGAGACCATGGTGCTTTTTCTTTTTTGAGACTTTCCCTGTCCAGCTGAATTCACCTGAAATTCCCTAATTCTTTGCAAAGATCACTCACCCACATCACTGTCACTGCACTTGAGCCTGAAGAAGGGGTGGGACCTCAAGCGATGGCTGAGGAGAGCAGGAAGAAGTGAAACCACAGGTCTCTATTTCACATGCATGTTTGCCTCTGCTCTTCCTCTTCCCTCCAGCAAACCTCCACCAGAGGAAGCATCAGCCAGTTCAGTGCTCAGGCTGTAGAGGACCTACACCCTCTACACCAGCTAACTGCAGTGTGGGGACAACAGCTGTGTGGGGACATTTAAATCTCCTCAGGCACTCCAGGTCACCAGGCAGATGGTAAAGTCCTCCCACCACGGCACTGCTTCATGCACGGCCTCTGAGCTCTTGTGCAGGCATCTGTCTCTCCATTTAGCAGATTGAAGGATAACTGTTGCCTTGCCCTACTCAATCTAGGGAACCAGGGTTTGTCCAGTTTTTCACGCTTCTCTAGAGGCAACGGGGAACATCCTCCTTCCAGACCTAATTAATTAATGGCTTTTTTCTCTGTCTTGTACTCCTGATCATAGGTGGTGTTTCTGGCAGTTCTCTTAACTGTGTGAAGGCCTAAGGTGGACATGAAGGGATACTGAAGTACTGGGAGCTGCAGGTCCCATCTTCCAGTGCACAGGACCAGGCCGATGGCAAACCCCATAGGACTGACCAGTGTTGTATAAATACGTGCGTTATAACACGTAAAATATCACATCATAAAGTTACAAAAGAATGCCCACAGGCCTGACACAGCATCAAGGTAGGGAAAGGCCAGAGGCAACAACCCAATGGACCTCTCCGAGCTGTGGAAACACGTCTTTAAAGGGGGGGAGGGGGGAGTGGCAGCCTCCTCCAGCACATGGATACATCTGATCTTTGTTCTTGAAAACCTGTTAAAGTACAGAAATGACTTTCAATGCGATTAATCCTTACAGAGAAGGTGATAGTGCTGGATGGAATTACGTCAGGAAGGAGAAGAGCAGGCCCAGAGCCCGTTCTGAAGGGTCACTTGTACAGATGATGTGTAGGGAGCCTGTAGCCAAGACATCTGAAAACAGTGGAGTGGTGGCAATGAAGATGTTGAGCCAATCTTCACCCATCCACAGCAGAGAGAAGGTAAGAAACCAGTCATGATTTCTGGTTTATTAAGAAATCTCCTGTTTGAACAGATGCTACCTAAGGCATGCTTGGGGCCAGGGATGTTCAGTATGCTCACTGACAAGTTGCTGAAGTCAGTCTAGTGGCTAATCTTTGCTTCTAATTTTCCCAAAGAAAAGCAGTCTACCTGGCAGAGCTGTGTCTGTGCCCTTCCAGCAAAAGCAAAGAGAGATCAAGCAATTTACAGATGCAATCCTGCTATGTTTCTGGTTAATAACTGATCACAAAGTTCCATAAATTTATCTTGTTACAGAATAAACCATTCTCTGTCTTTAAAAGTTTTTCCCTGTGTATCTCAGGGGGGAAAAAATCTAAAATAATCACTTTTTTAAAAAAACAATTCTAAACCTGTTTGTAACTAAATGCTTTTGCATGTGGACAAACTTTCTACAAGACTGCCATTCACAAGAGAGGGTAAACAGCATATTCAAAACTAACCAGAGGCAGTCTAAGAGTCGCCCAGCAAGTGCTGCTCTCTAACTTACAGTAGCACTGTCCGTTGCCTTCTGTCCTGGCAGTTGGTGGAAGACTGTAATGTCCTGTCACCTAGTCCAGACCAGCCAACCACTTCCTATATAGGTTGTCCTAAATACTGTACACTCAGTATTTAAAACCAACATATAACTATGTAGTAGAGAGCCCATACAGATGCAAGAAAATGCACTAAGTTCTCTTTAGTCTGTTCTTCTACAGACTCTAGAGGATACCACGGTTGCTAGCTTGGCAGCTAAGCTTTTGTGCTACTGTTTAGAAAAATTTGTGAAACTTGCTTTCTTCCTGGTAGGAATAAAACTAGTAGAAGAGGACATTTGGGAGGTGAGAGGGGCAAGGGCATGTTTCAGTTAAAAAATGAGTATTTTTTTTTCTCAGGCCCTCCCTCTCTCTTTCAAAGTTATGAAAAAATTACTCTTGCATATAGCTCCTTTTAAATTTCTCTTAAGGTCTCACTCACACTGTAGTGCAGCTGTTGTTCTGGACCTGAAGGACCCTGCTGGAGGCTTCAAGTGTGTTTCCTCCCAGCCAGGGCGAGTGCCCGCAATGATTAGGCCTCCCCAGCCTTCCCCATCTATTTTTTTTTTTTTGTTCTGAGAAAGTCTTGCACCTAGCAGAAGTTAAGCCTCATGTGTGAATTGCAGCTAAAGCATCAACATTATTAGACTGTTCCTTTAGTATGTAAACAATTACAAAGTTAATTTACCTCGCAATTCCTTTGTCTCTTTCAAGTGCAGTGAGAAATGGAAATTTTTAATTGAATAAGCAGCTGCAGTTTGCAGACAAGATAATTGATATTGCAAAGTCTTTACAGATTGCGTATTTTTAGCCCCAACTTCCTGCAACAGCAAGAGGTGTCTCTGAGGAAGATTACAGCAGCATAATACAAGTCTCTTAAAGAGCTGTTATTCTAGCATATTTTAGATTAGTTCATTAACTTCAATTGTTACCAAAGCACTTGCCAAGGAAAAAAAAAAAAAAAAAAGAAACTTCAACAGCTTGAAATACTTGATTCTATAGTCACCGTGTTTGTTTCCTCCCTAAGCAAGCAGGACAAAGCTCAAAGTCTCAAACATGATGACGGAGTATAAAGATTCCCATCAAACTACAGGTTTACCAGCCACAGAGCTGAACCTGTCCCATACCTTCCCACGATACTGAAGTACATGCAACTCTGTTTACTCTAGCTTTTGGCAAGATCCTAAACATACTGTGTTTTCTTGGTTTTTTTTTTTTTTTGTTTTTTGTTTTGTTTTTCTGTGGTGGATGATGAAGATCCAGTGATGGTTTTCAGAAGAACACACTTGTTTTCTCCTCCTCCACACTACTGCATGACCATTAGCTGGACTCATTCACCTCAGAATACTTTTATTTCTTTTTCATCTCACTTTAATGGTTTTAGGACAATATGAATGATTTGGGGACTTTTCAGACCGAGAAACAATATAGAAAAGTAAAGCTATCTTAGATTTTTATAGAAAAGCAAGAACTCAAGCAATTCAGTAACTCAGAAGAAAATTCATGAAATACAGCCAATATGCTGTACTGCTAAACCACTGCACTATTAGTAAGCTGCTGTATGCTTGCTTGTTCTCCTCTTTAAGCCATCACTGCTGCTATATACAGCATTTCCCAGAGCATCACCCAGCTGAGAGTAATCTAATGAGCCTTCGTTGTATGATACAACTGCAGCAAGTCAGTGCAGTGAAACACTTACTGCATCTCCCCCTCCAGACTGAGGCAATAGAAGGACAGAAGCTCTCTGCTGCTGAACAGGATGTCCCCCTTACTCTCTTCCGCTGCACTGTTTGAATTTAGAGACAGAATAATTCCTGGTCCTAGCCTTAAGCAAATCAGCATCAGTTTTATTTTATTAAAAACAGGATGGGATTAAAAACGTGTGCTCAGAAGACTTCTTCCTCTAGCCTAGCTTCCAGGTTCAGGAAGAAGGTGAAATGCTGCTTGAATTACCAAGCGTGAAACAAGCAGTTAGGTGAGCAACTTTTGGGGCAGGACCAAAACTCAAGTCTTTCCTCCTCCTAGGCAAATGCCTTAACCAAGAAAGCAACATCTCCCTTTCTTGGCACTAGAGAACCATGAGTTGCTCTTTCAACTATGCAACAGTGGCATCTCCACTTCCTGAAATGTCTTGAGAGAGAGACAAAATAACTCCTGCCCCTTTCTTCAACAGGGAGGTGCTTTGTAGCTGTGAACTCAATGCAGAGGGGCAGATGCTTTCTGCTGAGTTACATGCCTAAACAGGTGAGACAAGGCATCAGTACTGGGTTCAGAGAGTTCTCCAAGCTGCTGGTGACTGTAAATCTCTTGCAGAGCTGAACCCAACTGTAGATGCAAAGAGTCAGGCACCTGACCCCAGGTCAGGCTTGCAGCCTTTGCTCACAAGGCTACATGCCCTAAGAGTTTAGTGTTGCAATGCCGAGCTTCATCCTACCAACAGCCTTTCCTGAATCCAGCTGGAAGAGCCTCCAAAGGCAAGAGTTGGAAGCACTACCATAGTGTTTTTAAATGAGAGCCAGCCAAATATCAAGAACTATATGACAACCTAAAATCCCGCACTGACAGCGAACAAATGTTAAGCTTGTTCGATGAGCACACTGTGGCAAGGTCTTTGTGCCAATGCACTATATTAAGGAAATGCCTGTTTAGTTGCTCAAACTACAATTCACCTTCACTTAAAGCAAACACAGAAGCCTTGCCATTTGGCAGAAGTTAGATTATCCAAATCACTGGAGTCAAGAAAGGAAAAGGTAACATTAGAAACAGAAAAAAATATTAGCAGATTTGGGTGCCCAGAATCTTACTATATTGCAGTAAAAATTAGCTATAATTTTAAATATTCTTTAATATAAAAGTGAATTCAATCTCCTCAGATACTATATACAGTATGTATGAAGATAAGTGTGTTTTATTACTGTTAGGAATGAGTATGAACCACACGCTTATTTATATTGGTATAAATTTGAGACAACTCCATGGACTTGAACTGAAACAAACACGATTTACACTGAGCTGTAATGGAGTGCATGTCAATTTTAGGGTTTGTTGAGAAATGCAGCTGGACAACTATGTTTCAGTAATACAATAAAAACTGTGAATGAAGTTGAACAAAAGTCATTTCACAAGTTTCTGAAAGGAACCCAAACAAGTTACCAGCATTTTCAAGTAGCTTTTAAAACTATGGTCTTTTTATTTTGCACACAAACTATTCTGTTTTTTTTCCTTTACTATTTGATCACACATGGCAAGAGATTAAAGTATTTTCTCAGTTGATTATATTACACTGTGCATCTGGGAACTAGATTTTGAATAGCATACATATCTGAAGGTATTAACATGATTTACCTAATAAACTACATTGTTAGGATAAAGAACAAATCCACGGCTAGAATTGCAAACCCATTAGACTAGTGACTATTTTTTCCCCAGAAGGCATATTCATGCATTAAATTGATAATAGTTGTTGTCCTATTTTAAAGTTGTGTTTAAATCTCTAATAGTTTCAACTGTAATACTGGGCCAGAAGCGTGCTAACAGAAAAACAGTATCAAAACACATCCAGTTTTGCAATCAAACTGTTTTAAGTTGACATAGCAAAATCTTTTGGAATAAAAACACTGATTTAGCATATTCACAGGAATGGCATTTTACACAGGTGAAGGCAGTTTCTGCTTTTCTCTCTGAAATTACATCACTGCTCATATCACAAGAAAATCCTGGCACTATGTTTGATTCAGTCTCAAGCTAGTCCCCCAGTCCAGTCTCAGAGAAACTGGCTGTAGCTATTTGCTATTTTGGAAACTGGAAAAATTATAAGTATCTGAAAAAAAATCATTTACCTGCGGTATCATACAAATTCAGGATGACTTCTTTGCTGCCCACTGTAATACTGGTAGAATACTTCTCAAAGACAGATGGTGCGTATTGCTGTAAACACAGGAAAAATAATTCCAGTTACTGAACGGTACTGCTTGTGCAACCCTGATACCACGAGGGCCTCTCTGCTCGGGTGACCTCAAGGCGCTTCACCGCGGTGGCCAAAGGAGCGGGGCCGCAGACACCTGTCTCGCAGCTCTGCGTTTCGTCCCTTCCAAGCTCACCCTGCGCTTGCAGGATTTCACCTATTCCTGCTCCTAGCCTTTAAACTCTTTTATTCTTTCCCCCTCCTCCTTAAACGTTGGTGCTAGAGGAAAGCCCAGGGCTTCTCTCCCGGCCACGAATTACAGCGTGGGGATTTCAGCGCCTTTTGGGGAGGGAGGGAAGAAAAAGCCCCCAAAGCCCTAAAAAAAGAAAAAGGGAAAGAAAAAGCCCTATGAGTAAATAAATAAATAAAGCGCTAGAAAAGCCGTCAGCCCAGCCCGGAGGCGCCGCGGGCTCACCTCGGGGAAGGAGCCCTTCGCGTACACCATGAGCAGCGACGTCTTCCCGCAGCCGCCGTCCCCGACGATCACGATCTTCACTTCCTTCTTGCCCGACGGGGCGGCGCCGCGGCGGGAGCCCCCAGCCCGGCCGTCGGGCAGAGCCCCGTTGGCCGCCTCCATGGAGCGGGGACGCGGCTCCCTCAGCGCTGGCGGCGCGCGGGGCGCCCCGGGGCGGGCACGCGCCGCCCGCGCCCCGCCGGGGACTGGCGGCGCCGGCGCCGCAGGTGCCTCAAGGCCCCGCCCGCGCCGCCGCCGCCGCCTCGGCGGGAGTTTCCGTGCGGAGCCTCCGCCCGCCGCTCCCTCACCTCGGAATCCCGTCTTGGCCGCCGCAGCCTCGGCGGGAGCCGCCGTCCCCTGCCACCGCCCAGGCGGCCCCGCAACGGCTCCCGCACCTCAGGGCCCCCCCCCACACACACACCGCGGCGCCTCGGCGGGAGCCCCCGTACGGAACCGCCGCCCCTGCGCCCGCGCCCGGGCCGCCCCGTAGCGCCCCCTCACCTCAGGGTTCTCCCCTCACCTCAGGGTTCCCCCCTCGCCTCATCGCCTCAGGGCTCTTCCCCCCTCCCCTGGCCTTTCCCACCCCCTCAGGGCTCCCCCCCACCATGTGTTTCCTCGGGGACCCGCCTCCGGGCCCCAAACAAGCGCTGAAGTCACCCCCAGCCGAGGGCCCGTGTCCCGGCGCTGCCTCATCCCCACCGCCTCGGTGGCGGGGTGACGGCCGAGGCGGTGGCGCAGGGCAGGGCGATGCGGAGGCCTCCTGCGGTGACCCCCAAACCACGCCGTGCTGCTGCAACCCCAGCCGCCTGGCAGCGGTCCTGATTTATCACTGTCTCCTCGTGGATAACCTTTACCACCTCGGCAGGAAGCCCCAGCTCTCCCTCGCTTACCTGCTCTGCGCAATTCGTGCAAGGTGAGCCGTGGTAAAAATCAAACGGAGTTTTACGTTTTTAATTACAGAGATGTGCAGAGTTATTTGACATGCTGAAATTACCAGCTTGAAAGTAGGGAATCAAAACAGTGAGATAAACTTGGCCCAGATCCACATTTCGGTGGGGTGACTCTGTGTTTATAGAATTGCTCAGATACAAATCTGCCACCATTCTGTGCAAAAATTTAATTTTCTTGTAGTGCAGATTAATGATGTACTCTGTCTCAAATGAATCCTGTCACTTTTTAAGAAATCAAATTTAAGTCTAGAATTTTTTGAAATATCACTTATTGGGAATACTAACAAATCCCCAAGAGCATGCTCAAGTGTAGCAAAATTCTTTAACTGAACTAAAAAAAATGTAATTCAAACAGGGTTTCCCACTTCCTTCTGCATGATTGTGTCACTAGATGGCCTTCCAGACTGAATGCAAAACACGGTTGTATTCCTCATTGCCTGGAATAATCTCTCAAGAAAGATCCTGCTTTATGCAGAGGGCAAACAGAAAGAAAGAAAAAGATATTTCAGTGATAGGGAGGAGGAGGAGGGACACAAAACTACCCAACAAATTGTCATATAATTAAAAAAATAAAAGGCAGCCAAATTCACGTCTATGTAAAGCTAACCGTTTTATTAAGAAAAAGCAAAGCATGTAGTAGACTATACAAGCTGTCAAAAAATACCTTATGAACGATAATCATACGTGTCTTATCTGCAAGACAGCAAAAGCTGTCAACTCCTGCAGACTTCAGGATGAATGCTGAGGGCATTTCAATATTGCACAGGAATGAATAGTCCAGAAATGAATTGGTTTACCCTCAAACGATTTTGTTGAACCTGGTTCAAAACCACTGCAGTGGTATGATACAATCAGCACATAGGCTTCTTAGTCTTCATGTAACTGACTGCTGTAATTCACTGGCTTTTCAGTTCAAAAATTGGTGTAAAAGGTTTTCAGTGATAGAACTAGTGAGTTTTAGTGAGTGTGACTCAGGTGTTTTTCTGTTGTAGTTGTTGTTTTATGCAACAGTACTATAAAATAAAGTATCTCCACATTTCTCACAACTTTGTCACTCTCCTTCTGTATAGTTAGGGAAACTTTAATTTGTACAGTTTTAGATTCAGGACTAAACAATATAAAATGAGTAGACTATCAAATCAACTGTAAACACTATACAGACTATTTATAAGTAATGGATATTCTATCTGTAATGAATCAGCCTAGTACTGACAAAATATTGACAAAATGTATCATTTCAGTATCTTAGTTAATTAGTGTGTATACAGTGTGTTAGATATTTAAAGTGCTACACAAAATCTAAGTGTTTTTTTGCTCTGAAAAATTAAAATCTAACATGGAATTCTGCCACCAATTTAAATAGAAAAAGATTCAGCCCTCTATAACAAAAACTCAAATCTGATCACTATAAATTGCAAGTGTCCTTATCCTACTTTCGTTTTGGTCTATATATTGATTTTGGTATGTTGTTTTTCATTAAAAGCTGACACATTTGCAGCTCAAGAGGCACCATCCATGGAAAGATTTACAAGGAGTATGCCAAAATCAAGAATTTAATGGGGTATGACAAACACTTCTGTGCCATTCCTGTTACCAGTCTGTTGATTTGCAAGTGATAAGGAAAACAGCAGAAAAGAGTGAAAGATTACCATACTACCTAGGAAGACTGCTGGGAGCACATGACTTTTTCAAAAAGACATTTTAACACTTTAGATGTTTTGAGATAGTATTCAGGACACTAAAAAGACTCACACCTTAGGTCTAAAGTTGAAGCTATGACCTTCTGAGGATATAGGATGATGAAATAAGCTGGTACTCCAATTTCTCAAAATACTGAGGCCAGGGAGAAGTGGTCCAACCTACAGGACAGTTCTGATGCTATGTAGGAAACTCAAGGCATGTTGTTGGCCTGACTTCCTAAGGGAACAGTTGTTGCATCCTTGTGCTGTGTCTCTGCCTGCCACTTATGAGTAACTATTGACTTTGATGGTCAAGTACACTTTAAATAGACAAGGAGACTGAGATTTAAAAATATTAGAAGCCCATGAGCTTTGTGATGACAGAAAGTTAGGCAGGAAAGAGAAACATAATTGCAAGTTCTTCTGCTCACAAAATGCTTCTTTAAAAAGCAATAGGTTAACAGATTTGACAAAATATTCTGTTTAGAAACATTCTTCTGTTTGGAAGAACTCTGAACACCTTTCGTGTTTCCAGTCACCTGAGGTCTGTAGTGCATGCCTTTAGACAGATTAATACAGCATGCAATAGTATTTCTAATGGAAAATATGTCTATTTTAACTAGCCACCAAAGTGACAGGCTACTGATACTTTATTGTATCCATGACAGAAGTAACAGCAAACGCCATCTGCTGTATACTCATATTACTAGTTTATATGGTAATAAAAGCAAGACAAGAATGGGGGCCTGTTCCTTCTAGAATGTCTTCAAAACTACTTTTTTACATTTAAGAATTTTCTTCTTAATAATACA
This sequence comes from Rhea pennata, assembly GCF_028389875.1. Classification (NCBI taxonomy): domain Eukaryota; kingdom Metazoa; phylum Chordata; class Aves; order Rheiformes; family Rheidae; genus Rhea; species Rhea pennata. The sequence continues at coordinate 3,327,632 of NC_084679.1, read as the reverse complement.
GACCTCCTTTACAAAGACTAAACATAAACTTGGTAAGAACAAGTAATCCCATTTATGTCAAAGGAAATAACTCAAACTTTGTTAAGAATGTGCATAACAAGATAGAGCCTTAAATATTTATTTTTGAGCATTACCAGTAACATTAATTATGTCTCATGACAGTGATGAATTCCCATTGAACTACACTTCTGTACACAGAGTAAGAGAAAATGCCTTGGAAAGTTTACAGTCTCATTGGAAAGACAGGCTCTCTTAGAGTGGGACTTAGTATGTAAGCAGAATGAATTTGCAGTGAATTTCAGATGTTACACAAGTGCCATAATTGTTTGTAATGTATACAGATACTTACTAAAAAATAATCTCTGACCCAAAGAATTTACAGTATGAATTAACGGGGCAGATAGGGAAGGGGATTTGGTTGACAGTATCAGGTTGTGAAGCCAATGATGAAGCTAGGTATATACTCAAGGTTAATTCCATTTATTCATAAAACAAATACACAAAATTCTGTATCTTTCAACCTAGAAAGACTCGCAATCCCAAGCGTCTTTCAGCCACCATTCAACTAAAGAAGTGTCTTTTTCCAGAATCAAAGCTCCTGGTCTCCTTGACTTTCAGCTGCTTCTCAGCATCCATTTGTATAGTGTTTCTTGCTGTTTGTCTTGCTCATGCAGAGCTCTACCATCTGGTCCTCATGGCCTGGTATTTTACACACAAACACCCCCTGCCTCCAAACTCCAGGAAAATCCCTTGGGCCACATGATTCACCATCTATTCAAACCTTGCCATGTGCCTGTTTTTGTTGTGTAGCAGCCCCTACTGATATAAATCCCCCATTTCATAAGGGATCTCAGTTACCTTTTTTTCACTGAAGGCAAGGTGGCTGTGACACCTGCCAGTTTCTAAGAGGTTTAACCCAACCTAAATCATTTACTATGTTGTTGTTTGGCTGAGTAGGAACTACCTATATTTTTTTTTCCAGTGGGAAGTGCTGCCAGAAAGGTATTAATTTTCTAGACTATTAAGTAATGTAGAAAAACTAAATTTCAGTAAGAACATTCTCTTTCTGCCTTTTCATGCCTTAGGAATATAGTTCCTGTTTCACTTGGCTCAAGTACCTCATGCACTAAATCAGTGCAAAAATCTTTCAATAAACTCTACATAAAAACTGTCCAAATGCTACCACAGAGTTTGGAGGGCTATAAAAGAAAGCAGGACAACTGTCTGTAACAGTGATCGTTAGCTAAATTAGACACACAACTTGGTAAAATCAGGCCTTAATATTCAGGAATTTTGGACAGATTTTGTTCATAAACCACAGACTAACAACTACTTAGAGAACAGCTATTTATAGGGAACACATACTGTTTCTTGGGTTATTTTCTCTGGTATATTTTAAATCAGGGATGCCAAATTTGTGGGGCAAATCTGGCCCACCTGATGTGTGTGTGGCCATTGTGCCATATTTTGAATCTCACCTTTCATTAAAAACTGTAAGTTTCTGGCTTTTCAGTTGTGAAAAAAAGCTTTCTCAAGTTGAACAGTGTAGATCAGCACATTAAAGTCTCAGCCTGATGCAGCAAGTGCCTACTTGAAGTTTTAGCTGCTTGATTTCTCACTGAAGTGTCAATTCTCAAGCCAAATTCTGTTAAAAATGTTGATAACAAAAGGTTAAGATCATCTTATGCCATTCTGGAACATCAAACTCGGTGTCTTGTCTCTGAAAAGCATAAAAGGAACATCTATCTCTACCACTGTAACTCTGCTCCCACAGAGCTGGGCATTACCTGCAGGTCTCCCAGAGGTGCAGCATGGCTTTATTTAACCATGGTGAGGAATTTGTCTAAACAGGCTGGCAGAGCTATCAGTGGCACTGAATCTCATCCTCCACCTTTGTGCTCAAAGGTGAATTTAGAAAGATTCAAAATGCCTCCTGTTAGCCCAGGTCTGCAGGATGCATTTCTGTTAGTAGGCATAGCTGGCTTTCACATGGGAACTAGAGGGATGCACAGGCTCGCTTGTGGCTAAGTGACAGCACAGGGCTCTGCTGCAGAACTGCATGAAATTAATCTGCATCAGATACTTTTTGTGTCCAGGTCTGCAGCAGAGAATAACACCATCAGGAAGTAATTTTAGGAAACATAGGTGAAGCGATTCTGTGTAGCCTTCCTTGCAACACAGTGTTTTTTTTCCCAGTATCCAACCACTCTCTATTATACACTCCCGAAATACCTCTGTCTTATGCCTTCCACTCTTTTTTATTACCTAACGCTGTACCTTACCCAGCAAGCACTGAGATGTGGTACTCTTTTTCAAAAACAGAGTGCCTTCTGCACTATCTGCTTTCCTCAGATTACTTTTCCCTTCTTTTCTCTTTCCCAACTTAATTCCTAGTAGAGAGTGATTTTTTTTTTATGTACTTGCTGATTCAGAGACAAGGTGAGGACTGACACCAATGTGAGTAGACGTTAATTAGGATGGCCAGACCACATAAACGCAAGATGCATTCACCTTGTATAACTGTGGGTGGCTGAGTCTGAGTTAAGCTCCCCCAAAGTTGGTTGGTAGATTCCCCAAATCGTAGGAGTGTGCTGAAATAGAGGCAGGCTTTTGCTGAGTAACCTGTGGCGCTGACATTAAAAGGCAGTTAGTGTGCAAAGTGCATTGCCTCTCTCTGTGCAAACTTCCTACAGGAGAGCACAAACTGCAGACTGAAGAGAAGATAAAAACCTCTGTTTATGTCCCTTTGGGAGACACCAGGTTTTCATCAAGGGCTACGTGTAGAGAAGCACTAAACAGGAAGCATTAGTGCTTGTTGGTCTCTGGCTGGGAAGGAGCCCGCACGTAAGGGAAGGGGTTGGCAGGAACCGGGAAGGTTTGTCGGAACATCCCTAGACACAAGACAGCCCCAGACTGAGTTCATCTCAGACCTGAAGTAGCCCTTAAACCAGCCAGGGAAAACTCCTGAAAGAAACAGTGAGGCTTCAGAGCAGGCTAACTAATAATTTGAAAAGCTTAGAATTAAACCCAGCTGTAAAGTCATGTTTGGTTTAGAACTGCGATTTTTGACCTGTGTTGCACTTGTGGGAGGGTTGATGGTGCATACTGGTCAGGCAGGGAGGCCTAGCTGTAAGCACCGAAGCAGCTCTGAAACTTGTTCGAGGAGCTGCAGCAGCTTGCTCTGCTGTGTGCAGGCACATAGAGGGCAGCAACCAGCCAGGGCTGCTCCAGCCCATGGGTCACTTGAAACTTAGGGACTGGCTCTCTGCCATGAACTAGCTTGATACCGCTGTCCTTGATTGCATGTTTCCTGTGCAATTTTTTTCTTCCTACACACATTTCACCCTTCCTGACTCTCGTTGCAGCAGCACAGGCATGCTGTAAAGGTCCCAGTTATTTTCTTGGAATAGGGTAGCAACTGATTTCTTATGGCAGGGATATTTCCTGGTTAAAATCATTCTAATTCAGCTTCCATGTCCCATAATGCTAAAGATGCCCCTACATGACAGGTAGCTGAAGCTACTTGTAAAGTGTGAATGCTTAATGATCTTAGTGTCTAACAACAGTATAGGGGCAGTGCCTGTTCAGGCACAGATACAGTACACTAGACAAATGGAAGAATGAGGCAAAACATAATTACTCCAAATCAGACATCTTAAGACAAAATCTTCAATGAATAAACCACATCTGGCTGCCTGTTTGTCAAGTTTTGTGTTGGCTTGAAAAACACACATACACACAGAGCTTATAGCTGATCCTTTCCGTTGTAGGTCTGGGTAACTCTAGTTTCATTTTATAACTCAGTTTCAGACCTGGGGAAAGTATGACAGGCCTCCAAGCAAGCCTGGGTTGGCTACAGAGGAGGGTAGCAGCCACACGAGCTTTAATTCCTCTCCCTTCTGGTACAAATGTGCCCCTCTGTCTTCTGCCTGGAGTAACTGGAGTGAGGAACATGCAGGTACCCCACTTCTCTGCCAAAGCCAGTGGCATTTCCTATAACGCAAGCAATCGCGTATTAGGCACTAAGACTATGAAATATTTTTCATATATGCAGCTGAACAGCTGGGGAACTAGAATCGCTTTTGGTCAGAACCACCCTGCAGATGCTCACGACATGTTTTAACCCCTTTTGTAACATGGCAATAGTATGTGATAATTTACTGCCACAGGAACCACTTCCTGCACGCTGAGAGCAGCAAGTCTGCACAGAGACATGACAGGCATTGCGAGGGGAAAAGGCATGACAGAGTGTACAGGGGACGGTGTTGGGAAGGTAAAGGGAACCCCCTCCTCAATCAGCAACTTCCTGGAGAGAAAAGGGGAGAAAAGCAGATGTAGCTTTGTAGTTTTAGTGGAAACTAACTTCAGCTGGAGATTAGCAATGTCCTGCAGGCAGAAAGGATCTCTTCAGGGGTCAAAAAAATGAGAATATCTGGAAAGGCTATTTTAAGACATACCTTGAAAAAACAGAAAAGCCAGAGCAGCTATGAAAATAAACTAGAAACTAGGCAAAGTAAGAACAGAGCATGCAAGAATCAAATGTAAACAAAAGCCAGAGGCTATCCAGGTAGAAAACCACAAATGACATGGGTTTAAATGTAAAACCTAGAGTTCATTGAGAAACATCAAAGATGCCATATACTCTGCACCTCCTTCTCCCGGGTGTAACTGTCTCCACAAGGTGAAGGGCAGTCATAAATCAAGCTCTTTTCCTCTCTTTCTGTATTTTCTATTCAATTATTTGCAGGCTGTGCAGGTTCTGCTTTATTTCCCCTCTCCATATGCTGCACTCTCCTCCTGGGGTTTTTTTATTCTGCACTGTGCATTTGGCCTCTCTCCCATTTCTTTCTCCTCAGTGTGTCCCCCCCCCCTGCTCTGCTAAGATCTGCTGTCTTTGTAACTGCTGCTGCACACATATGCTAGCTCCCCCTCTCCCCTCCTCTCCGCCCCCTGTTTCTGGTCCATCAAGTGTCCCTTCACTTTGCTTGAGCGCTTTTGCCCGAGGGCCATCAGCCAGCCAGAAAAGAAACAATTTTGCTATGGCCACCGCTCCCGTTTTTGTGCTGCCTGCTCCTTGCCGCCAACCAGGGAGCCCATGTTGCTCCCTACGACAGCTGATGGGTAGCGAAGGCGAAGACGGCTCTGCAGCTGCTTAGCAACTACGAGCTGCTGTTATGCGCTAGTGTAGAGCGGCAGCGGATGGCACAACATTCACTAACTGCGTATTTTTGCCCATTCTTCTGAAAACCGTGGCTCAGTGAACCAGCTAGGGTGCTCCTGACTGCTCCTGTCAAAAAATAAATCAAAACACTGATCTCTAACTGCAGATTCAGGAGTAATGGTGACAATATCAAGGACAAAATTGTCTTGATTTTGTATTGTACATGGTTTGCATCACGCCAGTTAGAAATTGCTCTGATGTAAGTTAAATTAATTCCATTTGAAATCTGTTTCTATTTCTCAGGCTGTAACATTTTATAATCCACCACTTTGAATATTCCCTGTATGTGCTACATTTGTTAAAAAGGCTCACAGGTTTCCAGCTACTATCACAGCTAGACTGTTTAATGATAGGAGTCTGGCTACAAAAGTATTTCAATGCATAAATTTCCCTTTAGATTACTACTTATAAATCTGTATCTTCATTTCCTCTCAATGATGCAAGCTCTGACTGCCAGAATTATTTATTTATTTATTTATGGTAAGACAGTACTGCTTAGGCCATGAAGTACTGAACTAAAATGTTTAGTAATTTGATGGCTTTAGAATATTGATGAAAATTGCCAACCTTCTTGATTTATTTAATGATTTTTGTAAGTTTGGAAGTATTCTAAAAAATAACTGGTTGTATGTACTGATGGGATCAAAGCATTTCAGTAGTAGCTGCATTTCAATGGCAAGAAGTGACACAAAGCATTCTGCAAGTTAGGTGTTGAAATAGCTTTTTTTTCTCTTATAGCTCAAGAATGATTAGATCTCTAAAAGCACTCTACCTATCTTGCAGAGGTGGCTTTGTCATAATTCTTACAGAAATGTAACAAACAGATGCAGTAAGTTAAAAAAAAAAAAAAAAACAAAAAAACCAGCCCTGGCAAATGTCCATGATGCCCATCAAAAGTCAAATGGATCTTCATCTATAGAACAAAAAGAATGCGCTTGTTCCACTCTGAGGCAGCATTGTACATCTCTTTGTATCCAGGTAGCCAAAACAACACAGCAGAGTAGTGATTCCTTGTCACTATTCAATGCATATATCCCATGTACCCTGAGTGTGGTTGTTGATCACAGGTGAAATCTGTCAGGAGGTTGCATATTTTGTCTAAGAAATTCCCTAGCTGTATCATTTGCTATACTTAGGAGTATATTAAAAATGTCAGAGCAAAAGCAGTGAACAAGCAAATACCGGGTCCATAGTCCTACTCAATGTTCCATTGATTTTTTTTATCTGGTTTCCTAAAAATAAAACAGTCACATTAGACTGTGTAGTTCTATGTCATTTTCCTCTCCCTCCTCCCACCTCAGCTGAATTTGGCAGTGGGGCCAAAGTCCTAAACGTGCTTATGTCTTGAATGAACAACTGAGTAGAGTACATAGTATCTTGGGGCAACGCAGGCCCTTGCCCGTACCAAGGGGCAGCAACAACTGGCTAGTTGGCCCCTGAGGGAGCTCCCAACCAGCCTTTACCGTTTGCTCAGACAAGCAGGGAAAGCAAAACTGAGAAAGAGCTGGAAGATGAATCAGGAATTTCAGGATGCAAATCCATGGGAAACAAAGCTGCGTGAGTTTATCTGCTGAAAGTATTTGAAGAAATTACAGAGTTGGGTGGTAAACAGTAATAGCACTGGTAGGAGATTTCCACTAGAGTGTTGATGGGCCATACTCAGTTTATGTTAAACATTTACATTTATTATGAGTAGAGGAACTGAATATAAAATCAAGAAGGCATGATCAAATGGATTAAAACGCATCCAATGGGAAGGTCTCAAATTGTGATTGTAATCAGTGTGTCCTAGAGCTGTTGCCTTTCTGTTAAGGGTCTGGCAACTATCCACATTTAGCCCCCCATTATTTAATGGCTACACTTTAGACACTTGGGCATGCAAGTGCTGCAGTGTGCTTTGAGGCTCCCTTCTAGCTCCTAAATGGGGTTTTCTTCCTATAGAATTGAACTGTGCAAAAAGGTGCTGTAAATCCAGATCTCCTGGCACAATTTTGGCAGGACTGGGACAAATGCACACCTGAAGCTGGGAAGTTGCTACAGTAGAGACAGAAGCAATGTTTATCAATGAGCTAGAAGAATATAAAAAATCATGTTATTTAAGTTTGTAGGTGAGGCACGACAGTATTAGAGAGGTTTTTAATACAAAAGCCATTGCATAGAGCAATACTGGTGTAAGCACTGTCCTTTTAAAGGGAGTCAAGTGTAAAGCAGCAGATGCAGAACAAGGAGCACAACCCAACAGGCCGGGGACAGCATCCTGAGAACGAGCAGTTCTGATAGCATTTTAGGAGCTTTGCTGGAAAACCAGCTTGTACTGGCCAGTGTAATCCATGGATAGGGGACAGGAATCTCTGATGAGAATGCTGTCACCACTGCTGGTATACTCTGTCCTGTTCTGGTTGCCCTGATCAAAACTCTGAATAACTAGAGTATTCACGAGGAAGCATGATAAAAGTAATTACAGAATTAGTAAGCGTGGACCATAGAGGGAGCTCTGCAAGTTTCCAAAGGGAATGATAAATACTTGGTTGATCAATTTGTACACAGCTACACAGGGACATGGAAATGCTGATAATACAGCATTCTTCAGTCACACAGACTAAGATATAACAAGGTCTAATAACGGAAAGCAGAAATTGGACAAAACTTAGTTTAAAAAGGTATCTTAATTTCTAGTCTGTCCAGTGAGTTTTGATGGAAACAATTTACCAACTCTTACTTTATTTGCACTAGCTACTTTTAAATTAAGATTTGATGTTTTTCTAAGATACAGGTATGCTGTAGTTCAACTCCATCTTTCAGATGTGTAAAAGCAACTAATGCACAAGTCTTATGACCTGCAGGAAGTCAGACCAAATGAACCTAGAGGTCTCTTTTGTCCTTTATAAGCTATTAATCTAGTTTGCTTAGACAAGCAATGGATTGTGACATGAAACCTTCAATATAAAGGATTCTATGTACAAGGCAGTCTAAAACAAAATGTTGTAAACAGTCACAATCATTGTTTGGCAGAACAGCTGCATATTTTTTATTTCACTTTGCCTCTTAATCTAGTTTGCTTTAGTTGCAACACTTTGCCAAAGGAATTAAATCACTTCTTATTGATAACAGACACTAAAGTAATTAGCACAGAGTTTTCAACTCAACAATAAAGTAAGTAGAAAGATACTGTGGACAAGAACAAATCATGTTTCTTCAAGAATGTGCACAGAGTCACCATAGGCCATTCAGAGCAAGTCTGGTTTTTTGTTTTTTGTCTTTTTCCCCTCTCTGAAAGATCTCTTTCTTTCTCTAAAGAGTCTCATGCAGTAAGCCAGGGTCAATCTAACTCAAGTATGAAAGTCTGGTTTGACCTTTCTGGGGTTTAAATAAGCTGTACCAGAACATCTAGCTTTTTAGATATGATGTTCAGCCATTAAACCACCCACTCTGGGGAGTGCAACTGGTCTCAATTTTCTTGGTGACTTTTAAACTACATTGAACATAATAGTCATTTAGAAACTCTAAAAAGTAAAGCAGTTTTCAGTTCAGACTCACAAGAACAATTTTCAAAGGTGCTGAGCACCCATACAACTTGGTAGGTTGGTACCACTAGCGAGCTTTGCAACACTTGCTGCCCCAGCAATTTCTTGGCCTTGCTTGCATGTTCAGTTTTAAGCACACGTTCGAGGACTCTCCCAGCTGGAGCTGCTCATGAATTCTAGCCTCGGAGATGGCCATTCTGAACAATGATTAATTGCACACAAGGATTATAGACCTGAAAAAATATGCAGAAGGGTGCATGTGCAGACAAAGCTGGGTAGGCTCCCACAGTATTATGGTCTGGATGCATTATTTCAAAGCCTGGACTGTATCAGGCAGAACTAGTTTGCTTCAGTGTTGAACAAAACCAAAATTAAGGTTTAACTTAAAAATGCAGATGATATTAGAATCCAAATATTTATTTAAATATTAATTTTAAATCCCAGGAATGTTAATAGACGTTGTTTAAATATGCTGCTTTTCTTATCACTTTACATGTTGATTTAACTCGGTATGATGCAAGCTCTAGAACTGTGTCATTACAGTTAAAAAAAAAAGGCAAAACGAAGAACAGACCTATTCAGAATTCAGACCAGTATTTTGATCTCTAAGCTGCTTATTTTTGACCGTTTCATCCTAATGCAGTCATTAAAATGATTTTCACTTGTATTAAGAAATAGTAGAGGTACATTTCAACAAGGTTCATCGAAATTAAGAATAATGTCACAGTTTATGCAAATTTCTTTATTCACGTATTATTATTTAAAGTAATTGTAAAACAGTAAGGCAGCTGCACTACTGGCATAAGTAAGTGCCATGCATGTAAATAAGGTTTCACAGGATCGAGCACTTAATGAGAACTAGAGTTTTACATGTTCCTAGTAGAGAGAGATTTCACTGATTATAAATACGCTCTGCGCATGCAGGAGCGAGCCAGGAAAGGCAGTTTCCTCCGCCGCCATGCAAAGGACGGAGGCTCGAAAACATCATGGCTCCGGAGGCTCTCCTCGGAGAGGGGGGAAGGGCAGCTCGTAAAAACACTGTCGCCCCATTAGAAAGGCACTTAGCTAAAAGATACCAGTATCAGTGCACGGATGGAGCCCATCTTCTCATTTTAAAACCACCCTCACAATTTAAAGGTTTTATTATTATTATTATTATTTTTAGTGGAAATGTGTATGTTTGTGTAGACAGGTTTGTTGCTTATTCTAAACACAGCCGGAATCAAGCTGTGGAAACATTCAACACCAAAGGAAAAGCAATTAAATTAAGAAATGAGCGTAAACGCTCAGGTTGTTGCAAAAGGAGCGGACTCCTGCAGTGCCTCTTTTGCGGCAGCACCTTACTCTATCGCAGGAAAACACTGCTCCAGCCTCAGCACATACCACAGCACAGTTCTTACAAAACCACGGAGCAACTCGTCCTGAGACACATGAACGCCCTGGCAGGGTGAACCCTGCCCTGCACATGCCGCCTCCCTTCGGCAACCTCTGCCAAGCGGGCACTTACCTTCTTCCCTCCCACAAGGTCCACAGGACGGTCCTGCTCTAGCCTTACCGGGAACGCCACCTCTACGACTGGTTTGGTTTGGTTTTTTGTTTGTTTGGTGGTGGTTGTTTTTTTTTTTTTTTTTTTTTTTTTTTAATCCTCCTCCCTGTCCTGCCCTCTGAAATGGTTGCTCAAGCCAGGCTTTCCTATCTCGGCTAATTTTGGTCTGCCGTGGAGTACAAGGTTTAACTCCCCGCAGAGCTTACGAAGCTCCGAAATAACCCCCACACGCCTCCACCCTAAGCAAGCAGGAGGAAAATCTGCTTGGAAGCAAAAGGAAAAAAAAAGGGAAAAAAAAAAAAAAAAAGACACGTGTGACACCTCAGGGCGCCCATGGCGACTCGCACGGCAGCCGGCCCCGGCGGGCAGCCCGCGCCGAGGCCGCCTCCCCGCGCCGCCAGCGGGGCCCGCCGGGGCGCTCGGCGCCGCAGCGGCCGGGCCGGGCCGGGCCGGGCCGGGCCGAGCCGAGCCGAGCCGGGCAGGCCGCGGCGGCTCCTCCCCGCCATCCCCCCCGGCAGGAGGCAGGGCCGCGGCGGCGGGGTGGGGGGAGCCCAGGAGGGGCCGGAGAAGCAGCACAACAAAGAGCCATGTGACGAGCGCTGGGGAGCGGCGGCGCTGCCCGCCGCGGCCCCCGCGCAGCCCGCGCCACGCGGGGAGGCTCGCGACGCCGCCCCGCTCCTCCCGCAGCCAGCGCTGCCTGCTCATTTGCCTGCCCGCCTCCCCTCTACACCACCCTCTCTTTTTTTTAATTTTTTTTCCTTCGACTTTTGGGGGGTTGTTGTCTGTTGCGCTTAAAAAAATAATAATAATATTAAAAAAAACACCTCTGCATTAGGCTACTTCCATCTTTTGGTATTTCTACAAGCAAGCGAGCGGGAGGCGGCCGGTGGGGGAAGGGAGGAAGGCGAGGGGCGGGCTGCGTTATTTATAGGCACCCAGGGCTTCGCCCGCATTATGCGAACTGCCTTTGTCCTCCCCGCCCGGCCGCGCTGCCAGCCCGGCCCCGGCCCCCTCCCCCCCCCCCCCGCCGCCCCCGGCCCCCGCCCGGGCCGCCATGGCTGGAGCGCCGCCAGCGCCGCCGACTGCAGCGCTGCCTCCCGCTGCTGCAGGGCGCTCCCCGCCGCCGCCATGTTGTGCGCGGCTGCCTCGGCGAGAAAAGCCCGCCAGCCCCCCGCTTCCCTCCTCGGCTTCGCCGTCCACAAACCCTCACAAAGCGGCGGGGGTGGGGTGGGGTGGGGAGAAACGGCCATTTCCCTGCAGTGATCGGGACGCGGAGCGCCGGCAGGCCGCGGGGGAGAGCGCGGCGCGGCGCCGCCGCCCCAGCCCTGAGGAGAACGCGGCGCGGGAGGAGAAGCCATGATGGCCGCTAGCCTCGCACAACATGGAGCGCGACCGGGAGCGCCGCGCCACTGCCGCCGGCCGCCCCTGCCAGCACCCGAGACGCCAGGCGCGGGGCTTTCGCTGGCTCTCACACAATAAAACCACCAGCCGTCGGCGGGGAGGCCATCTCACGTGCTGAGTAGCTGCACTAAAGCACAACCGCTGTGAATATCAACTGCGTCACATCTTTCCAACTGTAAAACTCAGGCTGCAAAGGGTCCCTCACTTGGAAGGAAACTCCCTCATTTTGGATTTACTTCCAGACCTCCTTTTGCCCCCCTCTCCAAGCCACTGCCTCTCGATATGAAGGATTTTACAGCGTTTTTTCATAGTGAGACATTCTCCATTAAGACGCTCACCGTCCAGCAAAACAACCCCCCCATTTTGTTGCTTTTGACTTTTTTTGTCGAACCAAACGCATCTGTAACTAGAGGGACAAACATGTAAGGGATCCCACCGCCACTATCACCGCCGTCTTTTCGCATTTTTTTTTTTAATCAGCCTTAGCAGTATCTATTTGTAGGCAGATTTTTTTTTGTTCAATTTAACAGCCGCGTAACGCCTGCATGGATTCACAGCAGCGTCTCTCCGCAAAAAGCAGGGCTGCGGACAACAAAGCGCTTTGTGCAGAAAGAGAAATCACTCTCTGAAAATATACGTTAAGATATGCTCTGTATGTATCTAGCAAGAACAAGATAGCTGCCGTTTCTACAGACCATCGTTAGGACCTCTGTCTAGGACAATAACATTTGCTGCATAGGCCTGGTCTATATGTTTCTCTGCAAGGGCAAAAGGCTTTACTTACCCGCACACCATAGTTGAATGCAGTTCTGAAGGTGAAGTTGTTACGCTTTTTAAAATATGGCTATAAATATATATGATCTGTATCACCACTTCTCTCGTAAGTTTGCAAGTCAAAATGGGTCTCGTTAAGATATTTACAGATCTGTATATGGCAATGCTCTAACATCAAAAAAAAAAAAAAAAAAACCCAAAAAACAAAAAATAGAAAATGTTGTCCAGCTATATTGACTGACAATATCCAGTTAGGGCTTCTACTCGAGGCTTAAATCTAGGTCCCCGAGAGAGATTTACTCTGTACATAAAAAGGACGTTCAGTGTTTTTCCACAGAATACGCAGAAACTAAAAATGTTTTCCTAAATATTTTAGTCTGTACATGTTAGTGTGAAAACACCTGGTTAACATTTACTGCTTGTAAGCAACTTTAAACATCTCTAGCTATTTTGCTTTATATAAGTAAAATATTTCAAAAGCATAAATTGGTTTAGATAAACAGACAAAAACATAACACATGCAAATGAAGGCTTAAAAATAAGGACCACTTCAGTTAACATTAACATGAAAACTACACTTAGTAAGGACAGAATGGATTGGGTACTTACAATGTAAGAGAGAGAAAAAAAAAAGCTTATCATAATAAAATACTTATTTTTAACCACTATTCCTACATCTATATTTAAAACATTACCTTATAAACACCAAAGGAGTTAATAAAAATGGCCAGGAATTAAGTGTTTAATATAGGAAGTACTTTTTAAAATTTATTGTTCAGTCATCATATAGCTCTAAAGCTTAAAAACCCCCAAACAAAAACATGTATTTACTTATTTTTTGCATTCAAAATTGTTACTGCTGACATAGGGTGTGCCATGACCTAGTTACACAAGACAAAGATGGATTCCAGATCATAGGGAAAAATCCGAATCTTTTTTGTCTTCCTTCTTCAGTGAGTCCTCTAGCATGTTGCCAGACATTAACACAACCCTGAGCAGAGTCCTGAAATGGATGGTGTGGATTCAAATGGAGTATCCCCTTTTGGAACAAAGGAAAACCCAGTTGGCCATTTAATTCCATTGCAGAAAAATGGCTGCCTGATCTGTTGGCCTCTCCTTAGCTGTCTGCTGAAGGATGTTTTTAGATCAGCGTCTAATAACTCAAGCCAAATGGAAGCTGCGCGCCGATTGGCTGCGGCCGCCCGGTGCCTTTAACCAGCCAATTACCCGACCGCGGCCGAGCTGCGGCCCCCGCGGCCGCGGAGCCGCGCCCGCGCCCCGCTCCCGCCGCGGCGGCCGGCTCCGCGCCCCGGCGAGCGGCGGCGGGACCGCGCCGCGCGGCCTTTAATAGCTAAAACAAAATGGAAGCTCGGCGCTGATTGGCTGCCGCCAGCCCCGGACCTTTAATAAGCAAAACTGCCGCTTATCCTCCCCCCCCCCCCCCCTTCCCCAATCGTGTGAAATTGCCACAGTGTCGCCAAACGGCGCCGGAGCCGCGCGGGCCCCCTCCCCCCCTCCCGCCACCGCCGCAGCAGGGCGGCGGGCGCCGCGCCGCGCTCCGCCCGCGGCCGCCCGCCCGCCCGCCCGGCCGTCGCGGGCTCGCCGAAGTCTTTTCCCCTAAAAAAAAAAAACTTGTCCCACCTAGGTCCATCTTGTTTAGAAACAGTTTGCGCTAAGGTAAATGCAGCGGGCAGATTCCACGCTCCCCCCCGCATGCCCTTAACCCCGGGGCGGGGAGGGGAAAAAAAAAAAAAAAACCCCGCCCGGCGGGGGCCCATGCCGCGGCGCTCGGCGGCGGCGGGGCGGCGGCGGGCGGCCGCGGGGCCGGGGGCAGCGCGGCGCGGCCGCCGTGAATGTGCAGGCGGCGGAGGGCGGTTAGGCGTTCGCGGCGCTCGCAGCGGTGTATTGTGGGAGGCCGCCGCCGCCAGCAGCGAGCACACACAATATGTGGTGGCTCGCGAAAACGGGAGGCAGGAGCCTGGCGGCCAGCCCGCGCCGGTAACCGGCCCCATGTGAGACGGGAGCTCGCCTTTCGCCGCCCGGAGACGATCGGCCGCCAAACGCGATGTCTTTCCGAGAGATCAAGGCGGGGGAAAAAGCCAAGCACCCTGAAGATCATGGCAAAAAGCAGAGTTCAAGTGAGATTGGGTCTTTTTTTTTTCTCCCCCCCCCTCCCTCCTCCCTTTCTGCCTCTTGTCTCGCTGGGGTTGGGGGGGGGGACACACGGCTCGCAATTCCCCCATTTTAGGGCTTGTTTCTTGCTGGATTTCCTCCCTGCCTGGGTGTGTTGAGCGGGCGGTTCGTTTAAAAAAAAAAAAAAAAAAAAAGAAAAGGGAGTCTTTGTCGAATATCTTTTAACTTTGTGTTTTTCTGTGTGTGTTTTTTCTTTCTCTTCCCTTCCCCCCCCCCCCCACTTTGCCTCCCCCATCCAGGTTGGATCAACGGAATGGAGAACAGCACCCAAGCCAGCACTTCTGTCGAGAAAAGAAATCACCATTGGAGAAGTTACAAGTTGATTATTGACCCGGCTCTGAAAAAAGGACAGCACAAACTCTATCGTTATGATGGACAACATTTTAGCATGCCTGTGAGTGTGAGGATTTCTGTGTCCCTCCCCTGTCGTGTTGTCCCGTCCTCTTGTGTCCCCCCCACCCTCCAAGCCCGGACCCGCACTCCTCACCCCCTCTCCAAGCTGCTGGGGGCCCCCGGTGCCCAGCGATCCCCGCTGGAGCCCATGTGTGTTGGGGCGGGTTGGGGGGGGGGACAGCCACCAAAGTTACTGCCACCTGACACAATGTATTCAACTGTCAGGAGCCCCGAAAGGAGCCCAAACGTGCAGCTTTATGTCTGTGTTTCCAATCTGTGTGCATTTCCCAGCAGTATTGCAATTTGACACGTGTGTGTATGTGTGTGTCTGTGCTTTTTTCTTCCCTGGAGACTTCCTATGCTGCTTCAGGGTTTATTTATTTTATTTTTTTTTTATTTGTGGCTTAAATTTCAAGCAGTGTTATTGCTGTTTTTGTGCTTTTTCTTCCCTTCCTCCCAGAACTCGGGAATCGCTCCTGTGGATTGTGTCAGAGATCCCAGAATAGGGCGAATATGGACCAAAACTAAGGAATTGGAGCTGTCTGTCCCCAAATTCAAGGTACTGCCCTATCTTTTGGGTTAGCTTTGTATTCTTGTTTTTTTTTTCCGCTAATGAAGCTTGAGTTCCAAGATAGTTTAATGAACCATTTAAATGACAGTCATATTCCTATTATTATTTGGTGAGCCGTTTAACAATAATCCTATTCCATAAAGATAACAAAAAATCAATACATCTGTCTAATAAGATCAGGTTGAATGTTTTGGAGTTGTGTCTTGGGTGCTTCTCTTCAGGAGGGTGGGCAGCAGAGGGGGGCTGTCTGCTGATAGCTCTGCTCAAAATACGTATTTGTAGCTGAGAAAGGGACCAGTTTGAATGAATGGCTGAAGCGGCAGGGGCTCTGCTGCTCCTGGGACTGGTGCAAGAGCCTTGGAGGCAGTTTCTTTCCCCAAAGTTCTGCAGGACGCTTTAACCCTCTCCCTTCCACGCCATCCTCATGCCGTTTTCCATCCCTGCTCTTTAATGCTGACAGTGATTTTTATTGCCACCCTTGTGCCTGTTTCCAGATCGATGAATTTTACGTGGGGCCAGTGCCTCCCAAGCAGGTCACCTTTGCCAAGCTGAATGACAACATCCGTGAAAACTTTTTGACCGACATGTGCAAGAAATACGGTGAAGTGGAAGAGGTGGAGATTCTCTACAACCCCAAGAACAAGAAGCACCTGGGCATTGCCAAAGTGATCTTTGCCACTGTCAAGGGTGCCCGGGAGGCCGTCCAGCACCTTCACAACACCTCCGTCATGGGCAACATCATCCACGTGGAGCTGGATACAAAAGGTGAGGGGCAGATCTCAGCTTCACTGGTTTGCTATTTGCAGCTTTTTTGTCTGTCCTTCCTCTCCTAAAATGCAGCACTTCTGCAGTCTGGAAGGGCTTGATGATTAAAAATACGAAGTGAGTGTTCCTGTCCCCCTGTGTGAGTGTCTGGTTTCTGGGGCCTTGGGAAGTCACGTGGAGCCCAATGTGTTGTCTGTTGCTAGGAGACAGCCCTGTAATTTGCAAAATGCTGCCATCCTGCCCAGATTCTGCCCCTTCCCCTGCTCGCCTGCCCCCAGCGCTGCCCTTGGAGACCTCCTGTGCACCCAGTCTTCCTGCCTCGCGCTGCTGCCTGCTCACGAGCCACCTCCCGCAGCTGCCCTGGCCCCTTGACACCTGCCTGGCAAAATTGGCATTTTTGGAGAAACCTGGGGGTTTCTGGGACCCAAATCTTTGCATTCCAGCAATGGCAGTGGGGCTGGGTGCCGTCCTCGAGGTGCCTGATGTTTCATTGATATTTAGCAGCAAACTCAAGGCTGACAGTAAAAGAGTGCACGGCACTTGACAGTGTGTATGTGCGCAAGAGTGTGTGTGTGTGTAAGTGTGAGACTGTCTCTCTTAAAGTGACAGGAGCTCCGAGTCCTGGAAGTAACTGACTCTTAGTCCCAGACCTGAGCCCTGTGGAGCCCAGTAAAGTTGCTGAAAGTATGAAAACTTTGTCTTTTCTCCAAACATTGGGCACTTCCCTAAAGTGTGTCTGAATTTTAGAAAATTTCTAAAACTGAAAAGGTATAGAAAGCAAGGTGTAGATAAAGCCACTTGTATCTTTTTGGTTTTTGCATTGCAAACATGACATTTCTAGTTTAAAGCTAACTTGCTGCACTCTTTCTTGAGGAAGAGGATGTTGCTAACACCATTTTCTTAAAAAAAAAAAAGTAATGTTGATATTTTTGTTCTGTATTAAAAGATTTCAAAATTTTTGTGTATAATTTGTACAGCAGTTGGTATGCCACACGTGGTAAGAGGGTATAGTAGGATGTTTATTGACATCACTGATCTCTGTTAAAAGATAAATCACAGTAGTAGTAAAGTGGTTTATATTTTAAGTTATCCTTAACTTTGTGTACTTTTGAAATTTTAGTATCAGTTTTTACAGATAGGTTATTTCTCCTGATTACTTTGAAATTTGAAAGTAAAAATTGCATTTAACAAGAGATTAACCATTTGTAGTTTTAATAATGTAAATTAAAGCAGGCTCGTAAGTGGTGCAGAGGAGGTCTTGATGAGCAAGCTGACTGTAGTACATTCCTCCTTGTTTTCCTCCATTCATAATTTACTCTGCAAGTCTTGAACAGACAGCTGTTCAAGAAAGTTAGCTGCACATCAGGGAAGAAGGTTTTTATAATGCCTTTTATCTTTTCTTGAGAAAACATTGAATGATCTTAGTTTTAAATTGCAATTTTTTTTTTGTTTGCCATCTGTGTGCTTCTAAAGTATTTTTTTTTCCACAGTTGTACCTATTTCATTCTTAATGAGTAAGTTTGACAGTGTTAGGTGATCTGATGGAATCAAGTAAAAATACTATTCCCAAAGTAGCATAAGCAGGTTAGGATATTCTTATAATGTATATGTATAACATTTAAAATTTCTTTCCTGTATTCAACTTTTCCAGAATGTTGTTTAAATGACTGTTTAGTTAAAGACCTGATTTTCACAGTCTAGGAAAATAAATGTTAGGAGCAAAAGTTTTGATTTATCTGTCTGGTCAGAGTACAGGCTTAGGAATCTGGAGCTAATAAATCTAAATGTTCCCTGGTCTAACCAATCTGCCTTGGTTTATCCATCTGCAGAATGGATACGCTCACTAAATACCTATTTTTACAGCAATAGTTAAGAATCATTTTGCATTCATAAAGTTATTTGAAAATAGAGTTGTAAATTTTACTACATTGTGCTGGGGAACCTGGAAGAGTTATGAAACTTTTAGCAATTTACGTTTATTTAAAAACCAGTTTCAAAGTAGGTCTAGCATTTCCTTAGCCGTGACCTTGTGACCTCCTGGCAGGGTGTGTGTGTGTGTGTGTTAATATTTCAGGTATTTTAGGCTTTGTCTTGAAGAGATCTATTTTTCATGACTTTAAAAGAACCATAGCCATTTGAATAGTTGAGAGTATGGCTCGAAAGACTTGGTGTGTGAACTGAGATTGGAAAATGAAATAACCTCACCTGCAGCTTTTATTAAAGATAAATGGTTCTTTTTCAGTGTGCAGGATTAGGCTAAGGATGCTCTAGATGCACAGAGTGATTCACAGGGAGTTTGAGGTTTGATCTTTCAGGACTTCCTCTTGAAAGTAGTTCCATTTCAGGGAAGATCTTGCTTGAATTTAGTACTCTGTGCTCAGGTGTGGGTTCTGTCCACCCCTATATATTTTCTATCTATTCTTTATTTTTTTAGTAAAAAGACAAGATCAAATCCATGTATCATATAAGCAAAATTTACACGATCTCAGGGGGTCTGATTCTGTTTCCTTTGCAGTTGATGACAAATTTCTTACAGACTGCAAAATGAGTAGGATTGACTTTTTGCAGTAACGAAAAATCCAGTATTAAGAAACTAGGTCTTATCTAGGATTCATGAATTTAGGAATGAAGAAAGCTGAAGCCCAGTAGCAATGTAAGGGGCAGCTTGCTTCTCTGATTTGTATCGATTGAAGGATACTGCTGAGCACACCTTAAACTGAAAAAGAAAAAAACAATTAGTCGGTACCTTTTTGGAAGAGCGATGCTAACGGTTTTACATGTGACATTGCCGTGCCCCTCGGTTGCACGAGTAACGGCTGGCCTCTGTGGACAAGGTGTTCAGGGAGAGCCTTCTGCAGCAGCTCCGGGTGGTGGTGGAGGCTTGTCCCTTTTCTTAGAGTTTCACTTCTAAAATGTGCACATTACTTGTTTGACACTTTAGAGAGGAGGGAAACTGTAGGTCTTCAGCAGAGCTGCCATGCAGAAGGAGAAGAGGAAAAAAGATTTAGGAAACCTGGTCCAGGCTAGGGAGGGGGATGCCTCGCTTTGCTTGCCCCGTCCAGAACGATCCTTACCCACCTCGGAGGCTGTTGTGCAGGCATCAAGAGTTGGGTGATGTATTTTTATACAGGCTGCTCTATTTCTGTTTAATAAACTCTTCCATTGTGGTTTGTGCAGGTGAAACCCGCATGCGATTCTATGAACTGCTAGTTAATGGTCTTTACACTCCTCAGACCCTTCCCGTAGGCACCGAGCAGGATGTGTCACCAACTGTGAATGAAACTCTGCAGGTATGGTTTGCTTGGTCTTTTTAAAGAGTAACTTTCTAGAAAATTCCATACAAATGTCTCATTAAAGTTGACTTTTTAACACTTTCAATTTAGCTTCTGACTTTTTTGTCCTACCATAGTTTCTCAGTGGATGCTACTGATTCACGTTTAAATATAATTTGATAATAATTGCAATAGCAAATGTAACTCTCTGCAAATACAGTGCATGTGGCTAATCGGTATACTTACGTCTGCATAGCATGGTATGTGATTTTTGTCTTTTTCTGAATGAAAGATGCCCACAGAACCTTCACTGCAGAAACTCCTGCAGTTAAGAGAACTGGACCAGATCTTGCCCTGAGATAAGATTATTCCATTGAAGGCAGGGAATGTTTTAAAATGATACATCTGGCCTAGTGTCTGCAGTATGTAATCCTTGGCATGTGTTTTTTTTGCATTTTGCTTAAAGGCTAAAAGAAGGGAATCAGATCTTGAATAGTGGCAACAATTCATAGTCAACATGATCTTAAGCATCAGTTCTCCAGAATCCAAATTAATCACTGGAATCAAGTGCTAATAAAAGCAGTGGGCAGTGTTTCTGGAGGCTCCCAAGCATTCCCAGTATTTGTGATGTGATTCTGTGGATGGCTTTGTCCTGATACTGCCTCACTGAAGTGAGGGGGCTCTGGGTGAAGTGGAGCCCGGCTCTGTGGAGCCACAAGCCCTCTTGGCTTGTCTATATATACTTTGGCTCCTGATTATGGCTTTAGGAACGAGCTTGAAGGCATCAAGTTTTGGAAGAGATCTAGCAGAGAGTTTTAAATCTGCTGAATGTGATTTTTTTCATCTCTCTACCTCTCTTATGACTGTTAAAAAGCGATAATTTTATTAACTCTGATCAGATGTTTTTAGGGCAGATAGAGCTGTGCATGAAGACTAAAATCTCCTTGATTTAAAAAGCAAAGTTCTCCTCCTTGCCACCAATCCCAGCAACAAGGCAAATTAAATCTCCAGTAACCTTTAAAGAAACTCATATAGATGCTGATTCTTCGTTACCTCCCAGCAAGGTCCTTTTTAAAGACAAGAGGGTGTGGGAAAGAGGGGAATGATGATTTTGGTGGGAGCTCTGCTTGGCAAAGTGCTTTTATCTGCTCCACCTGACCTCAGGAGGAGTGAGCAGGGCCTGGCTTTTCACTTCTTGTTGCAGCATATCTCAGGTAGGAATAGCCAGATTTGATGTTAACTGTGAAAAATCAGTAACAGGAAAACGTATAATTGATGTAACCTCAAAAGCAGTCCCTACCGTAATTATTTTTAAAACTGTTTCTCTATATATTGCATTCCTAGGCTTTCATATATTACTATCCTGAATTGATTTTTTTTTTCAATTACCACCAAAATTATTGCTTTGTGGGTAACTTTAACTGTTCACTTCACGTTGCTGTCTGTAAGATCTGCCAAAAAGCTTGGTAGTTTGGGGGTGTAATTTCGGTAAAATGTTTCTGAGATTTGATTTCCCCCTCATGCAGAACGGCAAAGACCTGGCAGTCCTGTGAGCCACAATCCCTTCCCTGAGGCCGCTTCCAAACCCCACTGAACACTAGTCCGCATCAAGTGTACAATAAATAGGCAGCGATGTGGATCATGGCAGGAGGAATGACATGGCTGGTTTCTGTGCCTTTCTGAGGGTATTGGAACGGCTGCAGAAGGAAATTTCCCGACATCTGTTTGTTCATTGTCTCTCATGGTCACAGCAAAGCAAATCTAAATGAGTGGCAAGATGTGTGTTAGCGTAGCAGGCCTGTGAGAGCCAAGCTTGGATGTGATGGTGCTGGTGTGTTACAAGCAGCTCATGTTAAGGCTCTCTCTACCTAGTGGTGCTTGGGAGAGTAGCAGCCAGTCTGTAGTTTCACCTCCGAGGTATGTTGGTGAGCTTTGGGGAGCTGGAGCTCAGTCTTGCCTTTGCCAGCAGGAGGGTTTTCACCGGGCTCTTGCTTTGCATTTCAGAAAATTGACTCTGGCTCTGATGGTTAGTGTGGCACTGATATGACTCAGCAGTGCCTGAGTCGGAGCAGAACTTGCTCCTAGAAACCCCCAAACATACTTGGGAGGCAAACTGCGGAGCAATCACTTGGTTCCTCTGTAGGTCTGTAGGGTTCCAGTTTTCGAATGCCATCATCAGTAGTGCTCTGCTCGATCACTTGTCTGTGTTAAAACAAACAAATGGTATGTCCAGCAGCGGAGAGAAATTCTTTCTGTGCATTAGGCAGCCTTTTTCCTCCTTGTTGAAGATTAACATTTGGTAAAGAGGGTGGTGGGTCTGCTCCCTTGGTGGCACCAACACAAAGCCCTCTTGCTTTCAGCAGGCCTCCACATTTGAGTAAGAGTTTGCTATGCAGATTTGATTGCAGGTTAGCAGTGTGCTGATTTGTAAGTTTTGTTCACAGATAAGCTAATTTGATTGTTTCATATCTCTGAAGTGCTCTAGATTTTTCTGGTTTTAGTGCAAGTTTTTGCCGTTTCTTTCCCTACTTGAAATTTGAGACTAACATAGTTGAGAGGAATTGAAAATCTTTTCAGCTAGAAGTATTCATGGAAGTCTCCTCTTCACCTGATGCTCTTGGGTATAGCTTTTAAACAGTATTTATCTGCTTGCTTTCTCCTCCTCTTATAGACAAGTTCCTCTTTTCATGCCTTTTCTTTTTTATCAAAGGAACTGTTCTTAGTGGATAATGGTTTTTGTTTTCAGAGATGTTAGAACTCATTTTTTGCAATGGAAATCAGTGCAGGCTCCTGGGTACTCAGCTTCTCTGAAAACCAAACAGATTAGACAAATAGCTTTTAAAAAGTATGTATTTATATGCTTTTCTCTTTTCTGTTTTTACAGTTGACGGATTCTCTAAAACGCCTGAAAGACAGTAATCTTTCTTCTGCGGGATCATCTGTTACCCCAAACAGTAGTACGCCGTTTTCCCATGACACAGCCTATTCCAGCTGTCGGCAAGACACCCCAAACTCGTACAGCCAATATACCCCCCAGTCCCAAGGAACACCTCACACCCCCCGGCTAGGGACACCGTTTTCCCAAGATTCCACCTATTCTAGTCGTCAGACAACGCCTGTATACCATTTTGGACAGGACAGTGGGTACAAACCCCGGAGGCATGAAACAAAATTTACAGATGCCTACAACCGACGACCGGGACATCACTATGTTCATAATTCGGCAGGTGTTTTCCGAGGGCCAGAGCATCAGTTTAGTACGTTCAAATCTCATCAGCAAGAACCAGTTCAGTTCTCTCACACTCCTCCCTTGAGCCACTCTGGTTCTTCAAGCTACAAATCTGCCTTCTCTCCCTACCAAGCACCAGCTGTTTTTCCCCAGTCTGATGAGCAACAGTTTCCCCAAACTTCGAGGGAAACAGAGTACCGAAGACCTGCGCCACCTCCAGCTGAGATGGTTGTAGAAAGTAGCACTGCCACTAATATTGATTTTGTTCCAGTGAAGGAAAAACAGGAGGAACCTCCACCCCTACCAGATTCGAACTCTGTTCCTGAACCGAGTACAGCAAGCTTCTCTCAGACTCCAGAGAGGAGCGAGACCCCCGGCACCCCAACCATGGAATCAGAAATGCAGCATAACAGTTTAGACTCAAGGATTGAGATGCTCTTAAAAGAGCAGAGAACAAAGTTACCCTTTCTTAATGAGCATGACTCAGATAATGAGGTCCGAATGGAAGGTAGTCCTATCTCCTCTTCCTCTTCCCAGCTTTCTCCAATCCCAATGTACAGTTCAAACTCTCAGCCTGGTTACAGAGCTCAAACACCATCCTCGCGCCCGTCCAGCACGGGCTTGGAGGACATCAGCCCGACGCCGCTGCCTGACTCCGATGACGATGAGCCCATCCCAGGGACAGCTTCTCTGAGTCAGAATTCCAGGGCAGCGTCGGAGGCCAGCATGACTCCTGTTGATCCCCTGAGCAGGACCTCCAAAACTGAGACCTCGGAGGTTAAAGAAATGGTGCCTGGTGATCAGACGCCAACATCAGAAAAAATGGATGAGGTAAGTGAGCTGGGACTGAGATATCGAGCTCCGTGCATATCCCCAGAGCTGGGCAGGGAGTTGCTGTGTTTTTGTTGTGGCTTATGCTGTTCAGAACGTAGGGTTTCTGGTGTGGTTTTCTTTCTTCTACTAAGACAGCTGGAAATCAGCTAGATGTGACACAATGTGATGGTCTTAATCTACTTGCCAGTCTACAGGTTTCCTTGTTTATAATAGCAGCCTGCTGCAATTTAGTTTCAGGAGAGCTCGAGGATTGAACAAGCCACTGAAGTTTGGCCACTGCTCATGCTATGAGTGTCCTGAGTGTTGTCAGACACTGAAGCCACTAGAGCAGCTAATTGGGTACTTTCTGCCATTGCTTAGGTTCCTGAACGTGGGTGTATGCGTGTGCACACGCTTGCTTAGAGGGGCTTTCATGTTACACCGAAGTATTGAATGTATACTTTGTTTGATAGCTCTCCAGCTATTTATGCCATCTGGTTTGAACAGGAGACAGTTGCTGGGTTTTAATACTCTCTTTGCTCAGTTGAAAGGGGGAGGTAGTTGACTTGTGGGGGATGTGCTCCACTGAATCTTCCAATAGTAGAGCCGAGATTGCTGCCTTGGCTGGGGTATTTGGGGCTGAAGGGACAGCGAGAGCTTAGCAGCATGGAAGGGTGCCAGCAGACAGAGAAATTATGTTGCATGGTGTGTCTGTTTGGGACCTCTGTTGCAACAAATGTGAGTATCGCTGCAGTGGTCCTGTCGGTCCTATTCTCTCGTGTCACGGAGTAGTCAAAATCTAGATCTTTGCAAGTGCCAGACTCTTTCTCCTCAGTATTTATAACAGTAACGCAAACAGAAGATATTACTGTCCCTGGTGTGCGAGAAGTCTGCAGTAAGGGAGACCTCAACCATTTAGGAGCACTCGTCTAGTGTAAATGACCCGAGTGTAATAGATCAATTAAATTTGCTTGTACAAGTTTGCTGTGGTTAAGCTGGCAGAATGTATTTCCCTGCAGTGGTTCACACTTGTGAGGTTTTCACCCCAGAAGTGGCTGCCTTTCAGGAAAGGTGGAACCGCTGCTGTAGATAGAGACTTTGCAGAGTGCTTGTCTGGAGAAAAAACGTTGCAGCAATAGTATAGTGCATGTCTCAGTGATAAATAATCCCCCCCCAACTATCATCATGGATGCTTTATGTTCTTTTTTTTTTATATATAAGTGTCTTGCCCAACCTGATTGTCCTTGCAGCTGGACATTCAGCCTTCTAAGCAACTCAGCTGCTTGAGGCCTCATACTTTACCTCGGCCCAGGCTCCGCTCCCTGGAGGCAAGTCACTGGCCGGTGAGGCCCATGATGTATTAGGAAGCGGATTTCTATTCCTTAAGCTTGGTCTGACAGAGTTGGGAGGGGATGCTCTAGTCTGCTTACAAGATGAGGCAGGCTTGTGCTGCTGTCCTTACTCTTGTGCTGAGAGATGCAGCCAATTACAAGCGTATTTAGAAAGCTGGACAGACGCCAACGTGATACGCGGGGTCAGGCTCTCTCTGTATCTGTGATCAGCGTCGGAGGGCTGCCTGGCGTGTTGTGTTTGCAGGTTGTGATACGGGGCAGACGCGTGCTGACGTTGAAGCCCGTGTTAAGCCTTTGTCTCTCCTTAATGAGATGCTGGTGTCGGAAGTTCATGTCGGTGGTTCTGCGATGCAAAATGAAATAAATGCCTCGATCCTCTGCAGAAGTCAAAAAAAAAAAGGGGGGGGGTTCCGGTGTCTCCAGGCTGGTCATTACTGCCCTAATTGTCTCCTCCCCCCCAGAAAAGTTTGTTGTTTGTGTTGGATCTGTTTATTCATCCCTCCTCTTAGTTACAAATCACACTAAGCTATTCTGGCATGTTTGAAAAGTTGCCTGCGCCTTTCATTGCTTCTTCTGATGTACAAAAAATTATCTCCATGTGTTTTTGCTTCCTTCCTCTGCCCTTCTCCCTCCCTCTCTCTCTCTCTCTCTTTTTTTTTTTTTTTTTTTTTCCTTTTTCCTTTAGAGAAAGGCTCTCCTGGCTTTCCTGTCTTTTGCTGAAGGAGGGGAGCTGAACAGTGACTTAACATAGGCTGAAATTTGAGCTGCAGCTTTCCAACTGAGTTAGAGAGGGGCATTGAGCCTGTTTGAGGGCTGGAAAGCTGAACCTCCGGCTTCAGCCTATTGTGATACCACTATTCAACTTTCAGTCCTTCAGAGAATCCTCCAGCGAAACAGAGGGAAGGCAGGCCCGAATGTTTCTGGTGACCGTGGCATGGGGAGTAGAGCAGAGATGATATATTAGAGTAGAGAGGCCTAATTAAGCATCATAAGGAAGCAATAAAGGGGCAGAGAGTTTGAACCAATATTTACTTCATATTTGCTTTTCAGGGGTCTGAGCAGGCCGTGGGCTTGCTCTTTGGGTGTGTGCTCTAGCTGGGAAGATCTCAGGACTCTTAAGGACAGGAGCAAAATTGCAGGGAAGTTTTTTGCCTGAAACAACAGGAGCTTTTCAAGGACCTATTTCTGCTCCCATCAAAATGAGTAGGATTTTTGTCAACGATTGCTAACAGAGTAACATTTGTTCTATAGCTAACGTGCTATCAAATCGTCAGGCAAGTTAACAAACCCAGACTTGCCGTAAGTAAAGAAGATAGAGCCAAGCCCCAGTAATTGCACTGATTTCTCATGCAAGACCCCGGAGTTTGATTGCAAGATCCGGTATGATACTCCTAAGCCAGAGCTTGGCAGGGAGTTTGGGTGTGGGAGAGGAAGGGCTGTGCGTCTGTCTGTAACACCTAACTCCGACTAATCTCCCAGCAGTGATTATGGTCTGCAGAGAAAGTCCTGCTAAGCTTTGCGGAGGCACGAGCACGGAGAGTGGGGTGTGGGCAGTGCGAGGTAAGGGGGGGAAAGGATCCCGTACAAACAACGCCGCCTTGCCAGCCTGGGAGACAGGGCAGAGAGGGGTTCTCAAGACAAAAGCTGGCAATAAAGAAAACTAGTAGACTTACATTGTTTTTTTAGTGAATATTTTGAGGGTAGCAATATACAAACTTTCTTTACTAGGTTGCTGAGAGATAACAAGGAAGGAATTATGATTTCTTTTTCATAGCTCTTTCTGTGCTATTTCAAAAGTGTAAAGGTTAAGTAAGTACCGCTTGACGTTTTGACATCCCATTTGAGCCAGGTCTTGTTTTTGCTTGGCCTGTTACAGGAAGAGGCCCTGCCTGCGTGCATTGGGGAGGGTGGCAGGATTATAGCAAGGTACTTGATTGTAAATTGATGATGCCTTTCATGTTTCAGCTTATTAAGTGTTTGTGTGTAGTAAGAAAACCATATGATTGACAGTGGTTTTTTTTGCAGATTTATGAAGACAAAAATATTAAAAAACAGGGACTAACAAATGCTTGTCTTCCCAATGGCTTAGATAAGCACATAGTTACTGTGGTGGGAAGGGTGCCATAAAATGCATAAAAATAAAGATCCTGAAACATGAATGAAGTGCAAGAACTTCTGCTGATGCTTTCTGGGAGCGTTGGCAAAAGTTTTGGGGAGAAAATTGGGAGCTACGCAGCGCAGAGCAGCACTAACAACATCTGAAAGCCCCTGCAGCCCCCAGCACCCGTTAGCGCCACTCGATGCTTTTGCTGCTGTGCAGGATGCTGAGGTGCTGCTTGCAGGACACCATCGATGTCTTTGTGACAAGCTGTGCTTACACAGCAGATCCTTTCTCCGTTACCCTGGAAGGATTTCTGAACTACACTTACAATTAAGCATAGTGTCCATGAGCCGGCAATGTGCCCTTGTGGCCAGGAAGGCCAGTGGTATCCTGGGGTGCACTGGGAAGAGTGTTGCCAGCAGGTCGAGGGAGGTGATCTCCCTACCTCTACTCAGCCCTGGTGAGGCCATATCTAGAGTACTGTGTCCAATTCTGGGCTCCCCAGTACGAGCCCAGTACTGGAGACAGTCCAGCATAAGGTTATGAAGATGATTAGGAGGACTGGAGCATCTCTCCTATGAGGAAAGGCTGTGAGAGAAGAGAAGACTGAGAGGGGATCTTATCAATGTCTACAAATACCTTAAGGGGAGTGGGGCCATCAAGAGGATAGGGACAGACTCTTTTCAGTGGTACCCAGTGACAAGACAAGTTTCTGTTTCAGGCAGAAACTGAAACATGGGAAAGTCCATCTGAACATGAGGAAAAACATTTTTCCTGTGTGGTTGACGGAGCACTGGAACAGGCTGCCCAGAGAGGTTGTGGAGTCTCCTTCTCTGGGAGGATACTTAAAACCCACCTGGATGTGATCATGTGCACTGCGCTCTAGGTGACCCTGCAGGAGTAGGGGGACTGGACTAGATGATCTCCAGAGGTCCCTTCCAACCTTCACCATTCTGTGGTAGGTGAGGTGGGTTGGACTTGTCCGCGTAGCGCAGCTCTGCTGAAGTCCCTGGGTTACGTCTGGGCTGACTCTGCACTTTGCGTTGGCGTAGCTTTGGGTTCTTGTGTGGTCACACCTGGAACTGGAAGAAGTTTCTGTCCAAGCGTCATGCTGTCCTTGCGGGGTCCTCGCAGGAGGCGCTGACAATCTTCTCAAGGCTCAGCATCTCTTGTTGCTGTATCCCTGTGCAGACCTGACTGTGGTTTGTGAACGAGGAAATGAGTCCGCTTTCCTCCAGAGCTAGGCTCAACCTGCGCTAGTGTGAGTGCCAGTGAGAAAGCAGCGGCACTGGCGCCGCCTGGCAGCGCCGGGCACCTGAGGAGGTTTCTTTGCCAGTAGCCCCTGTTGCCCCCGTTGCGGTCACTGCCCCATGAGCTCGCTGGGCCGGGCAGGCTGCGCTCTGGGCGAGAGCGGTCGGCACGAGGAGCCTTTCTCTTCTGCGTGGCTCCCGTGCGTGATTTTGCAGGGTGGGACGTGGTGCAGGGCTCCTCACACATTGCCAGCCCGTTAAATGGGGCCCCCCAAAGACGAACCCGAGCCCACGCTGCCGAGGGAGGGTGTTGCAGGGCTGCAAGGTGCAGAAGTGATTTATTCCAGGTAAATGTGCAGTAAGGTTGAGAATGTAGAGGCAGGAAATTTGATACTTTGGTTTCCACAGAAACTGTGCAAGAGCCCTTCTGTCTATAAGTAGCTGTTATGTATGTATAATATATATGGCTACACCTGGGACCCAATTTACAGTTAGTGGGATCCATCGTTCCTAGAGGGAAGCAGGGAGGAGTAGATGTGGGGAGCGGTTGCTGTGAATTTATTTTTTTTAATTGAGAAAAGGAGGGGAAAAAAAGAATCCTCTGAGAGCTGTGTCTTATGCCCAATCTCACAAACGCTTTTTCAAATTTTCCTGCCTCTGGAGCTCTTGTGAATGCAATCATGCCTGACAGAACTGGTTCCTAATGGAAACTCAAGACATAGGTGTATGTTGTGACTGCGAATTTCCAGCAATGCAGCCAGCCAATGCCCGGGCAGCGCCGGTCGGGATGGCTGCTCCGCTCCGGTGCGTGAGTTGTGTCTGTTGGGCTGAACCTGCAGTTTGAGCAGGAGAGAGCGAGCGGCTTGAACCACAGGTTCTGCTCTGCTCTTTCCTTAACGCACCAAAGCGGCAGTGGGAAAAAACAGAAGCTGCTTTAAACACAACATTAAGTTTGACTCTTTGGAGACCTTGTGGATCTGTTTAGTCTAAGCACATGGTTCTGCTTGGAAAACTCTCGCTTTGGGACAGGCCCTGAGGCCTCGAAGGCCGCGTGTGCGGGGTCCCGAGCGGCTGGGAGGGCGTCCGCGCGCGGACGTGGCAGAGGCTGGTTTACCCCGGCTCCCGGCGGGCTCCGGGCCGGCCCCCGCGTTACGGGGCTGCCGAGGCTGCGCGCAGGGAGCCTGCAGGCACCTGCGCCCCTTTGCTCCCGCAGGATTCGCGCCTCCAGACTGCTGTGGAAATACAGGCTGTTGCTTAATGTCCTTTCAGAGCTCGTACTGGAAGACCACAAGCAGGGTCTGCTTCCTCGTAGGTCTGATTCATCTACCACGTGACAGCCTGTTATTCCTACCAAAATTTATGTGAAGCAGAGAACTCGGTCAGCGTTTGCAGAGCTGTATCTGGCTCAGACTCCAGTTTGACTCTCGGAGGGGCTCGCGAGACTGGGGCTAGCCGAAGAGAGGGCCTGGCCGGCGCCCCGTGCGCACTACGGGAGACGGAGAGAGCTAACGAACCCAGGGTCACTATCTTCTAGTCACTTTTTGGAGGAAAACCGTATAGGAGTCGCCAGGCGTTCCTGGTGGTATGCGGTGTCATACATGCATGCTCACAGGGGGAAGGACTACACTGAGAAATATTTTACTGTTCATGGTTTGGAGTTTTTTTTTGATACCTAACTACCTTAGAAGAGTGAGGGAGCATGTGTCTTGTCGGTAACAGAGCTAGAAATGGTGAAATGCTCTGGAGTGTAACTGAAAAATAGAAAGCAGGCTGTGGTTGGGAGGCTGAGTGCTTCTTCCACTCTCTCGTCTCAGGCCAGGACTTTGAGGCTTTTACATTTTGCATATCTAACAGAAATGACATTGCCACCCCTTTTTATAAATCACTATTGCTGATTATGCTCTTGCCACTGGTTCGGTTCTTTCTTTGTTTTAACACCGCTGACCTTGTACATTTTCAGCTCCTGCTGGCCTGGGTGTATAGAACTAAATTACTTGTTAGTAAGTAGGAACACTATTTATTTCGTATTTGTGAAACCTGTAGGTGTTCTGGTGCTTTGGAAGCTTAGGTCTAAGCTGCAGTATTTAACTCTATCATATAGTTCGTGGAGGAATAAGCTTTGCAAGTCTGAGCTCTGCAGACCGTTAGCGCTTGGAGAGCTT
This sequence comes from Rhea pennata, assembly GCF_028389875.1. Taxonomy (NCBI): domain Eukaryota; kingdom Metazoa; phylum Chordata; class Aves; order Rheiformes; family Rheidae; genus Rhea; species Rhea pennata. The sequence continues at coordinate 3,297,065 of NC_084679.1, read as the reverse complement.
TTGGCACCTCCTTTTGCTGGATTTGGAGTTCTTCCTGTTCTTTTCATCACAGGATGATGATACTGAACGTTCAAATGTCATAAATGCAGGCGGTGAAGCCTCACATTCAAGTGACATATTTTTCTTCATAGTTTTTCCCATATTTTATCATTCTAGCTGCACTTTGCGTTTGATGGTTGTGCAAAGTGACCGAGGGAATGCAGGCAAATTACTGTACGGCAGCGTGTGTCGCAACACGCGGTGACACTGAGAAAATGTGCCAGCATGTTAGGTAATCAGCAGAAATATTGAGAAAATAATTGCTATTAACATATTGTGCTGGCAGTCGCCAGAAGAGCACTAATTTCTGGGTCTGATTTTGAAGAAAACGGAGCAGCCGCTGTGCTCGCCGCGCTGTGCGAGAGGCACAGAGCAGTGAACAGAGAAGCGCTTATTCAAATTGCTGTCGGCTGCTGCCTTTCCTGGAGTCCTCTAAATAGACTCAGTTCATCAGCCGACCAGGCTTTGCATACGCGCTGGTTCGGAGTCCCATGACTTTGCACCCCCCTTCTGTTAAACTGAGCTTTCAGTTTGGGGTGCTTGTTTGCACCTAGGGAAGGCAAGGCAAAACTCAGAGCGAAACCGGCCGGTTCGTTAGCGCTGTGCGTCACCTACCTGCCCACGAGGGCTCCTTTGACCCAGACTCATTACTGCTGGTTCGGGTTTTATTGTGAAACTGCAGTGCTTGCTTTTGGAAATGCCCATTCGCTGTTACAGAAAGTTCTTGCTCAAATTTTTCGGCTCCTAAAATCAAGATTTTTGAAATAAGAAAAAATATCTTTTTTAAATATAGACTTAAAAAAAAAAATTAGTTAATCTGCTAAGTGCTGAACTAAAGCCAGTGGCTGCTTTCAAAAGTTTCCAGCAGTGCAGACAGGCCTGAAGAGCTCAAGAAGTACTAAAAACCAGCAAGATGGCAAGGGGAGGGTTTTGACTTCCCTGCGCGCTGGAACAGGCCCGCTCCTGCGGGCGTTGCAGGAGCGTCGCCGCAGGAACCGGGCGGCAGAGGAAGTTGTTCGCGGCCGGGGCCTCGGCAATCGCGCCGCGCGTAGAGGGCACTGCGAGCCCCGCGCCGCGCCGGCGGCAGCCCGAGGAAACAAAACTGCTGCGCGAACGAGAGCTGGCAGCGTTTCGCCCGGTTTGGAGGCTTCCCTGCAGAAGGGATCAAACAGCTGTAGTAAAACTTCCCATTTCCACTCTTTGGGACTCTGCTGTTTTGACGTAGGCGCTCGTCAGCGGGATTTGGATTTAGCGACTGCCCTGAACACGTTCGTTCTGCAGAGCGTGCCTTGATGTGGAGTTGCTGACCGCGTACTACGTGTAGTTTATCATGCACCTTTGACCAGCTCACCTCCATTTTGCCCAGTATCTCTACCCGTATCAGGCAGCAAGTCAGGGAGAGAGTTAGGGAAAGGGCCCTGGGAATGGTGTGGAGGAGGAGGAGGAGCCGGGGGGTCCCCGCAGCGACCCTGCTGGTCCTTCCCCTCCTTCCTCCCTTGCGTGCGTGTTCAGGCGTGCGAGGGGGTGTCCTCACCCGCCGCTGCCCTGCCCCGAGGAGCGCATGGGCGGCTGGTCCCCAGGGCGAGGGGGGTGAGCGTGGTGCCAGTCGGGTGATGCGAAGGAAGCGGCTTGAAGCAGCCCTTTGCTGGCCTGGTCAAGCAGTCGGATGTCTGCTGCTTCCACAGATGCTGTGGAAATGAGTCACTTTCTTGTATCAAGGCTTTTCCTGACCAAACGGCGCTCCGCAGCGGGGAGCGCGCCGCTTTGCGCTGCGGTCCGAGCGAGGCGTCCCGCGCGCTGAAGGCGTTCCCTTTGGAGTCCGCGCAGGGATTTCTGAAGTGGCTTTTTCACTTCTTTCAAACGGGCTTGTCATTCCGGGTGCCTAGTTTGTGTGTCCCAGCCGGAAAACTTTATTCATGGCCATGAAACAGGGCACTTTACCAGTCAGGTACGTGCCACGGAGATGTGTGTAAAAGTGTGCTTTTTGGCAGGGGAATCTCTGAATTTGCTTGTTAGTGCAACGTCGGGTGGGATACATCTCCCGCATTATATTAGGAGAATGGTGACAGCAGACAGTTTTGCAAACCCAGGGCAGATCCGGGTCAGTGACAAGCAGGCGGGAGGACAGCATGGCTTTGGGGCAGGAGGCCGCTGGCCCTAGCAGAGTCTCGCTGTAGGACGGGACCTAACCCCCTGGTTGCTCTGAAATTCCCCCGGGAACTGCTGTGTTTTGGCCAGTCTGGGAGATTGCAGCCAGCACCCAGCTCTGTGCCTGGCCCCGCGGCAGGGAAACCAGAAATAAGCCGTGGTCGCTGCTCGGTTCCTTGTTCGCGCTCCTCCGCTTTTGGCAGTCTTGCTGCGTGACCCTGTCTTGGCCCTGCTCTGGGACGCCCTGCAAAAGGAGGGCAGCGGCGCAGAGCTGCCGTGGGAAAGTCTGTTTTGGCACGGCTGCTCCGGTCCCGGGCCCTCGTGGGGACCCCGGGAACCTCCGCAGCCTGGCTCAGCGGGCCGCGTATTGCTGTGGAGGGGGGAGAGAAGGGAGCTCTTACGGGGGCGCTTGCCCTGGGTTTTTAGGGTCGTCCACTGCGCAGTAGGTGCCGGCTCCACGTGGGCCTCTGCCTCAGCTCTGCAAGGGTTTGCAGAGATCTGCTTTCGGTGTCCAACTGAGGAAAATATGAGCATCAGTACGATGCCGTGTAAGAAAACAAACCCACGGCATCCAAAAGAGCAGTTTTTAATAGTCTCTGGACTTGTGAATTGGGATAGAGATTTTGCTAGGACAAGATTTTATTTAAATGGATATTGGGCTAGATTCATCCTTGTTACACCTCAGTTTACCTAAGCTGCACCGTTGTTATGACCCAGTTTTGTATGTTGTGTTTCTGCCCTTTTAATTCATAAGTTTTTAAAGTTGTGGCATCAACACTATTGTAGAGTGTGACAGTGTTTAAGTGTAATATTGTCCCTGGTAAATGGGGCCTGTTGATTACAGTACGTGTTGTTGAGGAGTGCTGGGCAGTCCTGCTGCTACTGTGCCGTTCTGGTGCTTCGAAAGGAGCTGGCGATAAACTGTCCTAAGCAAAAAGATGTTACTCGAAAACCACGAAGCGGCTGTTCTTGAAGGGAAAGCTGCACAACTGCTCAAAAGAGGTGGTTGCACCTTTCAGCTGAAGCAAAGAGCGGGGGACAGGAACACATGAGCCGTGTTCAGTTACTCTCGTGGCCTTTCTCACAACGGTTTTGCTTAGCTCTTTAAATGAGTTACCTGCCTTTTCTGTCCAGAGAGGTTGTGGAGTCTCTTTCTCTAGAGATATTCAAACCCTGCTTGGATGCAGCCCTGTCTAACACACTCGAGGTGACCCTGCTTGAGCAGGGCGGTTGGACTAGGTAATCTCCAGCGATCCCTTCCAACCTCAACCATTCTGCGGTTCTCTGATTCAGGAGTTCATCTGTAGCTTCAGACTAATGAACTGATGTAATGGGAAAGCTATTTAAAAATAAGTAAATAAAAGCCATGTGATTTGGAAAGTGGTCTCTATCTGTGCATTGAAAACATACGTGGAAGAGAACGCCAACGTTGTTTGAAGGGAAGTTTCTGTACGGGTGAGACGAGGGTTGCGCTGCGTCAGCCTGGCATTGGGCAGGGTGGATGGACACGTTGCTGCTGTACCGTCATGTGCTTCTGCAGGGCTCTCCAGGCATTTGAATCATTTTAGCAAAGCTCTTTAAGTATTAAGTAAGCTGGAAAGTGTCACCAGCCTGAGAGTCAGAGCCAGAAGGTGGGGAGGAGGTGAGCCTGGCCCGGAGCAGCGTGCGCTTGCCTGGCGTTGTCTGTGCTGGGACCCGGCGCTGCCTGCGCGCACCTGGCCTTTCCTCGCGGGTGAGCGTCGGTGGTGAAACCTCCTCGTGATTTTGGTGCAGGAGAAAACAGAAAGAGGCTTTGGACCAACTCGCACGTGAGCAAGGAGAAGGCCTATCTTTGCCTTTCTTTGGCTCCTGTTAGGGGGTTGTTTCTTCTAGATTACCAAAAAACTTCTGTATGATGTGAGCCTATCTCATGGTGCTGCCTTGAACGCCATGCAACAGCCCCGGCAGCGGTGGGGCAGGTGTTCGGCGGTTCCCCAGGGGCTCTCCGGCTCCTCTGAACCCGCGCAGCAGGACTTGACTGCAGAGCGGCTGCTGGGCCGTGGCGTTCTGTAATGCTTGTGGAGCTGCCCTCCACTAACGTGTCTAAACCGTTATAAACCCATCTATACCTCTGAGCTTTTGCAATATCCTGCAAGGTGCCCAATTGAATTCTGGAATTTATTTCTGGAATAAATGGGAAGAACGGACAGTGTTTCCTTGCATTTGTTTGTTTTCAACCTCCTGCTTGATAATTAGAGGACAAGTGGGGAAAGCAAGCAGCATAGTTTGGCTCTGTGTCTTTTTTTTTTTTTTTTTTTTTGAATGTTTTATGCCTGAGCAAATGGAAACGCCTCCCAGCGGTGGGGTATTTCCATTCTGGCAGTTTACAACAGTGGTGGTTGCACAATTTATTTTGCGTACAGTGAGGGTGGTTTAATTGAAGAAGTTTGATATCTTCTAGAAGTCCAAGAAAAGTCTGTGTCCTGCGCACAGATTATTTTCATTATTGCATCAGTCCGCAGCTGCCAGCCACGAGGGTCACATTTCCCTCACCCGAGAGCAGTGGTATGGGGAAAAAGCTGCCGGCTGTGACAGCTTTCTCTCTCTGAGCAGGTTTTGGAGGCAGAACTTGAAGGTGTTTTTGGCTGTATATTGCTTTAGGCTTTGTATTAGAATGAGGAAGATATTTAATGTTTTAATAAGTATATTACATGCCTCAGTTGATGTGCAACCTGCTCGCTCCACACCTTTGGGAGAATAAAAGCTGAACTTGTTTGGAGAGAGCTGTTTTGGGCTACCCACATCAGCTGTGGCTCACAGGCTCCAGGGTTTTCTCGCAGGGGCAGAAACATTTGGGCCTCTTTATTTTCCAGCCACATGAACAAACCAGGGCTGTACCCTAGAAATTCGAACCAAGAGTGGCTCCAGCCCTGGGAGTGGGGAGAGAGGAGCCAGGCTCGTCATTTGAACCCTCTCAAGAAGGAGAGTGAAAGCAGCTTCAGCATAGTCTTTGCACCTTGCTATGAGAGTCGACTGCTGCAAGCAGAAGAGCGTTAAAGGATGGTATCGATGGGTGATTAACAAAAGCTCTCAGTTTTTTCATGTGCCAGTTGTCCTTCAAGACCTTCCCAATTCCTTGGTTTCTGATCTTGCTGCTGAGGAAGCTCCCCATCGTGCAGGCTGTGTTATGAGCACAGAGGTCTTATAAATTAAACTGCTGTTGCTTCTGAAACTGGAAATGCAGAGTACCAAACGGGGCACTGAAAGTGCTGCCGTAACAGTAATGGCCACATGATTTCAGATACTCTGGGGTATAGTAGCAGTGCATAAAAGGGGCAAAAATATCAAATTAGCCTAGATCTGCTGATTAGAACTTGTTTAAATACAGTAGGTGTACAACCTATTCTTCAATAGGCTGTTATCAGCTGGGAAACTAGACTGTTTTTCAAGTTTATCTGCTTTCTTATCACTTCGTTGGTAGCAAAATCTGAATTCACCGCTCCCTTTGCCCTAAGGTTTAAGTATGAGAGTAAGCTCAGGGGATGGCATCTGAGCTCCTGCCTGGCACTAATCTGTCAGGTGTCTGTGTACTCTACAAACTCAGAGTTACTGCACCCGTTTTCTTTCTTGTAGGTGGATTCTGATCTGATGTAGCCAGTTTCCTTCTTTATCGCTGACTGTAAAATACCTTCCGTCTTCTAGAGATGTTGGTGCCTTTCTGTGCGCTGCTGTGCAGAACACGGGGCAGAGCCTTTTCAAAGCGCTTGGAGACAGAGTTCTCCATGTCTTGTGCAACTTCTCCCAAATTTCTTGGTTTTTTTTCTTGCTTCTTTAGAGATGCTGTCTCAAACTCCAGATCTTTTGTGTGCGGACAAGCCTTAGAATCAAATCTGTTCATAATAGCTGAGATGGCAAAAGATGACAAAACGAAGCCTGTTGCCTGCTTGCTTTCTTCTTTCTTTTTTTAGAGAGACTGTTTAGTTCCTCTGTCTGTTGAATTTGTCTCGTTTGTTCCCAGGACTCTGAATCACTCCCAGAACCCGGTGTCTGAAAAGGGCTTTACCTGGGGTAAAGACAGGCTGACTTTATAAAAATCATCGGAAGAAGCAGAGAATGTTCCCTGAGTAATTTATCCGCAGGGGGTGTTTTCTTGCCACTCTCCCATCCTTTTATGCATGACTTAGCTTCCCAGCCCACTAAAGCCTTTGAAGTTAGGTTGGAAATAGCTCTTCAGCTATCCCTCCCCCCAGCTGAAATAGGGAAACCAGAACAACCATTGCTATGGACAGTCCTGTTACATGGCTCCCCAGTGTTAACACCCATCTCTCCTTCCCTCCTTCCTCTTCCCTACTTCTTCTCCCCATGAAGAAACCTCTTTTTCATTTTTTTAACCCACTACTTAAGACTTAATGGTTCCATGCAATGGTAAATCCAATTTTAGGGCATTTGGTACGTGATGGCAGCACTGTGGCTGCTGGGTGCAGCCCCTGGCTTGGCACACGTGTGCTCTGCTGGCTCAGATTTGTTCCCATACAGCCGAAGGGCAGGTGGCCGGGCAGGCTCTGTTCCTGCCGCCTGCCTCCGGGCTGGTTCTGTGCTGGGCGCTGGTTGAGCCCCATCTCCTACAGTCGCTGTCTTCTGTGGTCTGGCTGGTTGGATGGTCACGTTTGACTGCTCACATCTGTGCTCGCGAGGTCCGGAGATTGCAGCCCCAACGTTAATGAGCGTGGAGCCCGAAGGAGGGTGTTTGTCCTCTCTTACTTTTCTTAGAGCTGTCCCTGTGGATGCTCAGGAGACTCTGGTATATGCTGGAAACCCAGGGGAAGTATTTGGCTCCTCCAGATATCCCTTCTTTGGCATTCTTGCCCGCTGGAGCAGCATCACCACATCATGTACTGCAAAGCCTGCCATTCAGCGCTTGCTTTCCCCTTCCGAAGGAGGATGCCCGTGACTGAAACCATCGCTTTCTCTGGAGCTCTTGTAGAGCAAGCCCCTTGGCAAGTTGCTGCCCCCTTTACCAGTTCATCTCAATTCTTCATGCTTCCTGTTAAGGCAAATCTGGCAGTCATTTTCCTACGGGGTTAATTAGTGGCTCCGGGAATTGCCACGCAGGGAAGCTCGTGCCTCTTGAAAGTGCTGCTGAAAACTGAAGCATGGTGCTGTCTTGTCAATCTGAAAGGGCTGAACGCTGGTTGCGTCTTCTGCCTTTGGGACTGCAGTTCTCAAGTGTCCCTGGTTTTAGATCAGTGAAGACCTAATTACCTCAGACCACTAATTGTGCTGGGCTTACTTCCCATCTCGATCCTCTTTGCTTCACGCAGACTTGTCCCTCCCTACATCCTTTGCTAAACCAAAGAAAGTCCTGGCTTCGGGAAGATGCTTAGAGACTGGCTAAGGGGATGTTTCTTACTCCAGGGTCCATCTCAACTTTTGGAAAGAAAAATCTGTACCTGTAGTTGCTGGGGCTTCTGCTTACAGTTAAGTAAAAGTTATCCTGAACCTCTCGTGTTCACTTGTTGCGCTTATTTTCCCCTATTTTTCATTTCTCTGTGGACTGCTGTTGCGTGCCCTGTGTCCTATCGGTTGTCCTGGGGCTGGGCTTGAGGAAGTATGGATTTCAGCTACTACTCCATCCCTCTCTGGGGGAGCCCACGGTGCTATTTCGCTGTGCTGCCGGAGGAGGCAGAGGGTTGTCTCTGGGGTATGAGGAGGTGCCACCAAGCGTCGAGAGCCATCTCGGGTGCTCGAGCTAGCGAGCGCCTGTGGGCCTGGTGGAGGCTGGCAGCGCGGTGCTGCACGGGCACGTGCCTGCCCACTGGGTGCCGAGAGGCCGGGAGAGCCTCGTGGCTTCCAGCCCCTTCTCACGGCGTCTCCCTTGTGCGGGAGGCTCTAATTACGGTGCGGCCCCTGGGACCGGCACATCACGAGGCACAAACGAGCACCGTCGTGGCCTTGCTTTGCCCCTGCTGCCCGTGCCCAGGGACCGGCCTGCACTTCTGGAGAATCTTCCATCTGTCCTCTTGGGGTGTGAGGTATCAGCTGAGTTACCTCTGGGCATCAGAAGGAAGAGAAGGGAGTTGTATTTTTCCCCTCCCTCTCATCCAGGAAGATGCTGTTTGTTTACTGTGAGCCCTTGATTATTGCTGTCCCTTGCTTCACCCGTTGCACAGCCCTGTAGGTGTGGGGAGGACGCTCTGTGCCAAAGAAGTGCTGCAGATAAGCACCAGACCAAAACACAAGCTGAGCCAAGGCGGTCTATTTGTCAGGTAGGATATTGTCATCACTTAGAGCTTGAATTCTCTTTTTCAGGTAGGGAAAGATACTTTTGCAGGCAGCAATAAAGAAATCAGAACACCCAGGTGATTTCCTGCCTCCTCCACGAAATCCTTGCTCCATTGGCAGCTTGTCGTCTTGGTGTCTTTTAAACGGGACAAGGAAGTGAGTCCGTTGCCTTGGTCAGTCTGTTGTCATAAGACATAACTTGGCATTATGGTAGTGCAAATGCACCTGAAAACTATCCTGGTCCCAAAGAGCTGGTGATGACAAGCTCTGGTGACGGTAAGCGCGCTGCTGGCAGCTCAGGAAAGACGTGACTAAGCCACCCGAGTGCCCGGAGAGGAGGCAGCGACCACACTGTGGGAGCTGCCGCAGGCGCGAGTGGCAGCACGCTTAGCAAAGTACAAATATTTATTATAAACACGGCTCCGAGTCGGTCGCGTCCGTGCGCGGTGCCGCGAGCTGGGGTGGCCTGGCGCGGCCGCCCTGCCGCGGCACCGGGCTGAGCCAGCGCGGAGGCGGCTCGGGGGCACCGCTGCCCTTCGCTCTGCCCTGAAATTGGGGCGCCAGCAAGCTCCTCCGCAGCTGAATGAACGGAGCAATGCTCCCAGGCAGTCCTGGTGCTCCAGGTTGTAGATTTGGGACAGCAAAACGTATTTCACTGATAGCAGCATGACTGGTGGTGTTCTCCGGGCTGAACTTGAATAGATTTGTAGTTCTCGTTTTAAAGGAGCTTCTCACGGAAATCGTGGCGGGCAGCCGCCCCGCGTCCTCAGGCTTCCCTGGGCGCTGCTGCGAGAGACGCAAGCGCGAGAAACGCGAGTGGCAGGTTGGAAACGTCTGTTTCTCGAGAGCGTTCCCTGCAGGGGCAGTCGAGGAGGGTTGTGCTGTCACCCGCAGCTCGCAGCGTGCGGAGCCGGGGCCCTTCCGCGCGGCGAAGGCGAAGCGCGGGCAGCCCGGGCGCAGCGCCAGCGCGGCGGAGGAGGCAGCGCTGGCCGGAGGAGCCGCAGGGGCTGGAGCCTGGGCTTGCCCCCGTTGGCGACTTGCTGGGCGACCTCGGTCACTCCGTTGGCTTCTCTCTGCCTCTCTTCCCTCCCCAGGGGAGGGTTTTTCTTTCCCTGCGTTTTTGTAAATATGGATCAGACTTCCTCACTTGCAAATTTTTTAGACCCGTAATCCAAAAACAAGCGGTGACAATTTAGCCGCCTGTGGGGTTATGATATCTTTTTTTCTCCCAGAAGCAATCCTGATTTTAGTTCTAGCTTTGCTGGAAAGCTCCCTCTTCGCTTTTGGAACAGCCGAGGTTGGTAGTGTGTAGATGTGGAGCCTTCGGAGTTTTAGGGGTTAAGGAGTGGTTTTTGCTCCCAGTGGTGCCATTCACCAGGGAGTGCTGCTGAAGGCAGGTTGTTACTTAAATATCTCGCAGAAGAATATTGGAATTGACAAATATAACGTCATTCGAAGATTATGTTTTGCATTCACCTCGACACTTACAAAATCCTTAAAATAGTTGCTCAGGCTTTTTCTTTTTCCTGAGATCTTACCACAAAGTGAAACTCAGCAGAACAGTTTATTTCCCAAGCGCGTTGCTGCAGGAGAAAGTTAACTGGTTCCTGCTCTCCCTTTTCCTTCGCTGTGTGTTTTCTGTGCGTGCGGTTGCAGCGGGCTGGAAGCCTTGCTACGCCTCGCGAGCGCGGGATGCTTCGCTTCGCCGGCGCGACGGAGCCTGCGTCGCGCTGAACGCCCTTGGGCCTGCCTTGCGCCGCTTTGGCGCGCCGGGGCTCGGCTAGGGTATGGCGGAGTAGTCGCTACGTTCGGTGATACAGGGTGCCCACCCCAAATATAGCTAACTTGGTGCCAGAGTATTCTAGCTGTTGCTGAATGCTGCGTATTGCTCCGAGGTAAGAGCAGCACTCTGCTTGCAGCAGCTTTCTGCGCCCTCGCTGTCCCGGCTGATTGGGAATGAGATCTCGGGACGTTCCCCCCGGTTAACTCCGGAGGCTCTGCCCGTGCTAAGATAAAACACACGAGTGTGAGATACGGCAGTCAGCGGTTTGGATGAACGGCGACTGAGGCCGTTTATAAGTAGCTATGCTGACGTGAGTCTCTCCCAACAAATCGTTGAAACACCTTTGGAAAGCGTGTCGTGCACATAATTAAATACCTGTTTTGCTAACTCTTAATTAAATTAGTGCAAAGTGAGGATGGCAGCGCAAATTAATTTAGTTGCAAACGGCTTTTCTCTCAGTGGGCTGAAGGGAGGCTTTCCAAAGGCTTTGTACCGGCTGCCCTCGCAAGTGCGCAGGTGAACTCCAGGGCCGGCTGACACAGGGTTGTGACGCTGATGGAAATGACATCCTCGCTGTGCTGTGTATGCTGGGTATCAGCTCGCTCTTTATTATTTGTTATTTTGTTTTGTTTTGTAAAAACAAGAGGAAGGCCGGCAAAAAGGCAGCCTCTTTGGGAAGGTAGTATAGCTACTTTTTGGCTTTAACCTGAGACATACTTGCTAGCAAGCACAGTCAATTCAGAAAGGTGAATGAAAAGGAATTGGTATAACAAAAGGTATTTCTATGTCTCCCCTTGATTTTTGCTTTTGCAGCTTGATCTCTCTCACTCAGTTGGTGCCTGTGTTTCTCCCCCTTGGATACAACTTTTCTGTAGTGGCTCATCCTCTTTAAAGAAAGTTTAAAAGGGATGAATATTTAAAGATGTCTCCTTCTAGATGTTCTTTTGGTGTGACCTCTTTCCTAACCTTGTGTATTCTTTTTTTCTTCTGCCTTTTCCACCTTTTTCTCCCTACAGCTTAAACTCTTTGTCTCTCCCTTTCCACCTTGCTCAGGATCAACTTGGAGCACAGGTTGCGTTTGGTGTGCAAGGGCAGGTGAGGTGTCAACCCCAATGATCTCGGATCTGGGGCTTCTGTTGTTGCTTCCTGCAGACCCTGCTGGGCACCGGAAGCATTTAAAAGATCATCTTCCAAAAATGCTAGGTGTTGCTTTAGCAGTTCTCCTTTCAGTAAGAATAAATGCACATACGATTGAGGAAAGCTACTGGGCACTAGAACATGGAGTCTGGCTAATCCTGCCAGCTCTCGATGATTTCAGGAACAGCTTTTCCTACCTGACCTTTCCTTGAAGAGGAAGAAACCAACCTCATTCATGAGGCAGGATTGCTGGTACTGAGGCTGTGACTAAAGGGACCCTCTGAGAGCTGGCCCGAATGGAGCGGGCTCCAGGCTCTGGGCAGACCCACGCACGTCTCCTAAAGCCAGACTGGCTGAACCGGGCTGCTCGAGGCTGCTGGTGCCCCCGGCGAGGGGGCACGTTGGCATGGACAGGGACCTTGGGGCTGGTGTCGCAGGCTCAGCAGAGACCAGGCCTCAGTGATGGCCTAGTCCTGGGCGAGCCATGGGATCCTGCAGGAGGGCCCCGGGTTCAGAGGGGTGTCTGGCTGAGGACACAAGAGTCCCCCGTTGCTCCTGGTGCAGGTGCCCCCCGAGGCTTCACGGGGTGCCTCTCCTCCAGGCCTCGTCAGGATGACGTGCATGCAGAACACGAAGCCAGTTGTGTCTGTGATCAGTGGCCTCAAATGCTCCTGGCTTCCTGTCCAGCGCCAACGCTGAGCAGCGTCCAGCTCTTGTGATCGGAGCGAGTGCTTTCACCGGGGGGTTTTGTGTTCATCTGCTGAGAACGGGGTCTGTTTTGCAGGAAACTTCTTTACACCTGCCCCAGTCTCCCGGTTTGCTCCTCCTTTGCCGCTCGCACTGGAGCTGCCCTTCCTTCCCCGGCACCCTTGGTGCGTGCTGCGGCTGGGGGGAGGACGCAGGGTCCGAGACCCGTCGGAAACGCCAGGTAGCATGTGGTGGAGAGCTCGTGGAGGGAAGGATAAAATGCAGCTCTGAAAAGACTCAAGTTCAGTGGGTTATTATTTGTACTTCTCCTTTTTCAGCTGTTCATTTCAGGGTTTATAAAGCGGTCCTGAGAGCGCCGGCCTGCACGCAGGGCTGCAGCGAAGCACCTCGCCAGCCCGGGCAGAGCCTCTCCGCCGCCCTTGGTTGCGGCGGGGCAGAGCGGCGCTCCGGGCAGCGCTGGCCCACGCGGGCCTGCGCGTTCTGCCGCTCCGCAGCGCGGAGCTGTGGTTCCCCGTGCTGCGCCGGGCGATTTGGGCGTCTTCAGGCCACGGAGATCGCGAGCGGCTTTTGGAGGTGGTTGAGATGGCACCGGCTCGCGCTGCAGCAGGGGAAGGCAGGGAAGCCTGGACGAGGGAGGTGCCAGGCCCGGAGGGTTTGCGGAGCCGCTGTTGCCGACGTTGTGCTCAGCCTGCTCTCTGGTGGCAGCTGCTGTAGCAGAGATGACCTTTGCTAAAATGTGAAGCATTTGGTTTGGCTTGGCTAGTTGTGGTTGCTCAGTTCGTACAGCTGCAGTTCACAGCGTTGCCATCAGCTCGGCTGCTCCTGCTTCACTCCCTTACCCTCTGCGAAATTCCCACGTTAAAAATCAAATTGCAGCAGCTTCAGGAAGAGAACTGCCAGCCAAACCTGCTTTGCCTGTGCGGGTTCTCCAGTGGCTGGTAAAGACTGAACTCTATTGCCTGTTTCTTTCAGATCAGGAAGACTAGTAGGAAGGCAGGTAGAAGAGGCATCTCCTGGCCCAAAACATGGAAAAACTAAACATCTTTGAGCTCTTCAGTGAAATTTGGTTAAAATCAGCCAGCAGGTTCCAAAAACATTGCCAGGATTGAGACACCACCAGGCACTTAAAAAGACCACTTGGATTTCCTCGGCTGGGCTAGGGATGGCGGCACGCAGAGCGCGCAGGAGCGCTCCGGTGGAAGTGGGGCCCCCGCTGCTGTCCTCTGCCCCCCGTGCGTCGGTGGAGGCAAGATGCTCTGCATTTCGATCCGCTGGTGGCAGCGTGCAGGCTGTTTGCCCAGCTTTTCTGGCGCAAGGCTGTTGCGAGGAAGGAAGCCCCCTGTAAGTCCTTTGAAGGACGCAGGCGAGCCGCGCTCGTCGCGTGCCCGGGAGAGGGGCTGTGACGAGTGCTTCTGCTTCTCAGTCCTGCAAACACCCAGGGGGCCGGTCCGCTCTGTCACAGGGCTGGTGGGTTTTGCCATCTTTAGCTAGAAAAAGGAAGTTTTCTTCTAACAACGCCTGAGGGATGTGACAGCCATACACGAGCTTTCTTTGTGCTGGGGAGGTCTTCAGACCTGACGTGCCCATGCAGTAGAGGTGCAGCTGTGGCAACTCGGTGTATATCGGGGATGGAGCTGGCTGATAAAGCCATCGCGTTGTGCTAAACCTAATCAGGCAGCTTTGAGACTTCTGAGCAAGCAGGCACCTTCTGTTTTAATCCAGTTTCCATCTCTTTGATGCTGGAGGTAGGACGTCTGTTTTGCATTTTGTATAACCCTATAGTTGCATTTTTCATGGCTAGTGAAGTACTCGTTTTGCTTAGGAGTGTGGCATGTGCTGTGTCTTTGAATCCCAGCATTTATGAGAGGGAAAACCTGTGAAAAATAAAGGCAATTTAAGCAGATTCAGAGTTCTTTTTTTTCTAGTGTGAATTGCTTTGGCCTGGATGAGATGAGTCTTAGTAGTGGCAACCATTGTTGTGAATCCCACAAATAGAGGTTAAATGTTGACAGCAAATGAGCCAGGGATTATAATTTTAAAAAGACGAGAATTCTTTCTTTGTGCATGGTGAAATTAAAGAATAAAATGCCATGGTGTAATGCACCTGTCAGTATTAGATGTAAATAAGAGACAGTATGTATGCAGTGAGAGACGTTTGGATTGGGTGTATTTCTCTGAGCCTGGCAGCAGTGTCTTATATTCCGTAGCAGCAGAGGGTTTTGTTCAGCTGGTACTGATGCTCTTTTAGAAAGCCTTTACCTCGCTGCTTCCTGAGGTCTAACGTGGCACAGAACAGCTTCAATAGGCACCAGCTGCTCCATGGGCCCTGTCTTTTCAGAGCATCACTTGCTTTTCTCCGCTCCCAATTAAAATGTGTGTTAAACTTAGCTTTTGTTTGAAGCAGCCAGCGTAATGGTATTTAATGTAAAAGGAATGTGCTCCTCACCTTTCCCTCTTTCTTTTGTCCCAGGGTCAGCATTCTTCAGGGGAGGACATGGAAATCTCTGACGACGAGACGAATCCTGCGCCCATCACCAGTGCAGAATGTGCCAAAACCATTGTGGTGAACTCCTCCGTCAGCAACACGGCTGTGATGGCTCCGTCGATCCCCATGCCCCCGCCAGGATTTCCCCCCCTGCCGCCTCCGCCACCTCCACAGCCAGGCTTCCCGATGCCTCCGCCGCTGCCTCCACCACCCCCGCCCACGCACCCCGCCGTCACCGTCCCTCCACCTCCTCTACCTGCACCCCCCGGGGTCCCTCCGCCTCACATCTTGCCTCCACTTCCTCCGTTCCACCCCGGCATGTTCCCCGTCATGCAAGTGGATATGATAAGTGTCCTGGGTAACCAGTGGGGTGGCATGCCGATGTCCTTCCAGATGCAAACTCAGATGCTGAGTCGCATGATGCAGGGACAAAACACGTACCAGTATCCGCCTTTCATGGGGGGCCGGATGCAGTTTTTGAATCTTCCACCCTACCGCCCCTTCTCAATGGGAGCAGCGCTTGGTCGTGGACAGCAGTGGCCACCGCTGCCCAAGTTTGACCCCTCGGTTCCACCGCCGGGTTATGAGCCGAAGAAGGAGGATCCCCACAAAGCTACTGTGGATGGAGTCCTCCTGGTCATAGTGAAGGAACTAAAGGCAATCATGAAAAGGGACCTGAACCGGAAGATGGTTGAAGTGGTAGCGTTTCGGGCGTTTGATGACTGGTGGGACAAGAAGGAACGTCTGGCAAAGGTAGGCTTTCGTTTACTCGGTGCCTCTGGGTGCAGGGGAGAACTGACTGTGGCCAGGGCATGGGTAAGCAGGGCTCTAAAACTGAATTAAGCCCTCTCCTCCAGTGTTAGAGTAATTAAAATAGAAGCAAAAAATAAAGCCATAGAATAGCTTTGCTATGAGGAACCTCATTGCTTGAGGCTGCTAAAATTACCTGGGAGGCACATATGTCGTTGACCCACAGGTGTTGGTTGGAAAACTCTTTTTGACTCGCGACAGGTGTAACAGGCCATAGTGGGAGGCACCAGGCCTATGTAAGTGGACTCTACCTGAGTAAATCGGTGGTATTTATTATCTCTTAGGAAAAGCTGTCCTTTTGTAAGCCTTCCCCCGGCCTCACCACTTCCCCAGAGCCCTGCTCCGGGAGCAGGCTGCAGGGACTCCCAAGTCAGCCCAGTCGGAGCTGGCAGGTTCCGGCTGCGTTTGGCAGGAGTTTCTCGCCTGGGGCTGGTCTCCGTGCCGGAGAGCGGTGGCAGGAGTGTGCTGGAAGCAGCAGCCCGCAGGCCGTAAGTACATGCCGAATACTGTCGCTGCAGGCACCCACTTCGAGACAGGTTAGCACCTGTGTATGAAACCCGGCCTATTTCTCTGGTGTATTTTGTGTGGCCTTGCGTATCCAGGCACTTCCCGCGGCTGTTACCGCCAGAGCAGACACGGCCTGGGAATTTGATTTGCTTCTTCCTATTCAGCAAAGAGAGGCCCCCACAGTCCTGTCAGCTGAGCTGGGTACGAGGAGCTATGGTAGTGATTCTAGTGAATTAAAAGATTAAACTACGTTAACACGGAGATGACCTGATTTACCAGTTTACTGGGACTGTCTCATTGAACTGTTGTGTACAGTGTGTGCAACAGAGGTGCCCTGCGCGGAGCAGCCTCTGAGTGTGTGCTTGGAGCTGTAGCTCCTCGCTCAGCAGTTACTGGTGCTGTCCTAATGGTCCCAGGACCTCCTTCGCTTTACTGTTACCCCATGGCGCTGGTTTAAGTGTGGAAGAAGCACTTTGTTCTCAATGTAGTCCCTCCGTTTTGGGGTGGATTTCCTCGTCATGCCCCCCAGCTTTGGAGCCCTCCTCGGGGCAGTCCCTTTTTCTGCCAGGGACTGAGCACGTCTCGCACCTTGGTTGCTCGCTTCCCGGGTGCTCGCTCGTCGCAAGGGTCTTGCAGAGCACATTTGCTCTCCGTGCCCCGTCGCTGGAGCTGATCTACGTGTCTGCTCCGCTCGTCTCCGGCTGCGGGGCACGCGGTGGTATGGCCCTGCGCGTGGGTCCCGGCCGTCGCGGCAGCAGGCTGCCCTGGCGGGGAGCAGGATGCACCTGGCCATGCTTGGGCAGGATCCAGGATGGGGAATGAGCAAACCCTCTCCAGGGAAAATCTGCGAACGAGCTGCTGTTCAGCCTGTTTCAGAGGCCTCTAATGTCGTTAAAGAGGCGTCTCTGAGGAGCGGCAGGGCTGCAGCTGATCCTGCCCCCGGGCAGCATCGAGGACTGAGTGACCGGCTGAGTTTCCTCCTCGCGGAGCTGGTGCTGTATTTGCACGCTTTCCGTGCCGGTGGGGCTGCCTGTGCGCTCTCGTTAAAGCTGAACGCCAGCGAGCAGGAGTCGTGAGGCAGGGATAGCTGCTCCGCAAGGCAGAGCTAGGAGAGCATGCTTAAAGCGCTTACGCCTGGGAGAATCCTCCCCGCTGCGCTCCGTTTGGGAAAGCGTCCAAGAGTTCGGGAGGGCTGCTGTCCTTAGATCCTAAAAGCCCACAATTATCCCCCGCCCCTCATCTCCTTTCCTCCCTTAGTGCAGCAACTTCTGAAATTCGAAGTGTTCGATAGCTTTAGGTGATGAGGGGCACTGCTGGCTTGCTCTGGCAAGGGGGTTGCGGTAGGAAGTGACCGTGGCTCACGAAGCCGACACGCAAGGGCTGCTGAGGCCGAAGGGGAAGTGGAACTTTGGCTTTGAGAAGCCAAAGTCAGGTGTTGAGGGGGTGTTTGAAGCCCCGCGCTGAAATTGCGCGCCTCGCCACTTCGCGGGCCGAGCTCCGGGGCTGCTTCCGTGCTTCCGCCCTCCTCCCGCCTGCGCCGTGCGTGTGCGCGGCAGCGGCGAGCGCACAGGCTGTGCGCTGGCCGGTCCGCGAGGGCTTCCAGGCACGGGTTAGGGAATAGCTTTGCGTGAGCTGTCTTGTCACTTCTCAGCCAATTTAAAGTGGACCTTAGCCAGTGAACAGCTCCGGGCTCTAACACAGGATGAATTTGTCTCTACAAAGAAAAGCTAGCATTATAGAAAGGTTAGTGCAGACCTCAAAATGACTGCTGCACTGAGTTGTTTTAAAAAACAAGCCACGGATACGTTTTCTGTTTCAGATAGCAGTTTTCAGAGCTGGTATCTTCACCACATGCTGTTGTAAGCCAGTCGCGTGTTAACTCTCGTGCCTGGGAGAGCTCCCTGGCTTTCCAGAGACATGGGTAATGTTGCTCCTGAGCAGCTGTTTTATGACACAGTGTAATCTGCTCTGGTCTGGAGCTGCCTGGCGTGACATGCAGTGAGAAACCGAGTCCCTCTCCTGACTAACGCTCGAGGCTTGCGCCTTCTCCCAGCGAACGTGTGCCGACAGAAACGGAGGCCCCCCGCTTCCAGGGCAGCGAGGGAAACGCAGGCAGCAAGTCGCTGCAAAAGCAGCCGCCTCAGCACCCAAGAAACGGTTTTAAACCAGACGGCGTAGTGAAGAAGCAGAAGCAAGTTGAGGCAGGTCTTCAGTGGCTGCTCGGCTTTTTATACGCGGTGCTGTGGTTGGATTTAGCACGTTCCTCCCTCCGCTGGAATTCGCAGCCCGCTTTGGTAAGGGAGGCTGACTGCTTCCCAGCCCGTTGCCACAGTCCGTGCTACAGGTTATATTGGAGGTGAGCAGCCTAATTGAAAATAAAAAATTGCTGCATGGGAAAACATTTGTGCTTTCTGGCCAGGAACAAATGCCAGAACCATTGCTGCTCCTGGCACCGTCTCGGGAAGCCTGGGCTGGACCGTGCGCTGGTCTCAGGCCCTCCTTCCTGCTAGGGCGGGCTGCTGCACGGTGCTGTGGCAGGACCGGGCTTCTGCTCACTGTCCTAAGTTGTCTGCTTTTGCCCAGGAGGGACAGAATAACACGTGCCAGTGGCGACCTCTCGGAGTAGACAGCAGAACTGGTCTCCAATTTGACCCCTGCAGTTTTGTGTAAAACTCCAACTTCTGGGATCCGAGGGGTACCCTCAGTAGCAGACATCTCCAGGAGTGGCTTAGTCCGCTGTGCTGATGTACGTGCGTTTAATGCCTTGGAGAAAGCTGAATACCTGCTATTTGCCAGTTTCTCCTTGTGTTTGTAATGAAAGCAGCTGGTTTATTCCAGCAAAGCAATGCAAAGGAAGCCTTAATAACAGAAACTGCAAGTGGCTGCAAAGGAAAACGAAATATGAGTGTGTGACTTTAGCTGAACCGTCCCTTTGCTGGTGCCCTTCCGAAGGCGCGAGGATGAGCTGTCTGGCCCCTTGGTGCCGCTGCAGCTGGAGGTTGGTTCCCTGTAATCGCGCACCTCCAGGCTCTGGGTTGGGAATGCACACAAACGACCCCCCAAAACAGGCCCTGCATCCTTATTTTCTCCTTCCTAATGGATTTAATTGGAGGTGCCCATATGATTCTTCCTTACTAATAGCAATAAAATAACTGATATTATTTTCAGAGGTTTGGAAGGATAAATAAGGCAACATATGTGCTTGTTTAACATCTTTTTTTTGTCTTTGGAAAGAAGTGCGGCAGATTTGTAGGGGAGAGATAGTATCTTTTAATATCTCTTATCCTGGGACCATCAGCTGCAGCAGCAGCCTGCCTGTTATTTCACAGGAGAGAGCAAGGCTCGCCCGTGGCAGCGTGCGAGCTCCACCGTACGCCAGCGCCTGCGGTAGGTGCGCCGCTCGTTGGCTGGGGCCGCGCGGGGCTGCTCGCGCCCTGGCCTCCCCAAGCCCGACAGCACGGAGCCCTGCGGCATGTTTTCCTTGACTGCCCTACAAAGTTCAAGTTTTAACAGGGCAGTAAGTATTATCTGCCCTGTGCTTCTGGCAGCCCCATAACTGTCACAGCACACAAGGCGACAACATGCCTGTCACCTCCCAGCCCTCAATTTCTTCCTTTTCTCTCTGTTTTTTGACTGCTGTTTTTGCTAGTGGTAAAGAGCAGGCAAAGAGCAGGAAGGTGCAAGAGCAAACGCGATATCCTAGGCCAGGCGTGATGGGAAATGCGTGGGGTGAACGCTACGGAGGAGCTTACTGCTCGGGAAGGTAGCGCGTCACACGGCCCCTGTTCGTCTGAGCTCGGGGAAAACTCCCTGCTCCCGAATCGAGTGATGGCGTGAGTGTGAGTGCTGGAGGAGGACGCGCTAAGCCGCCTGCCAGGAATAGCCAGCCATCCCTGGCCATGGATTCTCAGCTTGATATTCCCGTTAGTCTTGTTCCTTATTAGCAGGAGTGCTGAGCTGATGCTTCCTATTCAGTGATTACTCTCGGCTTCAGCAAATTAGCTCTGTTAATGTCTGTAAAAGGAACCGACTTTTAGACCGTGTGCCACCGCTGGCTGATTAGAGTAGATGTTACCTCCGATGCCCTCTGCTCGAGGGCTGCGTGGCGCGTGCTGCCTCCCGGGAGGCCGGCGGCTCCCGCCTGCACGGGTTTCCGTTCCTTCTCTTGCTTCGCCCCTCGGCTCGGGTGAAAGGGGGTTCAGAGCAGGCGTGAGGCTGTGGCTTTCGTTACCGTCTTGTACTCCACAGCCGTTTTGCCCAAGTATTTTGCCTTTCCTCTGTTACCCACAGTGGGAGTCTTTGGACAGTTTTTGTGGACTTGGATTGCGATCACTAAGTGAACACGTTGGCATATGTGATTTTGACTCTGTTGTATTATGCCTTACATTAAAAAGAAAAAAAAGTGTCCCTAACTAGAGGGTCTAAAGTTGCTTTCAGTTGTGTGGGTTGGCAGATGAAGGCAAATATCACAGTTCTGGGCTAACTTGCCTGAAGTATGTTTGGGTAGCTCTGTAGGAGATGCACGTGTGGCTCTATTTCTCATGTAGTTGATCGGGCAAGAAGGGTTCCTGCAGTGTTTGGGAGCCCAGAGGGAGCTGCGTATGAGGACGGCGGTGCGCGCAGCTCCGGGTGTTCCCTCCAGAGCTCAGGGAGCCTGGGCAGTAGCTGCTCCCCAGCACTATGCAGTTTCTGGACAGCAGAATATGTTTGCTCGGACTGTCACACCCTGGTTTCGTGTCTGCACCTTTTCTTCCCTTTTTCTCTCTCCCTTTTTCCTCCTTGGTTCCTACCACGAGTGTTGAATTCTTGGCTGTCTTGAAGGTGGTCGCTGTGGTCACCTCACAAGGTGCTAGGGACATCTGAAATGTGCCATAGGGTTTGTGGGGCTGCTTATTCCCTTCCCTTGGAAGTACTTTTGCCTTTGTCAAGCTACAGGCGAATGAAATGGAGAGCATGTTCTGAAACAGGCGGTGGAGAAAGCAAGAGCATGATCTGCTCTGATACCTCATAACGCAATGGCTGCAGGTGCAAGATGCCTTGGTGTCCTGTGCCAAGCCACTGTTCTAGAGTCCCAGCAGGTTTGGTTTCCAGCAGTTTTAGTGCCTTGGGCAGGAAAATGGCTCCTTAAAATGCAAAAGGGGAAAGCTTCTCAGAGATGGAAGGGCCTCGTTACCAAGAAGAACTTTTGCACATCCCCTTTTAAACTGCACGTGGTCATGTGGTGCATCTGAAAATGCTTTTGCCTTCAGAGAAGCTGATGCCTGGGTGGAGGAGCAGTATTGCACAAACCACAACTATCTGAGCTTTTTCCAAAGTTTGTTATTCCTCAGGAGGCTTTTCCTCTTTTAAGCGTGTTTTCTCAATTGCAGGCGTCCCTCACTCCAGTGAAGTCTGGAGGAGAACTGGAGGAGAAGCCGAAGCCAAAGGATCGGATCACATCTTGTCTCTTGGAGAACTGGAACAAAGGAGAAGGCCTGGGATATGAAGGAATCGGTTTGGGCATTGGGTTACGAGGGGCTATCCGGTTGCCATCCTTCAAGGTAAAAATGAAGATATCGCTTAAATACTAGCATTCTCTACAGGAGCAACAAGAGGACGTTGGGCATTTGCCTGTGTTAGGACACTGTTTCAGTGTGGTTTTAAATACATGTTATGCTAGTAATATTTTACACTCTTGTTTCTCTGTTTCTCTGCATAGAACTGTGTTTAAACAAAGCTTATTTGGAGCTGAGTTTACAATTAATAATAGGCCTATAACATTGCTAAATCTCTGGATTTTGAGGCTTGACTGTCTTGTATACGTTAGAGTCTTGCAGATTGACAGCTGAGTCTTATCTGGAAGTTTGGTTTAAAGGGTTCTCTGCCCCATGCAAGTTCACAAAATCAGACTTGCAATCCTAGGAGGAGTCATTTTTTAAAAAAAACCATTTGTGCTTCCTGCCAAGAAGTGGAAGCATAAAAAAAAGATCTTTTTTTTAAAAAAGGGGGGAGGAGGGAGGACAAGATTCTGCAGTCTTGATTTAGAACTCAGCTTGCTTTGGGGGTTCTTTAAGATGCCATAGTTGTCATTTGGTTCTGTTTCTATTTTCCTACATTTCAGACACATGGGTTTGTCAAGAGTTTTCTATGTCATCTTCAAAGTACCTGGTGATGGTATACACCATGCTGGTGCTGAGAGTGTTTTGATGCAAATTGAAAGGGTAGAATTTCTTTCACCGTGGAATTTTGTTTGCAAGCAAATAAAGGATTCAAGAGCTGTGGGGAAGTAGTCTTTGATTTCTGGGTGCAAGTCACTCTGGCAAAGTAAAACAGTAGCCATTTGCTTAAGAAGTTGTTTTCTGCTATTTTTAAACTCTTTTAGAAATGCTAATTGTGTCTTTTGTTCAGGTGAAAAGAAAGGAGCCACCTGAAGCTGCCTCAGCAGGAGATCAGAAGAGAATCCGGCCTTCTACTTCTGTTGATGATGAAGATGAAGGTTTGCAAAGCACATTTGTTTGAAACACAAGAGCAGATGCAAACCACATGCAAGCTGAATTCTTTTAAACTTCACAGGAGCGTGCTCGCGTGCAGTTAGACACAGAGTGAAGGATCTGAGCCAAAACCCTGCCTCTCACAAAACTCCGATCAGCTGGGAGATGTCTCCTCTGGATTCTGTTATCTTAAATTCACTGGCGGGAAATTTAAGACACGCATTTTATGAATAACTCGTAATTTAGTTCTGCTGATGCAGAGCTGGTCATCCAGCAGAGGGAGCTCAGATTAGTTCATGGACCATGTTCCAGAGCTGTGCTTGTAAGTCACCAAGTACATTGTGGGAGAGAGCAAGTGAGAGGCATGACCTGCATTTGATTAAAATATACATATATATGTGTATATACACACATATATGTCAGAAAAATCCGTTTGAAGATATTGTGACATTTTTTCCTGCAAACAGGGAAAAACTCTACTTCAAGCCTTCAAGATTTAAGCCTTGAATACTCTTTATTTAAGATAAGCTATTTCAAGTTAATTGAACCACAGACTTGATCCAGATTAACAACCGGTTTTGAAGCCAAAGTACAGAAGCAGGGTTTTGTAAATTATTTGAGTAGAAGAAAAATGCGTTCAATATAAAAATTTTAGAACTAAGTTTAACTAAGTATCTTTCTTATAACTAAATGCACAAATCCGTTCTTCAAAGAGTAAGCCAAACCCAAAGCTGTTGAAGTATTCATAGCCGTTAATGCATCCCTGGTTAGGGAAAGGAAGGAGCGCAGGGAGTTTCCAAATACGAATTGTGTACTCTTCCTTATGTCTCTGATTCATGAGGAAGCACACCTCCACTGGTGCAATATATCCCTATACTGCATAGGTCACCTTCTGCGTGCCAGTCTGAACCCCTTGTCCCCAAATACGCCCTTCTCAAGGATGACACTGCAGGCAGGGCTAAGCGAGACAACCCTTTGGCAAGGCCTTTCCTTGCTTAGCTGTTCTGATCTGTGTGGTGCTATGTCTACTGGCTGCTTTGCCCACGTTGTCAGCTTTGGCCTCTTGCCTTTTGCCATCCTTGCGGCTTTCAACACCTTGTGCCCAGTCTCATCCTCACTTGCACTGTAAAATTAGCAGGTGCCTGTTAGCTTGGGGACTCTCTCACCACAGGGGCATATTGCACCCAGCCTCAGTCCTCCCACAGAAAAAGTCTGTGTGATGCAGTCAACTCTTTGCCTCACTTGCAAGGTATGTGAGGGCTATTTCCTTCTTGTTTTTGCTCACCAGAGTCGGAAAGGGACAGAGATGCTTCCGATGTGACATCTGGCCTGTCAAAGAAGGATGCAGAAGCAGTGGGGCTGAGACGGCGACCAGCACGGCCTCTGGAGCTGGACAGTGAGGGGGAGGAGGGAGATGAGACATCGGGTAAAGAGGAGGAATCCTCCTCAGAGAAGGAAGAAGAGCAGGAGGAAGAGGGAGGCTTGGTGAAAGCAGCGCCTGGCAAGGTGTGTTGGTTTTATTGTTCTGTTTTGAATGCTGTCTGTCATTAAACATGGTGGGTCCAGTAACTCTGGCTCTTTGTGAAAGAGTTTAATTTTGCCCTTTGTGAAAGATGAGCCCTGAGAGAATAATCCTGGCAGGATTATTGACCCAGCAGGTTCTCGAGTCAGCGTCCCTGGGAGTCGCTGGTGTTTACTGCAGCGACAGTCAGGTCTCAGAAAGGGCCAGACACTGTTCACATTCAGCGGTGCTTTCTTGCAAAGGAGGAAGAGGAGGATGAGGATGAAGAGGAGGATGAGGATGAAGAGGAGGATGAAGAGGAAGATGAGGATGAAGAGGATGATGAGGAAACAGGAATAGAAACAAGTGACAAGGAAGAAGAACAGGACTCTGAGGAGGGTAAGCAGTTTCTGGGGAATCAGCAAGTGTATAGCTTTCACCTCAGGTACGGTGTTCTTTTTGTACTTTCTGTGAGCCGATTTTTATCTTTGCATCCTCTTTCAGTGAAGAGCTGTTTTATACAAGGTAACTGAAAACCTTCTGTCATCACCCAGTTTGTGGGTCCCCCTGTAATAGCTCTTCAGCCTCTGGGTAATTTTAGCCCAACTTGATGGGGATAGAGGTCTCAAAGCCAGCTAAAGTCCTGCCTGTTTCATGAAATGTGTGTGGCTGAGAAGAGAAGGGCCCAGGTTTCAAATGGGTAATTTAGTCTCAGATGACTTTTCCATCCTGTCGAACAATTGCTGCTCTGGAATGTAGCAGCTTTCACATTTTAAAGCTGTCTGAGAATGCAACAGAAACTCTCAGTATAACTCCATTAAAGAGGCAATCCACTAGGAGACCCATATCGGCAGGGTGCCAGGCAGTGCTAGTTCTGCTGCTCAGGGAACTGCCTGTTGTATGACAACTATTGTGAGCATCCAAATACTTGGTTTATATTTCTCTGCAAAAATAAATAAAATAGGAGAAAACTTCTTCAAAGCCATATGTTCTGCTGTGGAGCCTGTTGCAGCATGGAAATGATATTTGTTCCTGTAGCAGGTCCTGATTGTTTAATGAGGTCAGAAAGGGGAACTAATGATAACTTGTTCTTCTTGCAGAAGATGTAGCAAGTCCCTCATCTTCCAAGGCTGAAGTTGAATCATCTGACGAAAGTGAGGACTCCTCTGAATTTGAGTCGAGCTCTGACTCGGATGATGAAGAGGAGGAGGAGGATGAAGATGAGGAGGAGGAGGAGGAAGAAGAGGAGGAGGAAGAGTTGGCTCAAGATCAAGATAGAGAAGCCATAGTTGCTGAGACAGAGCATGAACCTGCCAGTCATGAACTCCCTGATGAAGAGAGGGAGACCATTTTGGAGCTATATCCTGTGGACGACTTCATGGATGCAACGGGCTTGGGACTTGCAGAGCCAGCTTTGGTAGAAAAAGATGAAGGCATGGAAGAAGTCAAGGCAGGGGAAAGTGAATGTGGTGAAGTCCCAGAGGAATCTATTGCTGCTGAAACACTCCTGGTTATAGAAAGAGACCAGGAGAGAAAACTTGCACTGTCTCCCATCTGTGGGCCAGGTATGATCTTCCATTTGGTTTGTCATTTTATCCTCAGGTTTCCAAGTACAGCATTCTCACAACATCTTTTATATATTTTTGATATTTACCTTGTCCGTTCCTTTTCTCTCTTCCTCCAGTCCCAGCTTTGTGCTAGAGGTTAACCTAGCATAGAGAAAGAAGTCTGTGCTGAACGTTTTTTACCTTAGTAAGGAGTTCCACGCAGGCCTTCTGCTACTAAAAATACTGTGGTTATTTTATCCAGTTTAATTAGTGTCCTGCAGGAACTGAACAGTTGTCATCATCTGAGGGTGAGTGACTGGCTGATAGTGTGGCTGAAGCTCAATATAGAAAAGCCAAGGCTGCTAAAACAGTACAGGAATCTGTGCTGAATGAGTCAGTACTGACTGTTGTCAATTTTGGTACCAAAGACAATTCGTGGCTGGGAAGCTGTATAGTGCAAGGGAGTGGAGTCTCAGAATGTGTCATGTTCCTGTAGTATTGTGTCGTTTTCAAGTTAGTCCTCTTAACTGGATGATATCCCCTGATTTTCTGGGAAAAGGAAATTGTCTTCCTTAAATTCAGAGTTGTATCTATCCCATGAAGACATCCTCAAGGAAATTGGAAAGCTGTTCCTAGAGGAGTAAGATGCATAAAGTTTGACAAATACTGCATTCAGGGAAGGCTGATAAGTTAAAAACTGGAACCAACAAGGAGAGCATGTCCGTTGTGACCTGATGAGCCTTGGGCAGGGCTGGTGTCCTAGGGCTGCTGATCAGGGCCCAACGCAGTGCTTTGACTCCTGGAGAGCTGGAGATCCAGTCCCAGGCCAAGCTATCACTCCTAGGCTGTCATAAAATCTAAAAGACTTACAGAGGCAAAATGTTCAGTCAGGCAGAGCGAAGAAAGATCTGTTTTGCCCTCTGGAGCGGGTTGGTGTACAGGAGAATAGTAGTCTGGGGAGAGCTGCATTTGGGCACCTTGACAAGTGGAATGAGCTTTAGAGGTGAACTGTGGGAACAGGTTCAAGCTGCCTAGTCTGCTCATACTGGAGTTAAGCAAGTCTAACCCTTCTCCAGTTCACTCAGCACAGATAGAGAGCACTTCCCCTCCAGATGTCCCACTTGAAAATGTTATTTTGAGCTGCCTGCGAAAATTCAATGTTGATTCCTTTTGGCCCTGGCCTTAAGGAGGTAAATAAACTCCAGACAAATGAGACTGCTGCAGAGAGAGCAGCATATAAATTGCCTCATTGATACCACCCAAGTGTCTCCTCATTCATTACAAGGGCTTCCCCTTTTCCTTAGTGTCATGTTCAAGAGCGTCACACTTCTCCCTTCCCTACTCCCCTCTGTGGAGAGCTGAGAGGGTGTTTCTTCACCCTGCAATTAGTTTACCTTCCCCCATTATGAAGCTGAGAGCTTGGGGCTCTGACAGCTCTCCTTTGAAAACCCTCGGCCCACAATCCCCCACTAATGCTTTTTATGGTTGTAAAAAAGATGGTCAGAAACAGAAAGCAGGCTGTAAGCAGAAAACCTTCATTCTGGCTTGTGTAGTAGCTAATCCTCAAATTAATAGTTTTTGTTTCTTTTTGGTTTTTTTTTTTGTTTTTGTTTTTTTTTTTTATGGTCCATTAGGGATGTCTGTGGAAGCGTCTAATTACTCCACACTCTGTGCCTCCAAAATGTAAAGCATTGGAGTTTTTAAAGCCTCCCAGTGGAATCGAGCTGTTCTGTAATTGCAGTTTCTTAAACATGCCTTTGTTGGGAAGTGGTGAGTAACTGAGTGGAAGCAAAGCTCCCAATTCTCTTCTGTTTTCCCCCTTCCAGTGGAAGAGTCTGAACCAGTTACCATGCTGGAGCCAGATGTACAGGAAGGTCTGAAGCCTGAATCTCAAGATGAGGAGGCGGCGCTCTGTCTCTCAACTCCAATGGGAGTCTTTGGAGAACCTCTACCCAATAAAAGCAGCTTCTTTAGCAAGTCTGATGACAGCAGCTTAGAAGCACGTGTTAAAGCAAAACTGCCCTCTGCAGCAGAGGAAGAAGACCGGCTGCCTCGGACACCTGGGCGGGAGGTGGTGGTCCATTCAGAAACTGATACTCTTCTGCTTCCAGCCCAAAAGGTGCCATCCTCCGTGCTCCCGTCAACTCCTGGTAAAGAGGAATCTTTAGTCCCTCCAGAAAAGTTCCCTGAACAGTTAATGGTGACCAAAACGCCTGTGGAAGAGGAGATTCCTCGGACTCCTGGGCGAGACATTTTGGCCAAGTCTTCACACCCCCTTGCAAAGTCACAGAGTACGGACACTGTTCCAGCCACCCCTGGAAGCGATGCTCCGCTTACAGGAAGCAGCTTGACCCTCAGTTCCCCTCAAGTCCCAGGGAGCCCCTTTTCCTACCCATCCCAATCTCCTGGCATTAACAGTGGCATTCCTCGGACTCCTGGGAGAGATTTCAATTTCACGCCTACTTTCCCAGAGGCTGGTGCTACCATTCCTTGCCTTCTGTCTGGCAAGAAACAGTCAGAGGATGAGCTAGATGAGAAACCCTTTAAAGAGCCTCTTGGTGCTTCCCTTATGGTCAGCATGAACAGTGTTCCTTCCCCTATCCCTTTTGCCAGCCCCCCACAAGCAGATTTCCACACAGACATGGGCCTGCCACCTGATGAGCCAATACCTGTAGCAGCCCTGCCCTGCATGCCCAGAGATGGAAGAATGCCCATTGAGGAATGCAAGGCAGAAGTAAAATCTGTTTTGCTCTCACCGGAAGCACCCATGGGTGCTTCTATTCTTCCTCCCCCACCACCACCTTCTGTCCTTCCCAAAAGGAGGCCAGGTCGGCCAAAACGGTCACCACCTTCTGTCCTCTCGCTGGATGTCTACACGGGCAAAACCATAGAACCTCCACCTGTCCCAGTGGCCTTGGTGGAAAGTGCTGTGAGCAAAGAGCTGTTAAGTGGACATCCTGATGCTTTCTATGGACTGAAAGACCCTGAAGCTGTCACCCTGGATTTCAGGAATGATGGTTTCCACGAGAAAATAGCAGCTGAGACGGTCACAGAGAAACTGCCATTTAAGGAACTGGAGAACCAGTGGAATGAAGACTTCAAAGAAGAAGAAGCTCATGTGAAACCTAAAAGACAGTGGCGAAGGCAGAAGAAAACACCTGAGGACGTCCCAGTGATTCCTTCCCCTGAGTATTCCCCACCCCGGCCTCAGTTCAGACCGCGCTCCGAGTTTGAGGAGATGACCATTTTGTATGATATTTGGAACGGAGGCATTGATGAGGAAGATATCAAATTCATGTGTATCACATATGACCGCTTGTTACAGCAAGACAATGGTATGGACTGGCTCAACGACACCCTCTGGGTATTCCATCCTTATATCCTTTCTCACCGGCGTTCTGTGTTACGCACAGGGCATAGCCCAAGTGGGGACACACTAGATGGTCACTGAGTAGGACTTACCTTACAGAAAACTAAATTAATTGGTGGAAGCAGCATTCACTTACTAGAACAGCAATTGCTTTTGTCGTCAGGGAATTTTAGATTCTTACTCACTGAAGCTGCAGTACAAAAATACTGCAGAAGAGGCTGTTGTTGCTGTACTTTCGATCTAAGACTGCAGGGAAGATTTGTATGCTCCTCTTCTGGGGAGAATTCCTTGCTAGTTTGAGAAGCTTCTGTCTGCATTTAAACTAGACTTTTTTTTTTTGGCTTGCCTGTGGAGTTTCTAGTCTGCATATATAGGGCTTTTATTTGAGGCTAAAACTTGCTGTAAAAATAATCTTACCATCTGTGCCCAAAATGATGTGTCAGTGGTGCTAGCAGCTTTAACTAGTGTTGAGTTCAACATACAAATAACCGTAAAAGTGATAGTTTCTAAGTGGCCCATGGGGGACAGGCACGGCTGCAGGCTGGCAGCAGCCACCGGGTCCTGCTGTCCGGGAGCTTGTGGAGCACTAAGTGGTGCTCAAGGGGCAGGATCTGGCCTCGCTGCTCCCTCCCTGCCCGCAGCCTGCTAAGCAGCAGACCAGGCACAGCTTTGAATCTTTGGGAGCATCGCTGGGACACACAAGCTGTGTCAGTGCAAGGACCTGCATGTATCGATCTCCAGAACGGAGCCCAAAAGGGTGTGCTCGCAATCTAAGAACTCGCTAGTAATTTTTTTAGGAAGCAAATACGAATGCATATGTTTAAAAAAGACAAAATGCACCACCTCCTGTACTGCTTCAGGTTGTGTGGAGTAAAAATATCCTGTCCCCTGACTCCTTGCAAGATACTGTTTTTTACCTTTCGTGAAGGCAAAAAAAGAAAAACCCAAACCACTTAAAATAGCTAGTGATATGACTCACACTAACAAAAGCAAGTTGAGGTCAGTGCTGAGCTGCATTTTAGTGCTTTCTTCCTCTGCATCTCAAAGGGCAGTGTGTCAGATTAATTTTCTGCCTTTTCATAGCAGTGTAATAATCCCAAAATAGATTTATTTAATTGAAGAAAATATTCTGAAAGAATGACAAAATGCATCTTCCCCAGTAGTTTTCAGTCTGCATCTGCCCCATTTGAGAAAGCAGTTCCAAAAATAAATCGGTTTGAAGACCAGTGTAGTTGTCTGCACAGTGATGGGGAATCACTGCCGGTGAAGGGCAGAACAGGACAGCTGAGGGTAGGTGAGGCTGCTCTTATATGTGGTGGCATTTCATAACTTACATAATGGAAGTATTTGAGCTTTTGCCCATTATTGATAAGGATTATTGCAATAGCAAATTTACAGTCACTTTTTAAAACCATATAAAAGTAATCTGTAGCCAGTTGTCAGTTCATCCTGTGCTACACTGCAGTAGGTGTGAAAGTATCTGCAGGGTTCACCTGCTTTGCAGCTAGCTCACACCTCAGCGCTCTGGCTGACTTCCAGGCCATTGCTGCTTGCTTTTCATGAGCCTCTGCTTCAATTTTACAGTGTTAAGGAGATGTTATGATTCACAGGGAGTATTTTTGGGTGTCTACCAGCCTCATGGGCTTCGTGGCCATGTTTTGGGGATGTGCTGTCAGGAGTGCAGCTCCACCGCCCTTCCAGAGGCCAAGGCTGCTGCACCCATATGGTTCCTCTGCCTATGAAATGTGGTACGTGGCCTTGCCAGGCTGGCTGCACTTCTGCTTGACTGCTTTAACAAATCTGTGCGGGGTCTTATCCCCTCTCCACCAGGGTCTTAAGGAGCTGAATGACTGAGGCTGGAGAGAGCAGCGTCTCCGAGCCCTTGGGGCTGAGGAGCATCTCCATGCCCGTCTGTGCAGCAGCATGGCCGTGACTGCAGTGAATTCAGTGCTGTTTCCTCAGGGCTTGGGGTAGCTGCAGGGAATTTCTCGAAACAGAATGAAAGCATGTCATTGAAAACACAGAGTAAACAGTTTGTCCAGATGGCTGGGCAGCTGCTGTCTGTGTACATGGCCCATGCATAGGGGAAAATCCTTTCCCAAACAGGTTTCTCTTGACAGCTTAACCTTTTTGTTTAAACTTTCTTTTTGTCTTTGCTTCATTTTCCCAAAGCATCCAGCTTAGAAGAAAAGACTATGTTCAGCTTCCCTTTAGGCATATGGGCTTGTTCGGATGATTTTTTTTAAATAGTATTTTTATTTTATTTTTTTGCAAACCTCAAAAATCTTTCTAATTTTTCAAGCTCCTGGCATTGCCTAGTTCATAGCTCTGTGTAACCGTGACAGATTGTTTGATTTCCACAGGTAGCTGTGTTGCTCCTTAACTTATTTCCACCAACTAGCTTTTCTACTCCCAAGAAAAAGAAGCGGGATGATGGGATGCGGGAGCATGTGACAGGCTGTGCACGAAGTGAAGGCTATTACAAAATTGATAAGAAGGACAAACTTAAATACCTCAACAATAGCCGAGCTTTTGCGGAGGAGCCTCCAGCTGACACGCAGGTGAGGGTATGCTTCTACTGACTGCTAGGATTTGGTTTTAAACATAGTGTCACCTCCTGAGAGCCATGCTGTCCCCTGTGATGATGGGGTTGAGCCAATGCCCCTGACTTAATGTCAACTCAGAGGGACTGTGGCAAAATTGCTGTTGTGTGAGTGGATATGAGACTCCCTCCAGCATGTCCTGTCCAGCTTCCAACTGGGAGAAGTGCTTTGGTTTCCCTGTTGAGTAATTGGGGCGCAGCACTGTTTGTTTCCATTCCCAAGCTGGCCTGTACAGATATCAATGACATTCAAGGTGGTGTCCTTCCTACCTTTTGTGTAGGGGAGAGGTGAAGCCATTGCTCTGACTGATAGAATTGGGTGTTTGGGAGTTTTGGGGCTGGTGTTAGTGTTCTCTGTGGGATGTTTTAGGAGGCCACGCATTCTGCAGCGCCGTGCTGTAGCGTAAGTGATTGTGCATGGTACGGAGCGTATTGCTAGGCTGGGAACATGGGACGTCAGCTCTATGGTGTCGGTTTTGACCACCCATCTGTCTTCAGGGTATGAGCATCCCTGCCCAACCTCACGCTTCCACCCGGGCTGGCTCCGAGAGGCGGTCAGAGCAACGCAGACTCCTTTCCTCCTTCACTGGTAGCTGTGACAGCGACCTGCTCAAGTTCAACCAACTCAAGGTGGGTCAGACCATATCATTATTGCTTTGTACATGGGCTGGCAAGTAGCAGGGCAAAGTCTGGGCAGGGGAAAGCTGTGGATGCCAGCTTTACCTGACTTTGGTCATGGTCATGTCGGTGCTGGATGCCTCTGTGTGTGCCCAAGGATTGAGTGGGGCCCAGAAATGTTTCCTCAGCTCTTTGCAAAATCATCTCTGTAGAGCAGGTCAGAAGTACTTTGGGGAGCTGGGCTCTGCAGCCTATGCCGTTGTAGCAGCTTCTCTGAGCAGAAGAGCTTCTCTTCTGGGATGAGCCAGTGTAGCGTCTCTTTGGGGCACTTGGCTCTCCTGCACTTCCATGAAATACTGCTCAAAGACCTCTGTGATCTAATTTACATAAATAGACAGGGACAGAGCAATCATGGTGAAAATGTGGCACTTACCTCAGTGTGGTCTCCTGTGAGGAGCAGAGACATGAGCTGCTTGATATATGAACTTTTGGAGCTTGAGCCCTAGTCAAAACCGTGAGACGTGCAGAACACAGAGCAGGACCATGTTTGTGTGTATACTGATCAGTAACAACCAGCTGGCTATTGACCATCCCTGCACTGTGCCCACTGAGAGCAAAAGCTGTGAAGGGAATCAGTCCCACCTTGTGGTGGCCCTAAAAGGTCCATTCTCCCAAATGGTGCATGGTCAGTGGTAAAAAACAAGTATTGCAACTCTATGGGACCTCCTGTCCCCACTGTCACCTGCTGTCACTGCTGAGACAGAGGGGAGCTGAACTGAGTTGATACACCCCAGCGCTGCTTGTGGCTGGGATTGTGCTGGGAGCACTGAACCCAGCAATTGCCCGTCTGTGCTGTAGCTAATTCTGGGCTGGGATTTTGGGGTGGTTTTTTTTCCTTGCAGTTCCGGAAGAAAAAACTAAAATTCTGCAAGAGCCACATTCATGACTGGGGCCTTTTTGCTATGGAGCCCATTGCAGCTGATGAGATGGTGATTGAATACGTGGGTCAGAACATCAGGCAGGTAAGCTGGACTGTGGGGCTGGGACTGGGCTAGGTGAAATTTGAGCAACCAGCCCCGAAAGGGTGGATTATTTGAGTCTGACACACTGGGCTGGGGTTTCTGCTGTAAAGCATTAGCTGTGTAAGATGGGCAGAGTTTGGCATATGGTTTGGAGGTGAAAGTGGGATTTTCAGTGACCCATAGGAATTAGGCACCCAAATCCTCATGAAATAAGCTCTTGAAAAGCCCATCCTGAACTTCTGTGATTTCAGTTAAGTTTATGTTCTCTTGGGGTATTTGAGATCATACGTCTGTTGAAAAGCTGAGTGACACAAGCACAGCTGACATGAGTGCAGCGTAGATCTGTCCTTTACTGAGCATGTGTGGCACGTTGTGACACAGCGCGGGGGTTTCCTATAGGTCATTGCTGACATGCGTGAAAAGCGATACGAGGATGAAGGCATTGGAAGCAGTTACATGTTCAGAGTCGACCACGACACCATCATCGATGCCACAAAGTGCGGAAACTTTGCCAGGTTTATTAATCACAGCTGCAACGTAAGTATCACATCTCTTCATATAATTGTGCTCTGCTGAAGTGATAATTTTGTCAAGCTCTCACTAACTCTGACAAGGGCCACATTCAGGAGTGGCAAAGTGCTGCAGGGTTATGATTAACTGTTAAGGGCCTGCAGTAGATCAAAGCAGAGTCTAAACTAGCATAAGGAGGAGATTTGAGAGACCTGAGGAATTAAACATGCAGTGATATACTGCACTCAGAATCTCACAACTGTGTTGGGGGACCCTAATTGACACTGTTTAACCACATCTGGGGAGTATTTCCCTAAAACAGATCAAGCCTTAAGATTATTACTCTGCTGTGGGAACAATCTCCTTTCATTGTCCGCGTGGAGAAAATATCTTCTGCCCTGGTAGGCGAAGAAGCTGCTCTTAGCCTGTGAGCGGAGAAGGCTCTTAGCCAGTGATAAGCTCAGTGTAGCATCATCAAGGGTCTTCTGCACCACGAATGACCAGAACCAGGATGTTGTGGAGGAGGACAAGGAGGGCTGCGCTGCATTCAGGCTTCATGCCTGCCTCTCCCGGCCTCCTGCTGGCTCCCCTTTGTCCAGGCTCTGAGAACGTGATGGAGGTTGTGTAGGAAAAGGACAGCCCCTATATTTTAGTTTGGAGCTATTCTGTGGAGGCTGGGAAGCCATGGCCATTGGGAGCCTAAATCATTCCCTATTCTGTCACCCTTGCAGCCAAATTGCTATGCTAAAGTGATCACCGTGGAGTCTCAAAAGAAGATCGTCATCTACTCAAAACAGCACATCAATGTGAACGAGGAAATTACCTACGACTACAAGTTTCCGATAGAGGATGTAAAAATCCCATGTCTATGTGGCTCTGAGAACTGCAGGGGAACCCTAAACTGAACTTGAGGTTTCTCATCACACTTGCACCTTCGGCCATGTCAGAACTGTGGTAACCAGGTGTGGTTGCACTTTGCCAAAAAAGAGGGGAAAAAAAAGAAAAAAAAGGAAGAAAAAAAATTAAAAAAGAAAAAAATATTTTAAAAAAAGAGAGGAGAAAAGAGAAGAAAAAAAAAAAAAACAAGCAAGTTTCGCACTTCTGCCAGGATCATGAATGAAAGCAAAAAGCGCACATGCTTACGAGGACTGTTCATGTTTCAGGTGCTCTTTCCTTTTCAGATCCAACACGCGCACAAAAAGGTGATTACCATTTTGTGGCATGGTCTATCCAAACACTAGCTTCTCTCTGTTTGGTCCCTACGTTAATGCTCCATAATGGGATAATGGTACCTTTTTTTTTTAATTGTTGTTATAAACTTTCATCTTTTCATAAATGCTGCTACCTTTTTCTCATCAGTTTTGTTGGTCGAAAAGACATTCAACGTTTAATGTGAAGCAGAGACTGAAAATGCCATAAAAGGTTTGTTGGGAGCTTGATTGGCTGCAATTGCACAGACTTCTCAGAGTAAGCTGTAAATAAATGTAAGGTTGATGTTACAGAGCAAGCCAGAGGCTTGAGGGGTGTGAATGGGCTGCATGCGTGTGCTTGGGTGCGTGTGTGCGTACGGAGACGTGTCTACAGTGAGACTATAGGTGAACTGTCCTGCCTTTGCATTAGGGAGGAGCCCGAAACGGTCCCGAACCCGGACGCCCTGCAGAGCGATCAGGTCTGCTCCAAACTCGGGCTCATCTCTAATTTTCATGCACCGTGCTGGTATTTTGGGGGATCCAAACCTCAGCATCCGTACAAGGAAAATATTGGATACCGCAGTTGCCAGGAGTAAGAAGTTGAGTCAGTTTTGTAGCCGTAGGATCGCAGCGCAGTGGATGCCTGTTTCTTGTGGATTGACTTGTCTTGCATTGAAAAAGAAAAAAAAACTGAGGCTGAGATTCAGTGGGCAGTACAGCCCTCGGTTATGCTGTAGAAATCTTGCCCTCCTTGTAAGCATACTGCGTGCCCCTCGTCGCTAATGCTGGGGCCTGCGGTCTTCTCTCTGGTGGTGGGAAACCGGCTGATGCGTTTCTCGTGCTGTCACGTGCATCTCCCTGCCCGTCGAGCGTTCGCAGGGGGAGTGTTTGCCCTGGCCTTGGAAGGGGGAGACTCCCCTCGCGATAGGAGAGGAGCTGCCGCGCAGCTCCCCTCCCTCCGTTACACAGTAACTTGCCCTCGGCCGGGCCCGTCCTTCCCGCGAGACCGAACGCGGAAGAAAGCGCTCCCGAGTGCAAGTTAGCGGTGCTCTCCTCCCCCCTCCACAGTATGAGAATGAATGCTTTTTTCTTTTTTTTTTTTTTTTTTGAATTTGGAAGGCATCCTTTGAAATCATTTTCCAATCTGCGTTGCCCTTGCGGAGGTACCGGCTGAAGTTGGCAGTTCTCCAAGAGGTTCCATTTACAAATGGGCCAAAACGCCAAAGAAACACTTCTTTGGATGTGACCTGAACCGTTACCTGACCATTCAGGGACGGACAGGATCAGTGTTTCAGCTTGCATTGAATTTCTCTGGCTTTAAAAGTAGAGATTAGTTGTACGAAACCTTTTAAACTGGCTTTCAGGGGAAATTGCAATGTAGTTATGAAACGCAGACATCTGCATGACTTAAAAACTAAAATTCTTTTCCCTGCAAAGTAAATTGGACGGCTGTCACCTGGACCCTTTCCTGGTTAGTGACATTTGCTCTGACACAGCTCCATGATCAGGGGTTGCAACCTTGCAGTGAGTTTCCCAGAATTTTTTTCTGCCGTTACTTGGAATTGCCAGGCCCGTACTTGGGAGCAGAGCACGTACCGCAGGCTGGACCTCCGTATCCGAACTCCTCCTCCAAACAAAGGGCCTGTACCAACAGGGACGCACCGACTGCTACAAGCTGCCTTAACGCCGCCTGTATTTCTAGCTGAGGACAGTGAGATTGTCCCTAGGGTTGGACAGTCCGTAGTCTCATCTCTGGTTTTGTTTTGCTTGTTGTTTCCTTTGGGTTTGGGGTTTTTTTCCCCTCTGTAAATCTCTCTAGCAAGTGGGTAATCGTGACCCAGAACCTAAAATTATGAGAAGCACAAATAGTTTGTCATTGAGTGTTGGTTGTAGCTACAGCTGTGGCAGGAGTATTTGGGAATTAAACCAGCTGCTTTTTTGTTTTTTTGATGTGGATCCTCTTGTTGTAGTCGCCCCAGTTGGCGCCTCTCCGGCTCGGCCGTTTACGCTCGCGCAGCTTTGGAAAGGCACAAACGTTTCCCGTGTCTCCGAGCTGGAGCCCCCAGGTGCAGCGGTTGGGATGTTCTTGGCCTTCCTGCTCCACCAAGCCCCTGTGTGAAGGGTGGTTTTGGGGGCAAAATGCCCAGCCCCAAAATACATGCAGATGATTTTGTATTTCCCAGCTTATCCGTGTGCTCTGGAGCTCTGGTGGGACAGGATTAGCCCCTGCGGTTTGCCTTAACCTTCGCTGAGGGGAGCAGCCGGTCAGGGTGGCCGGCCCTGGTCTGCTGAACTGAGACCTCCGAGTTTGGCTCCTTCATTTTTAGAGCACTGGAGGGATTTAGGTACCAAAGCTCACGGGCTCTCCCCCAAACCACGTTCCTCTGGGCTCAAAGCCCAACGCGAGGCTCCCTTTTCCTCCGCGCAGACCTTGGCCTCGCCGGGCGCCCCGCGGGCAGGTGCCGCCGCGTCCCCGTGGGAGCGTGGGGCGCCGGCCGGCCCGGGGCCCGGCAGCCCGCGGAGGTGCCTTCCGCGCCCCTCCACGCTGCTTCGGCTTGGCTTAGGCGAGGTAAGAGGAGAGGAGGAAGGGGGAGAGGCAGCCGGGGGGCTCGGGGCAGCAGCCCCCTGCCCGCGCCGGAGCCGCCGGGACCCCGCCTGCGGCTTCTCCCAGACCCGTGTAGTTTTCTCCCAAATTTGCTTTGACTTAAATTGAAAACTAAAACATGAGAGAGAGAGAGAGACGTTGGCTGTGTTCCCTGTGGAATTGCTTCTCGCTTCGGGATCTCCGCTAAGTGGAATGATCCTAGAGAGCAGTGCGGAAGTTTTGGAAATGTCACTTAAACTTTGGGTTTCCCGCTGTGAGTAAGCTGGCTTTGTTCAGCGTGTCGATGCCTTCGCCGCTGGCGTTTCTCGGCTCTGCTCGCCAGTCCCGCGCGCCTTTGCCCGACATCTCTGCTTATCTCCTAGATCCATCCCCACGTTTCCAGTTGGTCCCCAAAGTGGTCTGTACCTAACCGGGCTCCGGGAGGGGAAGGGGCTCATCTTGCAGATATTTATATTGTATAGAACAGCTTATTTCTACAAGAAAAACATTTTTAAACTCCAGCAAAGTATACAGTAGTTTCAGTTCCGGTTTTTGTGACCTTTTTCAGGGATCATTTCAGTGCATTTCTGTATAAAATAAAAATTTAAGGAAAAAAGGATTTTGAAGTATAAAAAAAATGCATCTTCTGTACATAGGCAAACTCAAG
The DNA here is from genome assembly GCF_028389875.1 of Rhea pennata. NCBI lineage: Eukaryota > Metazoa > Chordata > Aves > Rheiformes > Rheidae > Rhea > Rhea pennata. The sequence continues at coordinate 3,259,106 of NC_084679.1, read as the reverse complement.
AATCTTCTCTTCAAACACTGTTTCTTGTAGAAACATGTTGAAATTTTTTTGCTGATTTCTTTGTACTTCAAGAGCATGTAAATAATTTATTAAAAGTGACTATTGTAATTTGGAGTTCTTTTTAAACAGATTCCAGCTCTAACTCGTGTCAAGAATGTGGGGAGGAAGGAAGGACTAAGTATAGCAAAGGAGCTGGTGGCATTTACAGCTTGTGTCAAGCTTTGTATAATGTAAATTCTGTACAAATATTATTTTTTGTGTGTGTCAAATAAATAGATGAAATTAGAAGCATTAAGAAACTGAAGACAAAATTGCCAAGTCAGGCTTTTTTTTTTTTTTTCTCCCCCCGCCCCCTCAGTCTGAAACCTAATGTGCAAAATCTATTTATTTCAAGTGAGGAAATGTGTATAGTCTAATAGACAACCTAAAATGTATTTAAATAAGTCTGCAACTGGATTTTTTTCAATTTAATATTTTTGTTTTGTTTTTACAAATTTCCTCCTTAATTGCCACTGTAGTATTTGTCCAAGTGAAAAGAAACACATTATAAAGGACACACTCGAATGGGCAGTTTTAAAAGCAAAATCAAAGAACACCCTGCTCCCGATCCGTGCAGTTTCCAGATTCTGTAAACAGGTTGTTTTAATTCACAGTGTGAAAATAAAGGGCCTCCTTTAAAAGGAGGCAGGTAAAATGGTTTGCAACGAATGAAAAATCCTTTTTTTTTTTTTTTTTTTTGAAGTTCATTTGAAAAAAAATCTCTGCTTTGAAGATTTAGGATTTCTGCTTTTTCCTTTGTTAAGCAAATTTATAAATTTAGGGATGTTTTGTGCATATAGAATCTGTCACCAGTATGTATCTTGTTTTGAAGAAAGTGTTTTTGTTGTGGATGTGTCATGCTGTATATATTTGTTCATATTTTTGTGAATTGAATACTATGTACCATTGTATTATAGTAACTTTTATAAAGCAAACCATAAATATACTGACTTTTCTTACAGAAAAATGATGTTGTGCTTAATGTATAGCCAAGGCTGCCTTTGTGTCTCAGACCCGTGCTAGGAACCAAGAGAGCTCAAGGAACCTGATCCAGGAGAACCAAAGAACTGGCTTTAAAAGGCGTTTCCTGAAAACCCTGATTCCGGAGTGCAGGCCGTGACTTCTGAACGACCTCTCACAAATGTTGTGTGGAAGGAGTACACGAGCAGTTTGAGTTTATAAAGTTAGCAAAGAAAATTACGTTAGTATTGAAATCCTGACCAGTTTGAGGAGATTAGGAGCAGCCCGTTGCGGGCCGGGCAGCCTCGGCGCGAGCCCCGGCGCGAGCCCGGGCCGGAGGAGCCGCAGCTCGCGCGGAGCCTCTTGCCCTGGGCACGTAGGTGCACGCGGCCCGTTAAAGCGCGGGAAGTGGAGGTAGGTGGCTTGTCCCTGATTCCTGAGCAGAGATCTCAGCCCTGCCCCGTGCTGCCCGGTCCCGGGTTTCGCGGAGCAGGCTGCTGGCAGCCGCGGTGCTGCCCGCACGGGGCTCCGGCGTCTCCTCCGACGGGATGTGCCTGCTGTCCTGGGGATCACGGCTTGCTTCAGGCGTTTGTGGCTGGTTAAGAAGGTTGTCAGGAAGCCAAAGGCCTTTGAGGGTTTTTTTTAATTGCTTTTTATCACTTTTTCTTAAATTGCTTTTTATTTAAATCTGAAATTAATTCTATTATCTGCATTTAACAGGAGAGGGGACTGGAGGAGCCAGACAGCGAGGTTTGATGCTGATCGCTGAGCTGAGGGCAGCCGCCTGCCGCCCCATGCAGGTTTGTAATGCTGTGGCAGCGTTTGAAGTGGCTCCTCCAAGTTTGGAAAGAAAGACCTAAGGCAGAAGGTGGTGGAGCAGCTGATAGAGCGGGGAAAAGTGGACCTTTGGGAGGGTCTTTGCTGGAGAGGATTTCACAAGGTGAGAGACGGTTCCCAGGTCAGTTTGCAACTTTCTCTGCATTTACAGCGCACCATAGTGGCTAGAAGATACTCAGAAACGGGACGGGGGAGGCGAGCAGTCCACACGGACACGGAGGCTTTCGCTGGCTGCACGAGGCATTTCGGAAGCCGACTTGCTTCCGGGGCCCCGAGTTCTCCGGGCTGTGGGAGGAGGCAGCAGCCAGGGCTAAGCTGTGGGTAGATCACCGGGCGCTGGCCGGATATCCTGGGATTTCACCCCGTGGCAGAGCTGCGCGCTCTGAGCTCACTGTGCAGGGGACACAAGCCAGGTTTCCCAGCAGGTTGCTTCCACACCCGCTGCGCTCAGCCTGGCTCCCTGGGGGAATGTGGCTGACACCGGCATGGGAAAGGCAAGGGGACACGGGGAGGCCAAACCTCACAGGGCAGAGAGCAGGGTTAAACCTGGAGGGCAGCTGGGGCCCCACACCTGATCTCTGGCCTCAAGTTTCTTCCCCCAGAGGCCTAGCTTTGGTGGCCAAAGGTGATGGCCACAGCTCCTCTCCCGTGGTAGCCCCATCCCTGTGAGGCTCTGCTGCTTGTGCTGAGCATGAGGGCTGCTCCACACCGCCGCCAGATCAGCATGCTCGTGGGACTTGAGTCTGAGGGGCTTGGGCCTGGGAATGAAGGCTTTTGCTGCTCCAGGTTTTGAGCAGCTTCAGTGCTCCTCGCCATCGGTGAGCAGCAGTGGGTGGGCAGGGGCTTTGGAGGGCAGAGCTGCAGCACTGGAAGACTTGGGGCACCAGCAATCCTGCGAAGTTCTCCAGCAGTCACGAAGGAGCTCTGCAGACTCTTCAGGGAGCATTTGCAGTCTTTGGTCTCTCTTGGCCTCATCTGTGTCCCAAGCCGTTGCTGCTCTGGCCAGGGGCGGCACTGGTACAGGGCAAACATGGCACGGCTGGGCCGGCCTGTCTGCAGGGGGTACAAGCCGCTCTCCTGAATGTGGAGCTCAGCATGGGACCTGGTGTGCTGCCTCTGGCACCTGGAAAGGCACCTTGGCTCCTCTGGTCATCTCTGCTCCGGCGCCAGATCCTGCTGGAGCCACCTCAGCAGCACCAAAGCTGTTCAGTCTGCTGTAGCCTCAGTTCCTCCCCGTGTCCCTACAGCCGCAGAGGAAGATGTGGTACAGGGCGGTCAGGCCTGCTAGCATTAACTTACCAGGCATACGAGCTGCGACAGAAACGGGTTTTAATATGTCGGTGGAGAAAGTCGCCTTGGGAAGGCCTGGGACAGTGCCCAGAGCGATGTCCCAAGGGAGGTTTTCCCATGCAGCTGGGATCTGGGCCAGGCAATCACTGCAAATTCCAGCAATTACTTCTCCAAGCCTGAATGAAATATTGGAGAAACCTCAACCGTTCATCAGTTCTGGAATTTAAAAGTATTAGAGCAAGGCTACATTACATTGAAAGGAAGACTGAAATACATAAATTAGATTAAATCTCATTCCAGGAATGTTGTAAATACCCTAAACCTAAGTGTTTAATCACAGGAAATTCAAACTGAAGATGGAATATAAAAGTAATTTTAAAAGACTTAGACAATAGAGATGCAGAGAAGTAAATCCCATCATGCTTTCCTCTCCCGGCTGTCTTGTCTCATCTTCCTGCTTAGTTAAAATTAAGGGAAAACTTTGGATAGAGTAAAATCAAGCACTCCTTGTTATTTCTTCTGCCTTCCTCCATAACTGAGTGTTTTCTATGATAGAAGCCTTACATCTGCCCTGTGTTAAGATGTCAGTAGCTTGGATTAGGTTAAATTGGCAGATTTGATATTTCCCATTTTCTCTCTCCTGTGAAGTCACCAGAGGGCAGCGTCTGGGCTGGATCAGGATAGGTTTGAGTCCTTTTACATTTCCAACTTGGCAGTGACTTTCTGGGGTTTCTGACACTTAGTTCTGGGCTGTTTACCAAAACACGGGCCGTTTCCTGGTTTCGTTTGTTAATCAGCTTGCTAAGGGTGGAGGCTGCATTTCTGCCAGCGCTGCTCACCCAGCCATACGCTCTAGAGAAGGTTTGTCTCCCCGCTGGGATGCAGGATAGTCAGGTTTCCTCTGGCATCTTGGTCAGATTCTATAGCTTCAAACAGAGACTTGAAGTTTCCAGCACCAAACCCCTGCAGAGACAGACCATTACAGACCTTGTGGACAAAGCAATGGACGCATTAGATTTAAACGGGCTGTAGAAGCACAGCAACAGGCGGTGCCTGGGTGATGGTACTTGAAGCCACTGAGGCTGTGACTCGAAGCCCAGACCATCTTATTTTTATTTTTAACAGTGAAAACCTCAAACAAACCTGGTGGTTATGCCGCTGGATGACCTCCAGGAAAAGCGTGGGTCTATCTTGAACTGGTTTAGTGAAGATTTGGAGCAAGTATCCTTTCTCATCAAAATCCACCAGGATTTTCAGTTCCTGGAAAAAAAATAATAAAAAACCTAACCGGAAGAACTGTTGAGGAGCAAAGGGATCCCTGTGAAACGCTTCCCGTGATATGGCCTGAGGAGAGCTGGTGCACTGCAGACGCCAGGCCAAAGCTCAAAGCTTTTCTCTCCTGCACCTCACTTGACTGCACTCACCGCCAGCTTATCGATGTTCTCCTTCACTTTGATTTTAGCAGTTTTCAGCCTCTCCCGCAGCATCTGGTAGTAGCTGGACGGCACGTCCATGAACTGCATGCCCCGCTGCTTCAGGTTGGTGATCTGTAACGCAGGGGTAGACCCGAGCACAGGTCAGGCGTGGGACTCGCTTTGGTTTGGGGGTGACGAGCTCTGGGCCAGAGACACCAGGACACCCGGGGTGCACCCTGCCTGCGCTGTCCTCACCCCGAGGGGCTTCCCCTACTCAGGGCCCCCCTGTGTGCAGCCAGCCGGTCTGTGCCTGCAGGCAGGTTGCAGGAATGGTGCCAGGGCACAGCCCAGGTCTGACAGTGACCGCTGCATGAAGACACGCCAGCCCCCAGCTCCTCCAGAGGCTCCTCGCCCTGCGGTCTGATGAGGGAGCCCAAAGCCAAATGCTCAAAGGCAGCTGGGCTAAATCCACTGCGTCACACTCACCGCTGTGATGATGTCGGAGGTGTTCAGTGCAATGTGCTGGACTCCTGCCCCGCCGTAGTAGTCAATGTATTCCTACGAGAAAAAAGTCCGTGCTGTTAGTGGTGTAGCAACTCCTAGAGCTGAATCTGGGCTTAAAAATGTTAACAGCAAAATCAGCTCAAGGACACCATGAAGTGAAAAAGATGCTTTATTTGTGAAATGGGGGGGGGGCAAACTGGCTCTGTGCCCTGTGGGAATGCAAGCGGCTCCCCCAGGGTTTGACAAACCTTGCAGACGAAGCAAAGAAGAGCCTGGTTTCCAGCAAGCCAGTGACAGCACTACAAGCCTACGCTGGCTCCCAAGTCCTCCTGAATCACTGCTCTGTTGGCTGTGCAGGGCCTCTTGCCCTTTTGTTCATCGAAGACCCACTCTAGTCAATGGCAGCCTCGTGCATCAGCTGCCAGCATTAGCCCACATGCGCTCACCTGAATCTGGGATTTCTTCTTGCCAGCAGCTGGCTCATTTATGGGCATCTTTATGGTCTCTTCATAGTTGGTGACCACGATGGAGCGCAGGGCACTGAATTCGGTGTGCAACTGCTTGTCATCCACAGACCAGAACCGATGGAACAGCAGGTTCTTCTGGTACCTACCCCAGGCCACAAAGGGCATGTTTAAATCCTGCAATGTCACAGGTCTAGCCCTACATTAATGACCCTCTGTTCTGGTTTAATTGGCTCTCAGCCATGAAAGTCTGAGATGTTGGACATCAGCCCAACGGTGCCACTGCTGTGTTGCACACCCCCCTCCAAGTCCTACCAGTCAGCCACTGGGACCATCTGCAGATCTGGCTGGTTCCCCACAACATGGTCAATGAAGTTCAGCTTGGCACTTGGTCTGCATGAGGAAATCCAGATCAGTTCTCAGCCAGGCTAAGGGGCACTAAACAGCAGGGGCAGGTCCAGCTAGGCTCTTACATGGATTTTTTCACCTGGCACCCACCTCCCACTCAGGGAAAAGTACTCAGATTCCCGGGGAACACCTCAGGCTAACATGTGGCTCTGAACATGGGTGGGCATCTTCACCACGTACAACCAGGCCAGAGGAGCTGCAGTGGCAGGGCTTTTACTGAGCTGAACCTCCAGACCCAGGGAACTGCTGGAGAAGGTCAGATCCAGCCTCCCCATGTGACAGCATGGCCCCTCTCCAGTCACATCCAAGCTGGAGCAGCTGATGTGTGATGGGAAGAGGAAGAGGATGGGAAGTACTCACAGTTTCGGCAGCAGTGGATCCTTGAAGAGGGGCGCGTGGTAGCCGGGTAGGAAGAGCCCCTTGTAGTTGAGCTTTTCTATCAAGGTGTGAGTCGTGTCACCGTACTGGGAGAGGGGAGAAAAGCTGTTATGTGCAAACCCTGCTCTTTGCAGGGACCATGCGGGGTCCTGAGCGCCGAGGTCCAGCTGCAGGTGCGGAGCCGGACCCGGCAGAGGCTCGGGGTGGTTTGGATGTGCCTCTTCCTCCCGGAGGCACAGGGAGACGGGGCTCAGCCCAGCGCCTGCCGCTTACCGTCTGGATCACGGCGAACTTCACCTTCCCGTGTTTGTCCTCCTCTACCCAGGGTTCCTTCACAACCACTGCTCCGCGCTCCTTGGCTTTCTGGGCAGAAGGAGAGAAATCCTGTCCCGGCGCCGGGGCCAGGCGGCTGGGAGAAGGCCCGGAGCGTCCCCCCGTGCCGGGACCCCGCTGCACGGGTGGGCGCAGGTCCCCGAAACCGCTGAGGCGGCGGACGCGGGCCTTGGCGCTGGCTCGTTCCGTCGCTTCTCCCAAGGGTTGCTCCGGCGCGACCGGACCCGCTGGTTGCCCGCTCCTTTCCCTGCATTAACTCACCGCTCGGGAGCACCGAGACCCTCGCCGCAGCCGAACCGCCCGGCGGGGAGCCGGCGGGCGCTGCCTACCTGCACGATGAAGTCGCAGTCCTCGACCTCGAAGGCGACGTCCTTCACGCCGTCGCCGTGCTTCACCACGTGCTCCCCCATCTCTGCGGGGACAGGGCGGCCGCCTCGGTGTCCGGCCCGCCGCTGCTGCCGGGCTCTCTCTCTCTCGCGCACGTGCACCCCGCCGCCTTACCTTCGTTCCCCGGATTGAGGGCCGACGAGAGGACGAACAGGATCTGGAAACGGAGGAGACGCGTGAGGCGGCCGGCGAGCGCGCGCAGCCCGCCGGCGCCGCGGGCGGCCGCCCCACCTTGTCCTGCTTGACGACGTGCGACACCACCTCCCTGCTGCCGGTCTCCAGCCCGCGGTAAGCCAGCTCCTCAAAGCCCAGCTTGCTGCAGTAGTACGAGGCGGCCTGCGGCGGGCGGGAGAGAAGGGCCCCCGGTGAGGCGGCGGCTGGGGCTGCCCGCCGCGAAATGGCCGCCGCCGCCGGCAGCTCCCTACCTGCTTGGCGTTCCCGACCCAGAAGGTGATGGAGTGGAAATGGATGAAGCGTCCCCGCGGGGGCTACGGCGAAAGAGGCGGGGGGAAAAAAGGCAGATGAGCCGGTGAAGGACGGAGGGGGGGGAGAAAACCCTCGGGAGAGCGCTGCGGGGCTGCGCCGGGGGGGACGCCCCTGCGAGAGCAAAGGCCTCGGGCAGCCGAGTCCCGCCGCCCGCACGGGCCTTGCTCGGCGGGCGCAGCCGCGAAGGCTGCGGGATTTCGCTACGTGAAAAGCGGCAAAACCAGCCGCCGCGCCGGCCGCCAGCCTCGTCGCGTTAAGGATTAACCCTGCGGCGGCGCGGGGAGAGTCCAGCGAGCCCCCCCCGGCCCCGCTTCTGCGCTTGCCGTCCCGCGCGGCGCAGGGTTAACGCGCGCACGGCCTCGGGAGAGCCAAAAACGCTTTAAATGGAAACCTTTAAAGGGGAAGAAGGTGGTGAGCAGGTGCAGCGTTCGGAAAGAGGTGTTCCAACGCACCTGGGCTCCTGCTTAGCCCTTTGGCTGAGCCGGCAAATACCCCCCCACCTCCCGTCGTTCACTCCCCTCCCAGTCAAGAACAAAAAGCCAAAGAAAAGATTTCTGTCACCCACTGTGATTTCCACTTGAAAAAGTAGAAATAATCTCCAGTGCAGCCTAACCAGCGTTCAATTCCACTTTAACTCTCCCAGGTAATCAAGGAATAAAGCATTAATATCATCAATTTTGCATTAACACAGCCAGTGTTTCACGCGCAGCGACAGAGAGACACCATGGACTACAAACCCGCTCCTACCTTCTCTCCCTTGTCAGTGTAAGTTGTCTGAAAAGAGAGAATTAAAAAATAGAGATGTTAGCATTTCAAAACGGCACGTTAATCCCTAGAGAACTGGAATCCGAAGGTCAGTTTATAAAGAATGCGTTTTCTGCACAACGTCCAACATCCTCGCTAAAAAGCCCGCGTTCAAAGAGAAAGAAAACGAGGAACGCTCTTGGGAAGTTTGGCACCAGAGGAGATGCAGCCGTTTAACCCCCATGTTATCAACACGCTTCAGAGTTCTTCTGACTCTCACCATTTTTGTGACCCGATGGTTGTGACAGCGGCAAGAGCAAGTGGGTCTCCAGGAGCATTTAATATAGTGACAGGGTAACAGAAAGCTCCTCCTTGGCTCCACCTTCTCCTGCCAGCCACCTGAAACATTTGCAACCCAATGATTTATTTGGTTTGGGCTGGAACGGGTCCCGGCCTGGGGAGAGGTGAGAGCCCTGGGGTCAGAGTCCTGCAGGCTGCCCAGCGCGAGGCTGTGCTTGCAGAATTGGGTTTCCTAAAGGATGAGCAACTCCATCGTGGCATTGCGCCATGGCCCTGGCGCACGAGCTGGCACGCCCCTTGCTCGGGTCTGACAGGCCCCCCAGGACTGGCCCATCAGTCGCTTGGTCCCTTTGAGGTTTCGGCTCGGAGTCGATGCGTACAACTGCCAGTGCAGCCCCTCTTGGCTCTGTTTGCATTTCTGGTCCAGAGCACAGAGAGGTTAAACGCACAACGCAGCATGTGCGCAAGCACGTTCCTCTTTGGTGCCTCTGCTAAACCACCCCACAGCGCAGCCGCTCCGGCAGCACCATGCACCGCGACCGGACTGGGGCACGGCACAGCTTGAGCATGGACGTAGCACTGCTTACACAAGTCTGTGCCAGGCACACCCACATTTCAGTGGGCACAGCTCGCCTCCGTGCAAGCCCAAGGTTGGTCCTCCTGCCAGGTCTCCCAAAATCCCATCACAGTCATTGCAGGGTGACGCAAGAGCAGCACTCGCCCGCGGGGCTGTTCACCCCTTTGCACACTAGCCTGGGGGAGGAGGCATCTGGCCGGGGGGCTTGGCGTGGGCTCGAGCCTCTGCCTCGGGGCTTTCAGCACAGCCAGGAGAGAGCTCAGGCATGTCTGTTCCTCTGGAGCGCTGAGGTCCCATTGCCCATCCGCTTATTTAAACAAGTGCCTGTGTTTTTCCCTCAGCTGCACAGTCATTTGTCCTCTGTTATTGTAATTTAAAATGCAAATGCCCCGAGAACAAAGGCCAGCTCTGCCTGAGCCCCTCCCCGCTGCCCCTGCCAGGAGCAGGACCAGGTGTGTGCAAGGCAAATGGGCTCAGCGCTTGGGGACACTCGGTGTCTCCTTCAGCTATTGTGAGACTAAGGTTGAAGGTCCAAAAAGTAATGGGGCATTGCCTGCAAGCAGTTAGAAGTGTTGGCAGAAAGACAGAGGAAGTTGAAAAACCTTTCATAGACGTTGGTGGGTAAAACACCAGCACACACGCACACATCCCCTGGCCCGCGGCATCTGGAAGCGATTGGAAAACCAGAACGGCACGAACTCCTCATGCCTGTAGGCACTCGCCAGGAATAGAGCAAGGGAAAGATTAGCATGAAAGGCTTTAACAGGGCATAAACAGCGCAAGTGCAACTCTGTGCACATACGGAGTCTGGCCGGGGGAGCGTTTCGCCCCGCGCCGCTGCATACCGGCGCCCCACGAAGCGGCACGGCAGCCGCCAGCCCCTTTCTGCACGCTCTCCGCCGAGGACCTGGAGAGCCTGGCCGCAAAAGGTGGCTGCAGAGCCCTCGCCGCCTCCAAACCACGGCGGGGCAGCAGCGGGGGTCGTACATCTGTCGTGAAGGCACCTCGAGCGCTGCGGGGCTTCGGGCGACCTGCTGCAGAGGCTGCGACAACTCAGCACGTGGAAGAGCTCACGGCGACGGGCCGGGCCTGGCAGCGCGGCCCCGCCCCCTCCGCGCATGGCCCCGCCCCCTCCGCGCATGGCCCCGCCCCCTCACGCATGGCCCGTCCCGGATGGCCCCGCCCCCTCCGTGCTTGGCCCCGCCCCCCTGATGGCCCCGCCCTCTGATGGCCCCGCCCCCACACCGCAGCGGCCCGGGCTGCCCCTCCTGCCCCCGCCCTTCGTTTCGCCGTCTGTGACGCGCTTTGGGCCCTGTCGCGGCCCGTAGCGGCTTCTTCCGCGCTCGCGCCGCTCCGCGCAGCCGGGCGCCGCCATGGCGGAGCCCGGGGGCGGCCGCGCCATCACCGTGAGTGACGTGCAGCAGCTCGTGAGGAAGAAGGACGAGATCGAGGCGCAGATCAAGGCCTACTACGAGGTCCTGGAGGACGTGAGTGCGCCGCGCCCTGCGGGGCCCCACGGCGGGCGGGCGAGTTCGTGATGCGAGTGCGTGCGGGGGCCCGCGCGCGTCCGTGGGCGTTGAGGGGCGCGGGGGCGTGGGGGCGCACGAGCAGAGGGGCGCCCCTGAGCGCGGGGGTACGTGTGCAGGGCTCGGTGGAGACGCGGGGGTGTGAGAGTCCGTAAGTCTTCCCGCGTGGGTGGGGGCTCACGGGTGCCCCCACTGGCGTCCGTGGGGGCGCGTTTCTGCACGTGCACAGTGCCGGCCCTGCAGCTCTCTGGCCGCGCGTGTCCCCTCCCCACGCAGGCCGCGGCCCCTCTGCATGCAGCGGCCCCCGCGCTAGTGCTGCGGCGGGGGCCGCCTCGCCGTGTCGGGGGGCTGCGTGGGCCGGCGCTGAGGTGCCCCGGGCAGGGAGAGTTGGGGTATTCCTCACCTTCGGGGCCTCTGCTCCTCTGGGGGTCTTCTCGGAGCGGTCACCGTGCGGGAAATTATTGTCAGCCAGTTCCCCTAGCTGCCCTGGCGTTTTAAATAAGCTTTTATTCTCCAAGCGCTCAGTTAAACCTCTCTTCGGCGCCTCGGTCCGTTTCTCTCCTTGCACGCGCTTAGGAGCAGAGGGGTGGGTGGCAGCTCCGTGACCGCCTTTCTCCCCGCAGCAAAAGGGCGTTGGGATGAACGAGCCGCTCGTCGATGTGGAAGGGTTTCCTCGTGCGGATATTGATCTCTACCAAGTTCGTACTGCTCGGCACAACATTATCTGTGAGCGGATTCTCTCTTGGTAACGCTGCTCTGAGGACGGGGCTGGGTGAGGCAGGGCCTCCCTGGGGAGATCTTTCTCCTAGCTTATGGATGAGGGGAGAGGAGCTTCCCCCCAAGCAGAAATAAACAGAAGTGAAAATATAGCTGTGTGAGAGACATACGTGCTTCTATTATATTTGTCCTTCCAGATATCCTAAATTCCTGTTCATAACAATTGGTACAACTGTACAGCTGTTTAAGTAACTGAAACGTCGTTTTGAGCCGTTGGTTTACTGCAAGCATTTCATTCAGTTTGAAAAATGAAAAGCAGGGTTGGTCTGACTTTGTTTTTAACCTATTTTGTTTTGTCCTCGTAGCTGACAGGGATTGGCTTGGTCAGTAAAATGCTTTTGTCCATGCGCTGTTGCAGAGTCACTGAAATTTTTCTGCTACTACTGTGGAGCTATTTGGGATTCATAAAATATAGTGAAACATTTTTGTGGTGTTTATAAAATAAACTTTGGGTAAAAAATAGGTTGGCATTTATTTCTGCTCAAGCTTACATCATGCCCTGTATTTGGGATGGCTTTTGCTCTATGTATTTAACAGGAAATGATTTAATGGCAAAAAGACTTCAGTAGCTTAATGCTTTCTAGGAGACTTTGGGCCTCCTACCCCTTACTGTTTCCTGGCAGTTTTACTTAACTTTGTAGGGCGGTTTTCTCTGCACCTAACTTACATTGATAGCCAGTGCCCTGGCTCTGTGAGCAGGGTTGTCACCAGCACCCAGTAGATAAGCTGGCAGAAAGCTGCTGCTAGCCACAGCTGAGATCCAAGAGACACAGAGTACTGCATTCAGACTGAAAGCTCGCTTGTGGACGAGGACGTGTCTGCTAAGAAAGAACCCTTAGATGGAACTTGCTCCTGCTGTCTCTGTGCTGATGGTCTTCACCTACAGGTTTGCAGAACGACCACAAGGCCTTGATGAAGCAGGTGGAGGAAGCTCTTCACCAGCTGCATGCCCGGGAGAAGGAGAAGCATGCCAAGGATGAGGCGGAAGCCTTGGCAGAGGCATTGAACCAGAACCAGAGCCTGCCACAGGCTTTTGCCAGAGTTAATGCAGTAACTCCAGGGTCTCCTGCAAGTGTCTCGGTAAGCTGACAGGGAAGGCTTCTTCGGGATCCGGAAGGGAAATGTGGCAGATAGTGTACACTGTCTCCTTGCTGACAACTGGGAGTAAGTTGTGTGTTCTTGAGTTACTTCCCTGCTGCCTTAAGCGTTAGCTAAATGCTCGGTAACCTTCCCTGCTGGCACAGTTATTCTTGAAAGCTCGCACAGCAAACAGCCCTTGCAGGCCAGTGCCAGGGTCGCGTTGGGATGTCTTGTAGATAGATGAGTACTGTCTTCTCAGCTGTATTGTTGCACCACACAGATCATGTGCAAGACCTCACTGATCATTCTAGCCTCAATATTTCTCCTTCCGTAATCGGAGAAAGGAATGAGTACTTGCTGCTTTTCTTTCTAAGGACATGAAGAGAATATAATGTAGTTCAGCTGCCTAAATGGTGAGACAAATCTCTCCATCTGGCTAAGTGAAGGATGCTCTTGTGAACAGGCAGATATTACCTGTCTTTGGAGAATGCAGATACTCATCTGCCTTCTCTCGCTGTCCAGGGACTCCAGGTCGATGATGAGATTGTGGAGTTTGGCTCTGTCAACACACACAACTTCCAGAATCTGCAGAACATTGCCACAGTGGTGCAGCACAGCGAAGGGGTGAGCTAGTTTCTACTGTAACTGTATTCTCTTGACTGTCTTTGTTAGCTACAGGTTTTGCAGTGGAATTTAAATCTCTGGGATCATCTTTTCCATGTCAGAAACAATGTCAAATTCAGTCTGCTGTTCTAGCCTTGTCCCCCCACAGCACTGACATGATTTCTGCCTGGAGAGCTGGACAGAGAGAGCCAGGAGGTGCATGCTCTTTGCTGTGGATATCACCCCTTCTGTTCCTCCCCTTGGGGGACTCTGCAGCAGCAGGAGCTTTTTGCCATGCTACTCATGTGGCCTCATGGACTGGGCAAAAAGCTGCCACGGCCATTGAGCACCTTATGCTGGAAGTGAGAGATCTTGCTGAGGTGTCTCCCCACTGAATGCTCTTGCTCTCAGATCTAGCTACAGGGGTGTGAATGGGAACTGCCAAAGATTGCAGTTCCACTAGAGCCAAATGCTCTTCCTCTGGCGCTTCAATAAAAGAACGGAGAAGAGGGATGACTTGATAAGGAAAGTTGCCATCTTTTTTTCTTTTCTTTCTTTCTTTTTCTTTCCTTTCTCAGAACCCCCTGAGTGTGACTGTAATCCGCAGCGGCAAAAAAGTGCATGTGGGGCTGACACCAAAGCGCTGGGCTGGAAAGGGCCTTCTGGGGTAGGTTGCTGTTCCACTTCTCAGTATAGCTGTACTTTATAGTATAGCTGCCTTTTACGCAGCTCAGAGCAAGCTTCCTGCAGCAAGGCCGGCTCTGGGCTTGGCTCTCTGTGTTGCTGCCTGCACTAATGTATTTCAGTGGCAGGTGCTCACCGAGAGCTGGAGGGTGTCAGTTAGCACAGTGATACGAGTAGATCAGTTGTATCGAACGTGGGTGTGGAGGAAAGATCTCAGTGGCCGGCTTGATCGGTAGAGGAAACCGATGGAAGAGGGATGGGGAAGGTCTGATTCATGCCATGTTAGATCTTCTATGTTTGTTTTGGAGCTGACACATTAATGTTTCTTCCTATATTTTCTTTTTCAGCTGCAATATCGTTCCCTTGCAAAGATGACCATTACTTGGAAAACAGTAAAGTTGAAGCTTGTGCCTGCTTTCTGGACTCTGATCTGATTTGAAAACTCCCCTTACAGTCTTCAAGTTTTTGCTGAAACAAATGTTTCAGAGGCGGTGACCTCTAGGTGCCGGACTCGCAGAGTATGAAAAAGCTCTGATAGAGTGGGGCCTTGCCACACTTCAGAACTGCGCTGGTTCATAAGGAGCAGCCTGTAGAGTTGCAGGATATGGCTTCTCATCTCTTATATGCCATATCAATTTGGAATCAGGCTATAAGGAGATGCGAAATTCTTCAGTTAATGAAGTACTTGATGCAGATTCTGAAAAGGCAAGAAATACTCTGATTTGCCAATAACAAAGCATTTTTTCCTTCCCTCTAAAATTTCTCACTGAATATCTTACAAAATACTCTGTAAAGTCCTGGGGCACTTTGATGTTGTCTATAATAATAGATCACAGTCAGGAAACGTGCAAGTTCGATCTTCCCTGTGTTACTACAACTTTTGAAGTTGCTACATGTGAAAGAATTTCCAGAACTCTAATTATTTTAAGTTAATGGGATAAAGAATAGGGGCTATAAGACTACTTTTCTTTAGTTTTAGTGTTTCCTATAGTTGTGACTATGTAAAATTAGTCAGAATTTGATGTAAAAAAATATTTGCTGTAGTTGATTTTATGATGTATGAACTCTTCAAGGGAATTTGGGGGATGTTTGGTTTGTTTTAAGCTTGTTTCCAGCTGAACTTCAAAGTACTCTCCCAAAACAATAAACCCGAGTAATGCATCCGTCTCCGTTCTTGTAGAAGTTGTTATTTTGGGGCAGTAATTGTGGGCCAGGTTGTGTGAGTTAAAAGCAGGTCTGCCTAGACACAAGCACGACTGCTGACCTTCCAGTGCCAAAGCCCAGGAAAGATACAAGTTGTCCTTTGTAAGCAGGTTGTGGGCGTAAGTAACACATCAGACATAATGAGTAACTTTGCAGTAAATGTTAATAACCACAACTGAAACAGAACGAAAAAGTGGACTTAGAAACACACTTCTAAGTCATTCATTGATGTGTCTCTGTTAAATTGAGCAGCTTTATCTTTTTGATATTCTAAGTGTTTATATTTCAGCATTTGACAGAGCAGATTCTTGCTGAAACAGCAAAGCTTCAAAGCCAAGCTCATTGCTCAGTGATTCCTGCAGGCTTTGGGGTGCTACAGGGGAAGTATTACTGCAGCAGCTTATGGATAAGTTCCTTGGATAAGAACTGTGTCTATATTTAGCAATTCCTGTTTTGCTCCTTCAAGGAACTTTAAAGGGGCCAAAACACATCAAAATTTTGCTCAGTCTCTTTTATTGAAGAATAGTTGAGAATGGGAGGCATTCTGGCACGCTCTGTTGCATGCAAATGCTGTTTCTGCTTTTCTGGAGTTTTCTAAGGCCAAGCCTGTGGTGCTGAGCTTCATCAGACGCTATGACCCACTAGGGCTGCTGCATCTCTAAAATTCACTGTGAAATGCCATTAGAAAGCAATGCAATTTCCGTGTCTGCTGTTACCAGGTAAGTTGCAAAACCTCCTGCAGATGGGTAAGATCTGAACATCCTCCTTAGGCTTCTGCGGCCTGGAGCAGCAAAAGTGCTGCTCCCGATCTGCTGGGGCAGTGGGAATAGACGCGAAGGGTTGTGCTGGTGGCAAGCAAAGACTGACTTCCCCTATCCAGTATGATCAGGGAACAGGGACAGAATGTCGCTGGGTGGAAAAAAAAACCCACTGGTTTTGAACAAACTTTTATGTGCGCGTGCTGATACGCTGGATTGGGGGGGACTGAAAATTTGGTTGCGGTACAAAGCTGGTCATTGCTGCAGCTTCCAGAGTAGAGGGCCAAGAGCTGGAGCGAAGGAGCGGGAGCAGAGGCCGGCACGCGTCGCCACGGCAGTTTGGTCTGTGCTGGAGCTGGGAGCCAGCTCGGGCCGGCAGGAGCAAGTCGGGGGGAGCTGCTGCTGCTGCTTCGAGGGCAGGAGGGAAGAGGGGGCCGAGCGCCTGGGTCTGCTGGGTCCTGCGGGTGGCCGTGAGTTACCAGCTGCAGTTTAACTTTTCTCCCCGCTTTAATCAGATTTTTGGTCTCGAAGACGTAAAATCCCCTGACCTGCCCGGTTGTGCCCCTGATGCGGAGTTCAGGGCAGCCGTGGCGAGACCCGGCGCATCTGCAGGTCCAGGAGATAACGTGAAACCAGAACAGCCCCGGCAGGGTGCCAGGCTCAAGGGAAAAACAAGTTAGATGGAGAAACTGTTGTTATCTGAGCTTAACAGCGCAGCTGCAGCCAGGAGAGCTTAGAGCCCTGTACCCGCCGGGGAGGGGAGGCAGCCGGAGCGGTGGCTCCGCTGGCTTCGCTGGGCGCGCGGTGGGGCCGGGGGGGCCGGCGGCCGGGCGCTTTCCCGCGGAGCCCCCCCGTCCCGCTGCGCTTCCGGCGCCCGTTACCGGGGGAACCCGAGTCGGGCGCAAACAGCGGCGGGGAGCGGAGGCGGGAGACGCCGGGATCGGCCGCCGCCGGAGGGCTGGGCAGGGGGGAACGGCTTTTTCGCCAGCCCCCCCTCCCCCCCCCAGCGTGTTTTGGAAGGAAGCCGAAGGCGAGGATGGACGGCTCGAGCGAGACCGCCCCGGAGGAGCCGAGCCAGGGGAGAGCAGACGCCAGCGGCGCGGCGCGGGGGGCGTCCCGGGACGCGCAGACGCCTCGGGAGGCAGCGGTACCGCCAGGGCCCCGGGTCGCGACGGGAACGGAGACCCCCAAGACGGTTTCTCCGTGTGCCTGGCGTCTCCCGGGATGGGAGGAGCAGCCCGGCTGGCGCCGCGGCCGCGGGGCTGGATCGCTCCCCGCCGCGTGCGAGCCGGCTGACCGGCGCGGGAGAACCGCTGCGAGGGGGCAACTAGCGCCGAGGCGAAGCGCGGTTTCCAAGCTGTTCGCCTTCTTGCAACTGCTCGCGGTGCTGGAGCCCTCCTGGCTTCACCTCGACCCGGCCGAGGGTCCCGCGAGCAGGAGGGAGGCCGGCCGGCCTCGTCCCCGCGCTCGGGCGAAGCGTTCCCTTGCCTCGCTCGGCGGCGGCGGCTCGCAAACCGGGCTCAGAGCTCGCGGCAGTGACCGCGGCTAAAACAACCAAAGCAGCCGCGTGGCGGGAGGCAAGAGCTGATTGGGGTCCCGACGCCGAGACTCGGGCTAAGGGGGCAGCGCGCCGGCTGCTGCGCTGTGCCCCCGGCAGCCCTGCGCCCCGCGGCTGTTTCGGAGAGCTCTCAGCAAGCTGCCGAAGCGCGCCCGCAGCCCTCGCTCGCCGCCGGCCGCCGGGGCTGGCTCTTCCCGCGAGCCCTTCGCGTCCGCTCGCGGCGGTTCGAGCCTCCCCCCGGTTTAACCCGGGTTTGCCATCGATTCGTCCCTGCCGCCTCGCGCCCTGCTGCAACGGCCGGCGTCGGGTGCGCGCGAAGCAGAGTAGTCGGGGGGTGGAGAGCGAAAAGGGCCCGTTTTAGCCGAGAAAGGACGGAGAGGTTTGTTTTGCAGGGGAAATTCAGGGCGAAAAGCCCTGGGGAGGAGGAAAACAAGCGCCGAAACGCGTCTCCCCTTGGCAGGGCCTGGCGGCAGCGGTGGGGACGAGCGAGGAGGAGGCCGGTGCGCCGCGGGACGCCGGCCCGGGCAGCGCTGTGTGGACGGCCGCCCCGGGCCGGCTCTGGCAGGAGGCCGAGGCGGCGGGCGCGGGGCCGCTGGTGAGTGCCGGCGGGCAGGGGAGCTGCCGGCGGCGGCGGCGCCCGGCCCTCACCCCGGCGCCGTGCCCCGGCCTGTCCCGCAGCGCCTGCGCCGGGTGCTGGGCTACAACAGCGAGGTGGCCGTGCACAGCCTGGGCGCCGGCGCGGCCCCCGTGCTCCTCTACGCCGCCTCCCACGCCCTCGTCCTCCACGACGCCGCGGGGAACCGGCAGCGCCTGCTGCAGGTGCGGCTCCCGCGGCGGCCGGCTCGCGAGCGGGGCGGTCGGGCCTCGGGGCAGCGCCGGGCCCGGAGCGGCGGCGGCCGCGCGGGTCGTCTCCTCCTCCTCCTCACCATCCTCCTCCTCCAGGGTCACCGCAACGTCATTTCGTGCCTGTGCGTGAGCGAGGACAAGCGCTGGGTGGCCACCGCCGACCGGGGGCCCGACGCCCTCGTCATCGTCTGGGATTCCTTCTCCGGGTGAGCGGCCGACGGCACCCGCGGCACCCGCCCCGGCGCGGGAAGCGCCTTCCCGGAGCCGGCGGCACGCGGAGGCGGGAGCGAGGGGAAACGCGGGGAGCGCGGGGCAAAGGGGCCGAAAACCGGCCGCGGGCGCGATAGTCACCGGCCAGGCCGTTTCCCGCGTTTCTTGTTTTTCCCTGAGCCGCTCAGCGCGCCCGCGCGGGTGTTCTCCCGCAGGATCCCCGTGCACACCATCTTCGACAGCCACCCGGCCGACGGGGTCGCAGCCATCGCCATCTCGCGCGACGCAAAGTATCTGGCAACCATTAGCACTGGCACAGTCCAGGTACGGAAAATATTTCCTCTTCAGTAGCCTCGAGCGGTCGGTTCCCCGAAGCTTTTGGCTGGGGAGCGGGAGCGAGGCGGCGCCGGGCGGCACGGCCACGGCTGGGGCTCCGGGTTTCGCGAACCTGAGCGCTGCGGAGTTTAGAAAGCGCATCTTTAGCTGGGATAAAAGTTTCTGTCTCTGATGCGTTTTAATTAAAGCTGTTTCTAGCATCGTTAATGGAAATTAGGCCCCGCTGCCAGCCCCCGTCCTTGGCGCCTGCTGCCCCTCTGCCGCCGGAGGGGATGGGCTTTGCCTGAGCAACCTTGGCGCTCCCGGACAGCCACCAGCATCCCTCGGTTTTCCCCTTCTCTGCCAGAGAGTTTGTGTTTGGAAGTGGACCTACCCCACGGAGACGCCCGTGTGCAGCGTGGAGCTGCAGCCCGAGTTCGGCTGCCAGGTGAGTGAGTGGCTGCGGAGGAGCTGGCTGGCCCCAGCCTCCTCCTCCTCCTCCTCCTCCTCCTCCTCCTCCTCCTCCTCTTCCTCCGTGGCGCCCCTCACCGCAGCACTGGGCACCCGGCAGCCCCAGGACATGGCGCAGAGGTGGGCGCGTAGCTCTGGTGCGTCCCAGCCTGTCCTTCGGTGCAGGTGGTAAAGCACATCTGGGAGAAAAGCAGATGTTTTGCATGAAAGAAAAAACAGTAAACACTGCTCAGCTTGGTATTAACACAGTTCTCACCTCTTCCTTTCAGGATTATGTCGTTTTTAACCCCCAAAATCCCTACGAGTTTGTCAGCAACAGTAAAACCCAGGTGATATTTTACCTCTGGGTAAGTAGGAGCGCGGTGAGCGGGACGTTGCGCCCCCGGAGGGTCCTGCCTCTGCTCTTGCCCTCCCCGGTCCCGGGGCGACGGTCTCCATCTCTCCCCCCGCTCCCTCTGGAGCGGCCCCACGTGGTGGCACCTTGGGGAGGCCAGCGGGTGCAGGAGGGGGGTTTCGTGCCCTGCAGCGGGTCCTGCAGCCTTTCTGGCCTGGGAGCTCTGCTCTGGCAGGCACGACGTGGGGCCAGCGTCCTGGGAACGGGTGAGGGACGCGCCGGCGTCGCAAAGCACAGTTATAAAACGGTTGTTCTCGTGCGGACGTCCTGGTTTCCTCCCCAGAGCGACACCGGCTTGCGGTACGGCGCGCCGCCCTTGACCGACGGGGTGAGTAACTGCAGCGCCTGGCCGAGCGGAGGCCCGGAGGGGCTCTCCCCCCGCCGCCCCAGCGAGAGCATCTCCCGTTGCACCCCCCCCTGGGGCTCTTCCCCTCCCGGCGCTGATCCCGCCCCGGGACCGGGAGGGAATTTCCCGCCGTGACCAACGGGAAACAGTCGTGGTTGGCGCGGGAGCAGCCGCCCGCACCGACCCGCGCGGCCTCCCTGCTCTCTTCGCAGACCTTCAGCAAAGCGGTGGGGCACTTCAGCCAGTCCGTTTTTCATTTTAACAACTCGCAAGCCCTGACCGGCACCTCGGCCGGGAAGCTGGTGCTGTGGGACGTGGTCTGCCCTCGCCCCCCGCCCCGGGAACCGCCGGTGAAGCCGCACACCATGAAAGCCATCAAGCTGATGCCCATGCAGAAGGACGGCTTTACCGTGCTCACCGTGCTGGAGAGGTAACACCTCCGCAGCCTTCAGCAGCCTCCCGTACAGCCCTTAGGCACCCTGAGCACTGCGGCGTCAGAGCTGGTCTGTGAGACTCCGGCCCTGCTTTTTCCAGCAATTAATTTGGCCAAAACGCTCTTCCTTCGCTTAAAAAGCAGCTGAAAACTCAAGGCGATGTGACACCAGCTCTCCCAGGTCCTGGGGCAGCTCAGGCACCGGGCTGTCCGTGGGCACGGGTTTCACACGGCTGCATCCCGGCCTCGTGGCTTTGCCGGCAGCGGGAGCGCGGGGCACGGGCAGGGGCCCGCGGCAGGGTCCCGCAGGGCCGGCGGCTCCTGCGCCGCCCAGCCCTCACGGCCGTGTCGGCGCGGGGCTCGTCTCACCCGCTTGGGCAAAGGAAAGGGCAGTTGCTTCTGTCTCTGGTGGACGTTGGAGCGTTCTCCTCCAACGTGTTGATTAAAAGCTTTCCGGGGCGTTTTACGGGCCTTGTCTCACGTCCCGGCTCACAGGGACGTGCCGGCTGCTCTGCAGCGCTTTCCCGTAACGAAGCCTTTCGCCTTCCTTTCAGCTATTTCGTAGCCTGCGACGTCAAAGGCAACGTTAAATTCTACGACGGGCAGCTGCAGCTTCTGAACTGGTACAGCCACCTCCGAGTGGGCCCCATCCGCTCCATCTCCTTCTCCAAATCCCCTCCCAGCCCCTCTGCGGACTACGCCAGGTCCTGCACCATCGGCGGCCAGCCCTTCGTCGTCAGGTGGGCGCCCCATCTTCTCCTCCAGCTGCCCCGCGGCTTCAAAGCTGCGGAAACCTTCAGCTGAAGGTTGCCCCACGGGCTCCCTCCGGGGCAGGAGCAGATTTTAACTCTGTCCCTGGGTGAAACGTCCGGACACAGGGAAGGCAGCGTCGGGGCCGGGCCGGTGGGACGGAGAGGGAGCACGGCCCTCCGCGCCCTGCAGCTCTGCCCTTTGGGTTTTGGGGTGGGCCAAGCAGGCAGTGTCTGCTGGCAGCTCGTCTCTGCCTGCACGGCCCTCCGCGGCCCCAGCAGCCGTCACGACCCGGGGGGGGGGGCCGTAGCACGTCCAAAACCAGGGACCTGCCCCGGGCCTCGGCGCAGGCTGGAGGAGCACCGGTGCTGTCTCCACTAACGCAGAGCCGGCAGCTCCCGCCGGGTCCCTTAATCCCCCCCTCCCCCCAATAAATCCCTCCTGCGGATGGCTATTTCCAGTTAGATTTTATCACCGCCGGCAAGCTAATCTGGGGGCCGCGGCGCAGAGGTTGCCCCAGCCGCACCGGCCCCGGGTGCCGCCGCGTGGACGCGCCAGGTTGGGGTGCCCGGCTGGGCTCGCCGCCCCGCTGCGCGGCGAGACCCCCCTGCGTGGAGGCGCGCGGGGGTCTGCAGGCCGGCTGAGGCTGTGCTGCGCGCGGTCCGGCCCGCAGACCGGCTGGCAGTCGCTCCTGTCTAAGCCTCTTCTGGCAACGTCCGTCCTTAGCCGCACGCGTTTTCCAAAGAGCCGTGCGAGACGCGTTCCTCTCCAGCCTGGAACAGCGCCCCGGGAAACGGCCTTTTCCAGGCGGGTGTCCCGTGGGTCCCCGTCACCCGCTGTCGTCTCGAGCCTCTTTCTGGGTGACTGTCGTAGCTTCTGCCACTTGCATCCGCTCTGGGAAGTAAAAGGGGCAGCAAGGGGGAAGCCGAGAGGCTGCTCGTCTCGCCCGGCTCCCAGGATCAGCTCCGCGAGGGGCCGGCTGCGGCCCCGCTGCCTGCACGGGACCTGCGGCGTCCTCCCTCGGCCGGGCCGGAAACGCGGGAAGCGGCCGCTGGCAGGGGCGCGCGCCCGGGGCTGGGCTCGCAGGGCAGCTCTTTCGAACGCCCCCGTCGATGAACGTGCAAAGGCCTCCTCTGAAAGTCTCGCAGACCCCGCGAGCGTTTCAGGGCTTGCTGGTGCCGCTCAGACCGAGCTGAGGGAGCAGGGACCCAAGCCCCGGGTGAGGATCCGGCTCAGGAGGCACTTTGTGGGGCGGCTATGCAAAAGGGGCAGCGATTTCCCCATCAGCACTGCCCGCCGGAAGCCGTGCACGTCTGGCTGGGCAGCTCTTGTATTTAGGTCTCTGTGTGGTCCTCTCCTGACCCTTTTACTGGTCCCAGACTGAGTCCTCAGGCTGGCTGGCAGCTATACATATTTGTTCCGCAATGTGCATAATTATTCAGATGTCCTCGTTACACATCGCCAGCTCTGCAGCGGGACCGTCTCAGCCGCGTTACGGTCGGCACGGCTGAGCGAGCGGACAGACAGCTGCTCTGTCTGCACGGCGGGTCGAAAGCTCTGCCCTGACCCCGTCCGTCGCAGCACAGGCAACATGTGGCCACTAACAATGGTGGCATGGAGACATGTGAAAGGACTATTCAGAGTATCCTCAATTGCTCATTTATCCGTCTCACACACCAGTGACTTGCAAACGGCAAAACCTACCCAGATGTTATTCGTCTTCTGACTCGCCTACCCAAGCAGAAAATGTAACCAGCTCCAGTGTCTTCACGTGGAGATTTACCAGGTCGTGAACACAAAGAGCCACCTGCCTTCCTGCTCGGGATGTGTCTGCATATTGTGTATCGCAAAATATAAGTGATTGTCCAGCTAAGCTGCCACCAAGAGAATAAATGTCGTGTAGCTTGGAGGGAGATGAGCCAGTCTGATTCACCAAATTCTGTTTCTTTCACACTAAACAGGAACTTTATCCTTTCAACTGCTGATGCAACAGTGTTCCATGTTGCAACAGACGGGACAAAATATGAAAAAGTCATGGAGGAGGCCAAGAGAGCTGTGAACGCCATCGCGTGTCACCCCAGCCAAGCGCTCCTTGCCGTAGGGAGTCACTGCGGGCTGCTGAAGGTGTGGGACTACGAGCAGACTAAGTACCTTGTTAGCAGGATATTCGTTGGAGCCAGCATCCAGTGCCTGTCCTACAGCCCTGAAGGTACTCTGGGCCCACGATCGCCCTGTATGCCGGGTGCTGGTCCTGGGATGCGCGGTTGTGTCGGGATTTGGTTCTGGTGTGCTTCTCAGGTTCTCTCCTGGCGGCTGGCTTCACTGATGGAAGCGTTTACATCCTCGATGCTATTTCTCTCTGGTCCAGCTGCAAGGAGTTCAAGTTCTCGCGAGGCCCTGTGACTCATATTGCCTTCTCGCACAACTCTGAGTACCTTGCAACCGCTGTAAGCTTGTTTTTTCCTCTTTGTGATTTGTGTGTGTTGCTCGTGGTGCAGCTTTCGGTGGGACTGGGAATTGCTGGCCATCCTGTGATATAACGCTGAGCAAGCAGCAGGGAGGACTGTCCCTTCCCAGGGGCTCTGCGGCTGCAGAATGCTTTTCCTGGCTCGAAGAGTCATTCGGTAAAAACGTGACCAGCCCCAGTGGCTCCACGGAGCTGTCGTTGGCAGAATCCCATTGCTAACTTTAGTGGCAAGCTTTAGCTCTTCAGCCATCTGTGGAAGCAGCTAGACCAGGGGTTTCTTTCTGGCTCGTGGTCCATGGGGAGCTGCTCCCTCTGCGGCACCGCTGCCCTTTGGGGGTCTCTCTGCCTGACGCAATGTTTTCCCCTGGCTATGGCTGCAGTCCTCCTGGTGGGACTTGCTTAGCTGCAAGCACCGACCAAAGCCGGCTGGGGACATGCAAAGCCAGCCAGGGGACACACTGGAATGGCAGCTTGTTGACCTCTGTGCCGTCGTTCCAGGACGAGAAACTCTCGGTGACGGTTTACAGACGAGTTCTGCGAAATGGGCAGAGATGCTGGGAACACCTGGCGGGGCTGCACTCCCACTACAAGCCCATCCGGAGCATCCTCTTTGGGGTGCAGCTAGACAGCGACGAGCCCAGGCTCTTAAGCCTTGGGGAGGACAGGCAGCTGGTGAGTTGATGGGCAAGTCTGTAGGGCAGTGGAGTTTGGTTAAAGCAGGGGGCAGGGGGCTTCACAAGAACATCGAGGAAGACTCAATCTCTGGCTCTCCAGCTCCTTATGCCCTATCACAGGGACTGTTCCTCAGCTGGTCTGCCAGGGCTCAGGACTGAGTCTCTGTGCCTGTGGGCTACTTAGTCTGACCCCAGCAACAGATCCTGGATCCAGTTGATCCACAGGGGTCCCATTTGCTGGCCAAGCCCAGGGGAGTTGCTGCATTTCCTTGTCTTCCCTCCAGGTTGAATATGACCTAAACAGCAGCAGCAAGGACCACCTGGTGGTCTTGCACCGGGACCGGATAGAGCAGGCAGCGGTGCCGCTGTGCTTGGCCTGGTATCCGCAGCTCAGCACGGAGTCCTTCATCCTCACTGCCAACAGCTGCTACAAGATGAAGCTCTACAACACCACGACCAAAATGTGCAGGTAGAGGAGAGGTTCAGCCCTCGTGGTCCCAGATCCTCTCACCTTCTGCCTGGGAGCCCCATCCTCGATTTGGATTTTCCTCCTCCTAATGACTTCCCTGCTCCCATGCGTGAGCATGTGTTTGCCACCAGCGATGCTGATGGTGCCCCCAGGGTGCTCCCTACTTGTCTCCATCATGTCGATCTAGGAAGGTTCTCACGGCTGCAGATGGTTCTCAGGCTGCCCAGCACACTGGACTAGAGACACGGCATTTGGACATAAGATAAAGTGATAGGAGCCCACAGGATCAGCAAAACCCAAGGACTGAGTCATCCTTGAGCACTAAATTCCTCTCTTAGCCCTGATGTGGGCCCTTCCAGACACGGGGCCTGGCCTGGCCTGTCAACCAGTGCTACAGCCTTTGCATCAACCGTAGCTCACCATAGCCATCTGTTCTTGTGCTCTACAGCAGTTCAGAGGGGAAAATGATGTTATTTGCCTTTTAGAAAGACCCTTTTGGGACCAACCTATGGCTCCCCTCTGGAGAAGATGCAAATCCTCCCAACAACAAACCCGACGGACCCCCAGAAACACTATCTGGCTTACATTACAAAGGACAAGGTATGGAGTCCCACCTGCTTGCATTGGATGCGCTTGCTGGATCGTCCCTGCACCAGCACTGCTTCGCATGGCAGCCTCCAGCTGCGCACGGGCTCCCACGTTCCCGATGTTAGGGGCAGTGTCTGCGGCGTGCTCGGGGGGAGCCGGGCAAAGGAGCCCCAGCCTGCGCCGCTTCCCTCTTCCCTCGCAGGTCGGCGTGCAGATTTTGCCCATCGACGGCAACCCCCACAAGTCCTTCGCTTTCATCTGCCACCCAGGCGGCGTGGCCGACCTCGCCAGCTCCTACGACGGACGCTACGTCTTCACGGCGGGGGGGCACGACTGCACCGTGCTGAAGTGGGAGGTTAACCTGCCGTGAGTGCCGCGGAGAGGAGGCGAGCAGGGCGCGCGCCGCGGCTCCCCGCTCAGCGCGGCCCGCGGAAAGGCTGTTCTCGGCTGGGAAATGCTGCCCAGGCGCTAAGCAACCGGATTTTCCGGTCCCCACAAGGCTGGTGTGATGGGGGACGGTTTGGGTTGTCAGAGGATGGGAAGAGCCGTGCTGGCTGCGGGATGAGCGTGCGAGGAGAGAGCTGATACAGAAATGTCCGTTCCCCAGACGGGCCAGGGCAGTACTTGCTAGGAAATCCCCGCTGCATTTGAAGGCTGGATTTAGGGCGAGCCACCTTAATCCTATAAAGCTTTGCTTACATGAGTAAACGGACGGCGGGAAAAGGGCCGGCTGGAGGACTGGAGGCTGCTTTCGCAAATGAGGCTTTGCAGGCTTTGGCCGGAGTGTCGGTGATAAACTCCTTTGCCAGGTTTCTTCTGCCTCTGGCTGCAAGCGCGGGATTTCCCTCTGCCAGCTTTCCCGGGCGGCAGCGCCAGAGGGGCCCGGCCCCGAGGGGACGGGTGCTCCCGGAGGCTCCCACGCCGGAGCGCGGCGGGGGCCGGGCGTTCGCACGGGCGGCTCTGCAAGTCGGGCCGAAGCTGCGCATCCTGACGCGAGCGCAGCGCAGCGCGGGCCCTCTCCTGCAAGAGCGGCTGCAACGCCTGCTAGATTCCTGCCCGATTTTAGCCCTCACTCGTGTTTTGCCCTTTGGAGCGCCCCGGCTCTGTGACTGTAAAGGCGTCGCGGCTCAGGCGCGCGCCGGCGCGGGGCAGAGCACTCGTCGCAGGTGGTGCGCGCGCGGAGGAGAGCCAAAAGGGTGCTGAGCCAGCTCACCTTCACGTGCCAGATCAAAGGAAACCGGGGTGGGGGAGCAACGGGCTTATTTATTTTCTCTTCCACTTTGTGTGGCTTAAGCAGTCGGGGGTCAGAATAAGCGACATTTTAAGGAAGGCAATAGACTATAAATGATCCTTCTTTATAATGGTTGGCCGGGGTCCAGGCGACATTGAATTCCTATGTAATTTGTTTTTGGAGTGAAGCTCTTGATGAGCTAATTATCATTTTATTGCTGCTTCTGGCATCTTGCGCATCTCCACTGTGTTTAATGCCCAAATAACTTAATTATGAAAAAAGGCGTGAAGCTTGCCCAAACCCCGTGGAAGCCGCACTCCAGAGGTGTGCATCAAAGCCGCAGCTGCGCTGCCAGACGCGCGGCGTGATGTGGCAACGCTGCGCTGTGATTGCAGCACCACGCTTCGTTCCCTTTTTCACACGCACAAGCCCAACTGGTTCTTTTGGCCCCAGCTGCCTACGAAATTGAAACGAAGAGCGGGGAGGCGGCGCGGAGGCTTTTTTAGGTCAATGCGCGCTGCACCTGCGGCAGACGCCCGCTATAGCAGACGATGCAGAGTAACGGGTTGCCCTGAGTTATTGGGGAGGAACGTGTTGGATCAAGGAAGCGGGAGCTTTGGTTTGTGCGGCTGGTTGCAAACACCAAACGCCAGCTCCCTGCACGGGCAAAACGCCGATCCAGCTAATTCTGGATCTCCCTCAACGTCTCTGTAAGGAAGCAGAGCAGCTAAATGCCAGGCAGCAAGCTCAAGTCCATGGAAAAGCTCCTGGCTCCCGGCCCGGCACTCAGTTCCGCTAGACAAGGGCACCGCTCAGGAGCGATTCCCACGCTGTGCCGCCGTATGGAAAACCTGCGTGGGGAACGTGCGGTGGACGGGCAGGCCGACAGCAGGGGCGCGCGCAGCCCGGGGCAGCCCTTCGCCTCCCCGCGCTCTGCCGCCTGGGGACTTCATTTATTTATTGAAAGCGCCTCCGGACGACGACTAGAAAGGGAAACACGAAATCTCTCCTCGCGTGACCCTTTCCCGCACCTTCCTTCCTCCGCGGGCTGCAGGGCCTTGGAGGCCGCCGTTCCCCTGGGCGGCGAGGACTTGGTGCCCTTCTACAGCCTGCTCGACGGCGGCAGAGACGGCGAGTTCTTCAGGGTAACTACGTTCCGCCGCGAACGCTCGGCGGCAACAGCTGCTTAGAGTTTAAGATTCATTTACACAGGCTCGACATTTATTTTTTTTGTCCAGATCGCCTTTAACAACGTGCTCATTGATATGCCCGTTAATAAATCTTGAAAGGAGCTTTATCTGCTGCGCCGGTTGGCGGCCGCACTTTACAGTGTTCCTTTTGAATCCCTCCCAGGAACTGGAAGACTATTTTTACTACGCGCAGCTGCGCAGCCACGGTATGGACACAATGGAGACCAGACAGGTGTCAACACACATTCCCTTGGAGGAAATTCCTTTTGTAATGAGAGCAATGGGATTTTATCCGTCAGAGGAAAAGGTCAGTCGGTTGTTTTTAATGTTGTTGTTATTAAAAGTAAAAAAGAGCGAGAACGATTGCATTTACCAAGCGTCCCACGGGCCAGATTCTGACCACTGTCATGCCAGATGGCTCCAGCATGCATTTGCTGGTTTTTAATGTATTTTACCTGGTCTGCATCAATAGAGGAGTGATCAGAATCTGGCAGCGTGTTTCTGAGGAAGCCACGATCCCTCACTGGAGAGCTGGATGGCTGCCGGGGCAGGCTGGGACGAACCCGGGGCTTGAGAGCTGGGACACGTTCGAGGAGAGATGACCTGAGATCTTCCAGGAGCCAAGTGCGCAGATCACACAACACCCAGGGGTGCCCCCTCTGAAGAGAGCTGGCTTTCTTCAGAAGATAAACTGAGAGAGCTGAGGAACGAATCCTCCTTTGGCCCCTAGGGGCAATGGTCACCAACTTTCCATGGTCGATGGACAAAAGTACCTAGTGTGGGCAGCGTTATCCTGCAGCGTCTCTGTGACTTCCAGTAATGTCTGAGCATCTTTACAGGCACCATGTGCTTGGTGGGCCATGGGCTGAGTCCTCAGCCATAAGGAGTCCCTGCAGCTTTGGATGGAGACTCAGCCAAAGCTTCTTACGTGTGTTCGATAACACAAGACACCAAAGGGCATGGGAACATTTAGCTCCGTGCAGTGACTCTTTTGGATGTAACAGTGCCTCTTTCTCTTGATCTGTCTTGGACTGATGAAAGAATGACTTGAGATGGAGCCGGCAGTTTCTATTCCCATGGAATTAAGGCTCTTTCATAACTGATAACTCTGCAGAGGCTCTCTCTGAGCTTGCCTTTCAGGTTGCAGCAGTGGAGCCTCCTATCAAACATTTCTCAAGAGCTTTTTAGCTTCAAATTTTACAGCAGTCAAAGACAACTGATTTAATAAGGGTGCTGCTTCTCCCCTTTTGTAGTTACATCCCCAAGGCAGTTTGCCCGTGCACATGCCTCCTTTGTAATATTGCAACCTGGCAGAAGGGTAATTAAAGCACACAGGGAAAAAAAAATCACTGAATCTGATGCAAGGCGATTTAGATAACAACCTCCCTGCACCAGCTCCAGGCCTTCAGCACAGGAGGGGTTCTCCCAGGGGAAGCGGTGCATCACTGCGTTCCCTTCATCTTTCTGCGGAGGAGGCAGCGCTCGTCTCTGCTGATTGCATGGGAGCCTCGCGGGCTGCTGAGATGCTCCTAGAGTCAGTGGCACCCCATCTGCCTGGCCGTCCTCTCTACCAGAAGAGGCAGCAGATGGGAGGCAGGACCTTCACTACAACCACCCCCTAGCAGACTTTCTTTGGAGCTCCTGCACCCAGTCAGTGTCAGTCTAAGCTGGGACCACTTTGCTTTCTGCCATGCTTGGTTGTGTCCCCTTCTACTTTGTTAGACCTTTTCCTTGGCTCATTACATTTCTGCCTCTTGGGGACACAGAGGATGTATTCCTCCGATATGTGCTTGCTGGGAAATGTCTCTGGAAGAATAACTTAACCCCCCCCAAAAAGCATCAAAATCGAAACAGCATTTTGTGGAAGGAAACAGAGGTGCTAAGTTGCTGTGAAGATAGGTGGTCTACAATCCGCTTCTCAAAGCAGGCAGGACAACACTGAAGTACAGAAAGTTCATCTCTCTCCAGAGTGTTTTAATAAAGGAAAATCACAAGGGAGAAAAAGCAGCTTGGGCTGACTAGCAAAGCTTTGGGGAATTGGTGTTTTTCTTTTGCAGTTCAGTGGGACTGATATAAAACCTAGTCCCAGATCAGCTAGAGCTGAGCAAAATTGACTGTTCTTGCTTGGTGTGACATTTGCTACAGGAAAAATCTAAGGCTAAGATTTCCATCTTCCCCGAGCTTCATTCAATGGAAAAACTTGTGACAGGCAGACAAAGGCCCGGGGCTGAATGCAAAGTCCTCCCCAGGGAGCGCTTGCGTCAGCTTCCCTTCCCGGGCAGCGGTATGCTTGGTACGCGTTGGCACAGGGACCTCTCCCGGCCTTTCCCTCCCCGGTGTCTCCGAGGGCACTGCTTCCCCGAGCACGAGGGCGACGAAATCCTGGAGCGGGACCTGCCTTCCAAGCAAACCTCTGCACGGCTGCCCCCGGGCTGACTCACAGCCCTGGCCTTGAGGAAAGCCACGAGGATCGAGCGCGCTCGGAGCTTGCCCGTTTGCCCCGCAGAAAAGCGATCCAGCAATAGGAATGGCAGAACGTGAGCCCCACGGAGCAAAGCTGAGCTCTGGTTTTTTGCAGCGACAGAGCTGCACCAGATGCGTGTCGAGGAGGGCTGCAGGGTGAGAGGGAGATCGCCTAGGCCAGCCCCGGTGTGTATTTACTGCGCGCAGCCTGGTTAAGTTGGGACTTCCGTGCGCGCAGTTGGGTAGCGGGGTGCTATATTTACTGTTCGTGGTTTGCCTGCCCACTGTCCCCGGAGCGGAGGCACAGCTGCGGCAAAGGTATGGAAACAGCTGCGAGTCGCTGAGCGCCTTTGCCGCTCAGGCCCCAGGGGACGGTTTCTTCTCCACCTCGTAGCAGTAACACATAACATACCGGGCAAAATGCTTATCTGAGAGAGATGCCAGAATACTGCAGGAATTACGCTGCTGGCGTGAATGTAATTTTGAGCATAAACTCAATTATGCGCACCTAAATCTTAGAGTGGCTCCGTGAAGAACTATTTCCCAAGCAAATATAGGAAATTCAAAATAAGCATCTGCTGCCCTTGTCTTTACCTGATACTGTCGTAACAACAGGCGCGTAACCATTAGCTCTGTGCACTCTCAGCTGCTGAGTGCCTGCTCATTGCTGGGATAGAGCAATGACATCTGTGTGCCAATACGTGCAGTCACGGTGCCTCGGCTTGCTTGAGATCAGAAACTGGCTCAATGCTCTTCAACGGGAAAACTTGTAACAACCTTTCTTGCCTTGATCTTTAGATTGAAGAAATGATAAATGAAGTAAAATTCAGCGAGTATGTGGATACTGGAAAACAAGTGACAAAAATCAATTTAGGGGATTTCATCAAACTTTATGTAAATCATCGACCTGCATTTGGCTTGTCAATGAAAAAAATACGGAGAGCGTTTCAGGTCCTTGGTTATGATAATGAGAATGGAGAAAAAGTTATTGACAGAGGAGACTTACTGTTGCTGCTTCAGTGCAGAGGTGAGTTATTTCTTTTCTAATATTAGCTGTATGCTTGCTAGTTCTGGCTTCAATTTCAGAATGTACTCACTGCAGAAAAAATTAATCTGGAACTATAGCTTGGTAACGAGGGCAGGCGCGTGGAGCCACCTATCTTGGAATTTTAAATTGAGTGATCACGTCTGTCATCTCAACTGCACTATCTCTGCTGGCCTTAAGTATCTTGTCCATCAAACGAAGAGCATGGATCTCAGCAATGCTACCCCCCTTCCAGCACACCCTTGTCTGAACTATCATCTTCTTTTCTAGTCACACAGTGTCCAGAAAGGTAACATAAAGCTGAAGGAGAGAGGGACAAGAAAGGAGGAATGAAAATGGTCAGAGTCCTGGACTGAACTATATGTGAAAGTCCGGAAAGATAGGGATGGTTTAGGTTAGCTTAATCAGAGGCAACATTGTAAAGGCATGTGTAAATACACTGATGACCAGTGTTGTAGAGAGGTAAATAAAGTACTTGTATTATCTTGCTCCTTTTGTAAGAACAAGGAGCATTTATTGCAGCTGAGCATTAAAACAGGAAAAGGGAAAAGCTGTTTCATTCAGTACATCAACTAGTGAAACTCCTTGCCATAGAGACGCTTTGAAACCAAGGATTCAGCCAATATGAGAGGGGTTAGTTATGTCTGTGGATGGTGTGAACAGCAATCAGATAGGATAGAAGTTTCATAATGGATCTATAGCTTTATGCTTCAGGGCATGAGCCAACCGTTAACTGGGAACAACTGCTACATCCAAGTTATTCCAGGATACTGTATTAAAGACTCTGCCACACCTTCCTCTTCCTCCTCTTGGTAGAAATGGCTACTGCCATGGACACTGGACTACCTGGACCGTGGTCTGTCCTGTGTTAGGAGCGCTTTGATGGGAATAGAAGCACAGCCTTTGCAGGTGCAACCTAGCCTAAAAAGCCATTTGCAACAGCGTCTTTCCCTTTGATAAATACATTTGCCCCAAATGCATGCAGTATACATGAACAATTTTTCCGTAGGACCAACATTTTCCTGGGTTGGGATCATGCATTTTGATTGCTGATGTGGTGGCATGCATCTCAGAAAAGCCAAATCTTCTTTCAGACCACCCTATTCTGTTTGTACGCTGTTCTTGTCAGAGCGGTCTGCTAGTTTTTGTGTTAATGATACCATAACCCAAGAGACTGGTGTTGCTTTACTGTACAGGAGAGCATATGACAGAGGAAGAACTGGCAATATGTCTGACTACCTTGCTGGGCATGAATCCAGAGGGAGGAATATCTGAATTAGGCACCTGCGATACCTCAGGTACACAGGATTATCATTCTACACAACACAGAAGTAGAAGTGCTTCAATTCCCAAACAGAGTAATTTAAATTGCAAACCTATTACCCTGTTTGGCCAGGAGCTGTCAAAAATATTCAGACAGGACTGCAAAAATAGTCGTAGAGCTACAGATTGTCCTTGATCCATGCAACAATTGCATGGATGTATCTAAAAATAAATGAACAACGAAATGTAACTGGGACCTGACAAGATTACATTGCTGTTTATCTGCTGGCTTGGAACTGAAATTAGAAACACACAGTGGAAGGTTTACACGCCAAAGTCCACAAGCAAAAAGAAATCCTAGAGTATGCAAATTATAGTGTTGATTTTATCCAGGCAGTAATGTCCATTATAATGGAATTGTTGGTAACTACCACGTTTCTATACAATTTATGTCCCAGTCTACACCAGTCTAGAATAGCAAATCATAGTATCGATTTCATCCAAGTAGCATTGTCCATTTTTATTGGGACTGCTTCTAAGTACCACGTTTTTATGCAGTTCGTATCCCAGTCCACACCAGCCTAGAACAGCATCTGGTAACGCACCTGTGTGCTTTGAAGGTGCATCTTCTGAGGGAACAGCCTAGCCCTGTCAACCAGCTTTGAAACCCCGGGATTCCTAAAGAGCCTAGAACCAAGTGAAAGCTCTGGAGTGTAAAAGTTCCATTTGTTCTTGTGTGGGTAATTACTGCAAGGTGAGACTGCCCGCCTCACAGGTTTGACAGTTTGTCCCCGATAAGGATGCATAAAGTATTAAGCTAAGCTAATCCTTTTTCATGATTACTTCATACATCTTTAAAACATTCCGTCCACTTAACCGCCGCTTATGAACCTTACTCCTATGGAAACCTGTTTTTTATGTTGCCATTGTGTGTTTTGTGTTGTTGTTACTGCTCTCTAGGTGCAGCAGCTTTACTGGAAGAAATTCCAGATGAAATCACAGCAGAGATATTCACTGCTGACATTCTTGGCTTACCTGTTCCTGAACCAGAAAAAAACAAGACAGAAAAAAGAGATGAATCTTTGATCCACGAAGGCTCAGAATCATAGCTACTACAAAGTGTTTTCACTTGGTCCTACTTCACAATCTCCTCAAGTATCTTTGTGTTTTTTGTGTTTATTAAAAAATAAAGGCAATATAATTTTAGACTGATCTAACACTTGTCCAGCCCATTTTAGCACAGGCCTCAAACCTGTTGGATCAAACACAGTCCTAGTATTTCACCATCTGCACTGTCACTGAGGAAAATTTGGATTTGGAGATTGCTAGTGTATTTCTGCTGTTTGGGCATAGCTTTCACCTCTAGTACCTTCTTACAGGGTAGTTAATAAACACTGGTTTAAATGAATATGATGCTGTCCTGAAATGATCTTCTGGGAGAACAGCATGAAGACTGCTGTAAATACACCAGACTTGTAGTGCAGTGAACCATTAGAGAACACCAGCCAGTACAGAAACACACAGGCAGTTTGTGCATTATCTTCTTTAATTGATCATCCCTGTTCTTGGCTGGAATCTTCCTAGAATTCAGTTTAGGCCGAGTTTATGCCAGATAAAGCAACTCTGATGCCATCTATTTTCATTATGCTAAGGCAGTATTTATTTGTAAAACCTGTCAGTAAAATAGCAATGTAAAAATACTTTATTGATTATATACATTGATAAATGCAATATACAGAATGCCTGGATAAATCAGAACAGATTTGTAATTATACAAATAAATCCACCAGCTCTCAATGAAGAAAGGAACACTGAGATGCAAATTACAACCAGGTTTCCATTTTGGTCTTTACAAGTTGTGTTTTTCTTTCTGAAAGTAGTAGTTCCAATTAGTAGTGTAATACCAATGGGACAGCATTTTACAGTGTTTGTATAAACAGCATAATGAAGCTGATATAAGTTGCTGTGGAAAGATCAGTGAAGAGCTGTTGAACATGTTTCCTTCTTTACATCATCCTCAGCATCAATTTGAATAATAATGTAGGCCCTTAAGAAGCGTTCCTTTCAGTGGCAATGTTTATTAAATAGAGATTGCTGTTACGTACCGCGGAAGTATCTGTGGTTGTTCAATTAGCACAAACAGCAAGATGTACAACCAGATACGAGCTAATAAAGAAGTCCACTAGCACAGGGACCAGAGTACACCGAGCACGTGCCCTCAGAGCAGGACTTCTCATGTAGCTCTCTGCCCATTTACTTGTATGTGCAAATACTCCCATGCATCTGTGCTGGATCAGATCCTCACGTACTTTAGATCACCCTAATTCCATGGAAGCTGTTGGAAGCATTTTGGGCACTGCAAAAAAAAACCCCAAATCTGCATATTGTGGATTTAATAAAGATGCTGTTTAGCAAAGCAGATGTTTTGCTCAACAGGAAGCGCCGCCAGTCAGCACGCTCGAGGTCTGCGAAGCGGTGTCGTCGCGGCTCGGCCCAGGGCCGGACGCGGCCGTCGCTGGGCCATCCCTCTCGCGCCCAGCGCGGAGGCGACGCTCCGGCGGCCACCGCACTAAGAACGAAGTTAAGGACAAGCGGGTTTAATTTCCATCCCGGGCTGAGCGCCCCCGGGGCCGTCGTGCTCCGCGCAGGCTACCCGGAGGCGCCATCTCCGCCCTCGGGGCTCGCTGTCCCGGGCGGGCGCTGTGAGGGCGACGCCGGCCCGGCCCGGCCCGGCCCGGCCCGGCCCGGCCCGGCTCGGCTCCCCCTCGCCGGGCTGAGGCGACGCCCTCAGCGCTGGGGACGCCCGCGGGGCCCAGGCGTCCGGCCAATACCCCCCCCCCCCCCGCCTCCTTCCGGCCTTATCCCTCCTCCCGCGCTCCCCCCTCAGCCGCCAACAAAGGGCCCAGGCGTCCGGCCCGCCACCGCCGCCGCCGCCGCCGCGCGCCGCCCCCTCCCCCCCCCCCCCCCCCCCCCGGCCCCGCGCGCGCGGGCTGCCGGCGGCGCGCGGCGCGTGCGCAGTGCGCGGGCCCCGGCGGGCGGGCGGAGCCGAGCGGCGCCGAGCGGAGCGGAGCGGAGCGCAGGGAGCATTGTGCGGGCGGGCGGACGGAGCGACGCCGCGCCGCGCCGCGCCGCGCCGAGCCGAGCGCCGCGTTCCCCGCGGCCGCCTCCCCCTCTCCCTTCCCCCCCCTTCCCCCCCTCCCCCCTTTTCCTCCCAGCAGCATGTCGGGCCGG
Source organism: Rhea pennata (assembly GCF_028389875.1). Classification (NCBI taxonomy): domain Eukaryota; kingdom Metazoa; phylum Chordata; class Aves; order Rheiformes; family Rheidae; genus Rhea; species Rhea pennata. The sequence continues at coordinate 3,223,409 of NC_084679.1, read as the reverse complement.
TCGGTGCGGGCCGAGACCCGGAGCCGGGCGAAGGATGATATCAAGCGGGTGATGGCGGCCATCGAGAAAGTGCGCAAATGGTGAGCGGGCCGCGCCGCGCCGCGCCGGGACCCCGCGCCCTGCCCGCCCGCCCCGCGCGGGGCCGCGGCCCGGCGGCGGCCGCGGGGGGCGGGGGAGCCGGCGGCACCCAGAAGCCATTTCGCTCCGGCGAGTCACATGAAGGCGGCGGCGGCGGCGGCGTGTGAGGGCCGGAGGCGGCTCCATTGTGCGGCCGAGCCCCCGGCCCGGCCCCAGCTCCGGCCCCGGCCCCGGCCCGCCGCCGCGCGGCTTCCCGGGCCCGCGGAGCGGCCAGGCGGCCGCGATCCCGGCTCCTCCCGCCGCCCTCCCCGAGCAGCGGCCCGGGCCAGCTCCGCGCCCAGCGGGGTCGCGCGCAGCTGCCGCTCGGAGAAGTGGGGAGAGAGACGCAAAAAAAGACCAAAAACCACCCCCCCCCAAAAAAAAGCGTTAAAACGTCGCTGTACAACTCAAGTTCTTCTTTCCTCAGTTCCCCCCCGGTGCCGAGGTTTGGGGTCGCCTGCCCCTGGCGCTCCCGAGCGAGAGAGGCCGGGATCGCTGCTTGAACTTGCTTTAAAATACAGAATTAAAGGTCGTACCCCCAGTGAAATCATCCCCTTTTGTTAGGCCTTAAAAGTGCTTTGGCTTTTTTTTTCTCCCCCCCCTTTCTTCATTCTTTTGTCTTTTTCTGCCTTTATTACGAAAATCGACACGAGGTGTTCAGACAATACAGCGAAACGCAGTTATTGCAGTGTGCTGCACAGTCGGTCTAGTGGTTTTGGAGGGGTAAGGGGCAGTGCCAGTGTGACTTGAGAATGGATCTTTCTTCCAGCAAGTAAACTGTTCAGTAGTCTTTGTGCGTGTATTTTAAAATCTTCTCTTAAACATGTGAAATCCGCAGAAAATCTCTTTGGTTAGCATTAGCATGCATAGCTGGGCTGTTTTGAGCCTTATAAAACAAGGGAGCACTTTTCTTGTAATCTACAGCTAAATGCTTTGGTTGCATTAAAAACAAAATGCAGAAATTAAATGTGTTTGTTATCCTGGCAAAATGGATTGTTGCGTTTTTAAATGGCCTTGAGCACGTGAGCGGGCCAGTTGGCTTGAGCTGGACAAAGAATGAAAATGTGTGTCCGGTAACGCAGGGCACGAGACGGGGATTTCGGAGAATCCCTCCATTGTGCGGGGAGCGAAGCAGTCGCGGGATTACAGCTCTGCTGATTTCAGGAACTCTCTTCTTCTCTGGTGATGTTTTTAAGTGCTGTTTGCTGGCTTTTTGGCCAGCTATGAAAGATCAAAGCTGTATAGCGAAGGGAGAGTACTTTTTAGCAAAAAGTAGCATTGTTGGATGTGTGGGACTATTTTATTTGTAGGTGTTTCATTCATGAGTGCAGCACGTTTCCTTTGAGTCCTAGTTGGTGGATTTCAGAGAAGAGTAGAGGCAGGAGCTTGGCCATTCAACAAAACATCATTTTTTTTTTCTTGGCAAGCGCTTTCTGCCATCATGTCAGTTGCTATGGCTTCCCCTATAAAACAGAAATCTTAGGGTATAAATAGATTTTGTACATTTTAACCCTCCTGAGAGAGAGCTTGTTTGAAAGGGTTACTGTACAGAATCATGCAAAGTGTTTCTTCTGATTGCTGTCAGAAGTATTCATATGGCTTTTTGCCTGTACATGTCACAAATATTTACACAAACCATTTCTCATATATTTAAAGGAATCATAATTTGCTGGTAAATCTCATGATTTTTTCCCCCTGCTTGCTTGCAGTCAAGTACATTGGAAAATTAGCAAGAGAGATTCTGTGTTTGTGGTTCAAATGTTTTGAGAAGACTTGTCTTGTGAAATTGAACTTCCTAAGATGTAGGAATTGCTAGTCTATAAAGAGCCACATAGGCAATTTTCAGTGTGCAGCTTCATTTGCATAATAGGAGCAATTTGTTGCCATCCACAGCTTTTCTGTGGAAATGCAGCCACTGAGGATTAAAATACCTTGCATACAATGTTCCATAGAATAGAGTTCTCTGAGACTTGTACATGTGGAGTGCTGCATTTCTGTACTGCAGCCCGTATTGCAAACTTCTCTAAACTGACAGTGGCTCCAGTGGCTGGCACTCCCTCAGTACGTGAAGGTGCAGAGCAGCCTTGCTGTGCAATATTACTATGTGCCTGTATTGCCACGTGTATGTGCATGCCTATTTGAAGTGAGTTCCCATCAGCACAGAGCTTGTCCTGTAGAAAATACAAATTCGTTCTTAGACAGAAATCCATCCATTGATGCAGGTATCCATCGTCATGCATGTTTGTATCACGCCTAGCACTTTTGATATTACTGGAGCTTAGCTTATGGTAGTAAATGGTAAAGTTGTTACAGTTGCATAAATCTCAAGATTAAAGCTAATTTCTTTTGTTTAAATTGCTGTCGTGAATGAGCATCTATTTTAGAAAACCCCTAGCACGTATCCTACAAAATACGTGGTTGTGTTGTGTTTACGTGGCAGAATGCTATATTTCTATGGCTAAGAGTGTAGACCTACTTTTTCTTAACAATAGTTGCCATGTTTCTTCCAGTCTATTAAAAAAATCATCCAAGTTAAATTTTACTCAATGAATTATAAACAGTATGGGATTATCTTTTGTTTTATTGACAAGTATGTGTAGATTCTAAATAGGCTCTCAAGAAGAGAGGGGCAAAAACTGTTGAGTTCTCAACCAGCATTACGAAATAGTAGAAACGCTCTTAAAAAAAAAAAAAAAAGTAAGTCAGATTTATTGAATGATAGAAGATGCAGAGTTACACTGGGAAAAAAAACCTGCCATGAGTGGCATACAAGTTTAAGTTTCTGGATGTCTTAGGAGGCAGCGAAATAATTTGCCTGAGTAGCTGGGGTTTCTGAACTTCTGGACATCCATGCAAACATAAGGATAGAGGCATGGTGTGGCTGACTAGGTGTCCTGATTAGGGAATGCACCAGTAATGAGGAAATCTTCGGCTGTCTTGTCACTAAATTGCAGTGTCTTTGCGTAAGTCATTTTCCCTTTTTCTCCCCTGTTTATCAAAGCAGTAATCTAGGGATAGTGATAGCACTTCATAAAGTAGAGGTGAACTTGGAGAACTGATGGATGTAGTTGCAGAAAGTACTAAGTATTTATTATGGAAGAGAATCAGCTGTTGAAGCAGACTTGACTGGGATGTAGCTTAAAACAAAGCATATTTTGTAAAAGTTGAGGAGCAAAATGACTGTAGGCAGTGAGATCATGTTACCTTCCCAGATAACACTGGTTGGGATCTCTAGTTGTGGCTAGTTAGGGAGCAGAGTTTCTAGGCAGTGTGACTGTGGCTTTTCTGTTCATTGTCTCCTTTCAGACTTTGTAAAATATTTTTGTGTGGTATGTAATGCTCGGAGATTGAGTTTCTGCAGGTTTTGCTGCTCATGCTTCCTTCTTGCAATAGATTTTCAATCTGAAAAGTAGTTGAGGCATAGAACTTCTTAACATGATGTCTTTAGAAAAGACTGACTCTTTGATACTACCAGATTGTCTGTCTAGTTTAGTCAGGCTGGTAGGTAAGACATTGGCTGCATTTGGTTTCCTGCTAAGATTGTACTTCACGTAGTGGTGACTGACGTTAAAAATCTTCTAGTGTACGCAGAGGAACTACTTTGAAATATCGTAGTTATCCGAACACAAGTTATCATGGTTGAATTGCAAAATAGTTTTTCTGGTTCATAATTATTTCTCTTTGAGCCAGGACATGCTCTCTGACTTCAGTGAAAGTTGGATGTATGTAAAGGAGGAGTCTTATATGTAAAGCCGTGTTTCTCATTACTGTAAGAAAAGGTGCTTGTTGCAGTGCGGAACCTAGCAGAACTTGCTTAAAAACAGGCTGGCGTATGTAAGTTAAAAGGGGACTCTCATAATGTAACATACTTAAATTGCGAGAGAGAGATGTCCTTAACCATTAGTCTTTTCCATTCATTTTGATGCTACATTATGTTTTATTGTATTTGCAGCATGGTCCAGAGACACCATATGTATGTTTGGGGCAGCTTCGTGTTAGAATCGAGACAAACATCTACGTAGCAATAGGCGTGCTCTGAAAAGCAAGCCTACATTAAAAAAAAAAACCTCTTTTCTGTGTCTGAGAGCACTGTGTGTGTGTAATAACAGCATCCCCCCCCCCTTCTCCTGTGCTCGATCCCACAGGGAGGTCATAATTCTGTGATTTTCACCAAACTCGGTTGCAATGCAAGTGAGCGTGATGTGATAAATTCAGCTTTATGACGCCACTTCGTGATCCTCAGCAGAAGATGGGCCGTGTGGGAGCAGCCCTGGTGCAAAAGCCCATCGCTGTGATGAGCGGTAGTCACCGCACAGAGCCACGCGGGTGTGAAAGCCCTTTCTTGAGTGGTAACATGTTGGCAGTAAAGGCTTTCTGTTTCCCTGCCATCGAATGTTTCTAGCACTCAGTGCTGCTGCAAAAGCTGCCTTGACACTTTACGTATAAGTGTAATATACACTGTTGTGTTTGCTCACCAGTATATTACTTTTATACATGGAATTAGATGCTCATCTTGGGAGCTTTAGTGTTATTATTCAAAATATAAATATATTTATGAGTCTTGAGTTATTTAAAAGGGGGAATTTAGTATATAATTATGTAAGTTCTAGGGTAGTAGTGTGCCTTGGGCTAAGTAAAGAGCTAAAAAAGTGTTGATATTAATGCTTACTGTGCATATACTTGACTGTCCTTAAAATGGTATGGTTCAAAATCTAAGAATGTTTTAACACAACTTCAGATAAATATAAGGCTTTTTTTTCCTGTTGCATTGACTAGTTTCTGAATTTATTATAATTAAAACATTTAAGATAATTTCATTTTCCTGGTTTTAATCTTCCATACTGGGAAGTATTGTGTGTATTTTCAGTTTTGACATTTCCCTTTTGTTAGCTTGGGTCATTTATGGAAGAACAGGTTTAAAACCAGGAAAATGTCTTTTGGAAAGCTGTGGAGTTTGTCAGGTAGACACGGGCAACTGAATTTGGTAATTGCCAAATCCTTAGTCTGAATAACTCTCAGGTTGATAGTGTTCCTCTCTCTCTTCCAATCCACGAGTCTATACAGAGGTCACCCTGTATGGTGTGACAGGGTAGTTAATAAAAAGTGTTGCCTGATGATTGCCTAACAAAGTTGGCAATTGACTTACCCAGGTTGACTTGCCTGGGTGGCATTCTGGTCAGCGTCCCAAGATGAGTGGGTTCAACAGCAGATCCGTTTTGCAGAAAGGAAACACGTGGAGAACCTAAGCAGGGATTCACAACAGGGCAGGCGTGAGAGCTCCGGAGTTCCTCATTCTGGCTCTGGCGTGCTCTGGTTAGCCAGAGTATTTTGTAGTTTGTGCAGCTTCAGCAAACTGAGTGTTAGGGGCAGCACGAATAAATTGTCAATTCTAACCAAATGAAAAGGAATGGCCCTGAAAAGCAGGCTGGAGTCATGACTTTGCACAAAAGAGAAGAAGAAAAAAGGAGGGTGGGGTGAGGATTCAGAGTAGAACCGTTTTTTATTTTTGTGGATTTTTTTGAAACGGGCAGTAAATACTACAGATAACATTTTAAGCTTTATTTGCAATAAACCTCTTAAATTCTGAAGTTATTTTACCCTGTTGATCTTAGATGTCTGAAACTCCATTACATTTCTTTGTTAACGAATTCATGTTTATGCTGCCAGTGACTTTATTTTATTAAGAGTTTGAGGAGCTTGTCTTGTGCTTTTTTATTAATACTTTCATGGTCTTAAAGTTTCAATATTGCAAATACTTACATATGTAAAAATATTTGAATAATAGCAGTTCACTGTTGGGTTTTCTTTTTAACCATAAGTGCTTGCAGGACTGGGATGTTGGTGTACTTCCATCACAAAATATCTTTATTCCCGTTGTTGTCTGAAATGGTGTGTATTGAAATCATAAAAGGAAAAAAGTCCCTACAGCTGAAAGGTTATCGAAATTTAAAGGGTTACTTAAGAAGCTCAAAAGAATTAAAATGTCAGGGCTAACTTTAATACTAGAAAGAAAAAGTTACTAATATAGGTTTCCTCCTGTGTTCTACAGTCTGTCCAGTGAAGATGCTGTGTGAGGCTGCTTTGAGATGCTAACAGGTATCTTGAACTTTTGGTTTTCCAGTGCAGCATCTCTAAGTAATATTTTGCTGTAGGAAAAGACTAAAATCTTGATTTTTAAACATTTATTCACCTCCCCCCACCCAAAGCAAAATCTTCCAGCTGATTCTATTTCCATAATTTCAAAGGTTTTTCTAACTAGAAATAAGTTTAGTCTGTCTTGTATCCGTTAAAAAAGCCAAAAGCAAACAAAATTCATCGCTTCACAATTAAGTCTGCTTTCATTGTTTACATGCCCTCATCTCCACTGTCATTTTTATCACGTCTAGCACTAGAACTCTAAATTAGCATAAAATTGTCTTTAGACATACTTTAGCCATCTAGTATACCTAAATGGATGGATCTAAACGTGTTTAGATAAACTGCACTCCAGGAAGTGCAGTGGGAAAACTATATATTTTAATTAAAATGTCCCTGTGGACAGGTCCAAAACTTATAAATTTTCTTTTTTGGTGGGGTGGGGGGACAAGAAAGTGTCTTCTCTAAAGGGAAAACAAATAAGATTGGCTTTAGTTGCTGAAACAAATGGTCAGTAGGGTGTTTGTGACATTTGTACAATGTGGCTGCTTTTGATTCTGGAAACTCTAAAAACTGAGATATCGCATGTATTTGGAGTCGCACTCAGCTTCTCCCATCCTGCAAAGAACATTTTTTAATCTCTAACTAGATTCCAAATCTGTTACTTAAATGTGTTTTTATAAAAGAAATAATAAAAATGCTTATTTTGAGATCTCATGCCAAATTAATTTCAGATGTTCCTGCATAGTTGATGGAATTGGTCTGTGTTGTTAACTTCTAATTGATCCTTTTGCAGAGCTATATTGCAAACCCAGGAACCAGCAGTGGTAATCTGTGACCTGAAAACTGATCACAGAAACTGGATGAAATTTCTCTGGCATTATGGACCTTGCTTTAATGTTCTGATGTAAAGAGTTCAAGGAATTCATCCCTTAACTCAGCGTTCAGCATCCTTTCCATCTCTGCGCTCTGTGTCTGCATGACCCCGTAATGTAGTGACACCCTCCGGCCAGGTTTCCTTCGCAACTTGTCAGCGTCCTGACTTGCTGGCTGGCTGGCAGGGGCTGCACAGAGTGCTGCAGGTTATGGTTTTTCCCTCTCCCGTAGCCTTCACAGCCTTTCCTGTCCTAGAGAGCCAGGCTCTCCTGGATCTGAATTCTGCATCGCAGCACATATTGCTACCAATAAGGCTGTTGGTTCTAAGGCTAAAATTTCAGAACTGTCTGACAGGAGTGTTGAGTGAATGTTAAATTGCTAACAGCAGATTTCTATCTAAAAATAAACCTCAGATGGTCAAAATGCATTTAGATTTCTAATACCATTAAACAGCTTCATGACAACCAAAACACACTGGTCTGTTTAAAAACTCTTCTATCTGTAAAGCTGAGTGAAAACTGTAAGCATTAAATCTGCATTTTGAATAGCTGTTCTTCTTAACTATACCTTTAATCCAGGTCTCATTACTGCTACCGCAGTTACTCACCTAGACAAGTAACAGCCCTCAGAATTCTGCAAGTTAGCAGTGCTCTAACAAATTTTTGAAATGCAAAGAACAATTTGCACAATACTGCACTAAAGACGATGTAATAGCCTATTTAAATCCTTGACAACTTACAATAGTAGATCACTTTATTTTGAATATGAAGTTTAAATTCTCCTGCATTATAATTTTATAGGGAGAAGAAGTGGGTGACAGTTGGTGACACATCCCTAAGGATTTACAAATGGGTACCGGTAACAGAGCCTAAAGTCGATGATGTAAGTATCCTGCAGTGTCTTGCTATTAGAAGATGTAGAGAATCATTTTTCAGGAAGGTCAGAAGAAATATGCTCCTCTTTGAGCCTGTAAGTTAAGACTAGTGTGGGTCTTTCCAGCATTTGAATGTAAGAGCTCTAGGGGAAATGTTGATTTTTCACAGAAAGTGATGCTGATGGTTCAATAGGTGGCAGTCTTCCCTGAGTCAAGTTGGATCAATTCTTAGATAAGTAGTAAACACTGCACTTGAAACGTGTATTTTTTTGTAGTTAATTTGCAATTGATTTTGAAACCGTTTCCCAACATAATAAAGGAAATATATGTGTGTGTGTTTATATAAACATATATATGCACATATGAATATGTGTATATAATATATGTTTTTATATATATGAAAATTACAGTTCCCTTTTTTCCTGCCTGATGCTTTAGAGGAAAGTAGTTGCTACGAAACTGTTTAGAGAATGCATTCTTCTGTCTGTGCATCATTAAGCACCACTGCCATTTTGCTCAAAAAGAGACACAAAACATTGAAGTAAGGATAGGAAAACCCTGTGGAACTGTGAGATCATCTGTATTGTTTAAGGTGTCCATCGAGCAGTACAGCAGATGCTTCTATTGTAGTGTCCGTTTTCTCATGGTAAATGTTTTGTATATGCATCGTATTTACATTCTTAGTGTGCACTGGGGAAGTACTGTTTATTTCCCAAGATACAGTCATATGGTGTAAGAACAGTGAGTATAAAAATCAAAGTTGACAGCACCTACACGTTGTTTTCAGCTTTAGTTATCAATGTTATTCCTATTTTATAAATGGATGTATTGTTACAGAGAGAATATTAATTGGTGTTGCCACAGTAAATTAATGACGTAATTGGGTATATGTCCTTAGTTTGGTGCTCTTTCCTTGGGCTGTCCCGTAGTTTTACTTTATTTGAAATGTGAATTAAGTCCTATTTGGAAGAACACTATTTGACTAGTAAGTGTATAAAAGTAATAGTTTTCAAAAGTTTCACATACATGCCTTATTCAAAGTCCATGTTCAAGACCTGTTTTTGAATAGGGTTCTTTTAAGCAGAGTCTGTTTCTTTTTGTGCCTTTGGGTACGCCAAACATTTTCTTGACTCTAGCAGTCATGGTGAGCTGCTTCTGCTCTTTCAAAGCTTGAGCAGTGAAATTTCTATGAAATAATTACTAGTGAATTGTGAAACTTTTCCTGGTTTCTTAACAGAAATTTGTTCATTCTGACTAGTTCTCAAATGTTTGGTCTTAATTTTATTATTTGCGATGTACTGAGGGAAAAGGTGGTGCTATTTTTGTGATTTTAGGTAGTTAGGCTTGTGTGTTGCTATTTCAGGGGTTTCCTACGGCCAAGCTATGCTTGTATGATGGATACCACAGTGCTTTGTAAACAATTTTCTAGCTAGGTTTTTAGATTGATTTTCAATGTGACTGCTACCAATCCTAAAGTTAGATTCTCTCTTAATAAGCATGAGTTTATGTAAAGCCTGTATGAACAGAGTTTAGATGCAGTATTTGAGCCATTTTGTTCATTACTAGTGAGTTTTTAGGTTTAGACCCCAAATTTGCTGAACTTAGGACATTCCTTCAAAACCAGTCACTTTAGCATCCTACAGTCACATTCTACTTGTCACAAGTAGAGGCTGTTGTGCTGCTCCAGATGCTGCAGACTTGATGTCATAAGGTTTCTCTTTAGGCTCTTGAAGTTCCCCCCAAAATATTCTGAACATTTTTAACAAATAAATATCAGATAGGGGTTATCTTAGCTGTTTGATTATAGGCATCCTTTTATACCTGATTTCATCTGTGTGTGCAGGAGCAGGTGGAGAATACTCGCTTTTTACTAGTATAGAGGAATGGAGTCTTCCTAAGCCACTTTAATCTTTTTTCTGAAACTAGAATTAATTAGGAGGGCTCTTGCTTCCTACTAGTTTTGAAAGGCTGTTATGGAACCTCATGGCTTTGATAGCTAAGCTTAAACTTTTTTTTTTTTTTTTTTTTTAATCTCAGCTTAAATTTCTTGCAGTCATTTTATCAATATTTCTCTTGTGCCAAAAGTAGCCTTTCACTTTGCCAAAAAAAAAAAAAAAGAAGAAGAAATATTCGCTGAGAGATTATACCCCCTCTGAATATCAGTTTTGCAAGGTTAAAGAATTCCATATGCTTTCACCTCAGTTCCATATATGGGAATAAAATCTGAGTTATTTCATTTGTTCTCTCAGAAGTAAAAATGCAGTTAAAAAAAGCCAAATAATATATTTAAAGTAGAGGGAAAAATGTTTCAAGATCTCACTTGTTGAATTTCTTTTGCAGTCTTAGACTATATTTGACTGTGGTTTTATTTTTTCCCTTGTTGGAGGGCGCTGTCTTATCTGAATAGATGAGTTGCTGAACGTTCCTCCTAGAGTCAGGCTTTTAATTGTCTTCTCAGCAGGCATGCAGGATCCTCCAAAAGCAGTGCAGCTGGCTCTTTCTCCTGTGAGACCGATTACATCACCTCTTAATTGGAAGTGCTGCATCTCTTAACAGACAAATATTTTCCACGTGATGGATGCCGCTGTCTCTTCCTTTGTCTTAATGCTTGCAGTTTGTACTGTTCTTTTGGTCACAAGCATGTTTTGACCTATTGTTCATGTAGGACTCTTTTTTTTTTATGCTCTTTGTTTTAGGTCAGTCTGATTTTTCTTCATTCTTTAGTTTTAATGAATAAACAGCATCAGGTTTAGGGAAGGAGGAGATCTCTGCGGTCTTGGTCATTGAGAAAGAGGTAAATAGCTGTCATCTTAGTGTTAAAATCCTAGCTCTCTCTCATCATTCCTGTTGTGTATTCATGCATACTTTCTAGGTGCATTCTACAAGCTTCCTGATAAGAAAGAGAGAATATACCAAGCTGGGTAACTCCCAGGCTGGGAGTATTAACTGCCAAGCTAGGAGTTAATATACACATATACGTGCCGTACAGTATAGTTTCCCAAATCTCTGATCAGTGATGTTCTTTCCTTTAATTGTTGTAACAGGGGTTCTTTTGGCCTTGCTTTGGTAGCTCTTTGGACTTAGCACAACTAGCCACGTGCAGCTCCCAAATTCTTTTACTCGGTTTCAGCAAGGCACTCGTCATTGTGCCTCAGATGGCACGTTTGTAGAATGAGGGATAGCACTGAGAATTTTGTAGTCTTACGAAAATTGTGCAGTGGTTTGAAGACGAAACATGTTCAAGTGCTAACCATTACTAGAATTTTTGGATAAGAACCTAGATGTTCTAGTGCTTTGTGACACTTACAAAGAATGCAATTACAAAAATGTCCCTGTGATCATTAGGACAAATGCATTCCTGAAAACTGCAGTGGTTCTTGGGTTTTTTAATCACTTGAAAGTTAAGTAAGATGCTTACCGGGTAATGAGTGAGAAGAGCCTTATATTGACATGAATTTTTCTTCCTGGTGATCTAATTTATTTGGATACTTATTTTTTCTCAGAAAAATAAGAATAAGAAAAAAGGCAAAGATGAAAAATGTGGCTCTGAAGTTACCACTCCAGAAAACAGCTCCTCTCCAGGGATGATGGACATGCATGGTGAGTGGGAGAAGGTCAGCCCCAATTACCCTGCTAAACTACTATGAAAGTATAAGCTAGCCATGTCAGATTCTCCATTGGTCAGTTATATGGACAGCACCATGGTTGGGCCAAAGAGTGACATCAGATACTCATCTGGTGCTTTGGATTTCTATTTTGTAGATGTCTTAATGGTTTTTAAATGCCATTTTCATCTGAGCTGTGTGTGAAAGTAAATTGTTGCTGGTGCTGAATGTGAGAAAATACATATATCTACCATCCAGAATGCCATACGCTTACCTATGTGAAGTTTTAACATTGTAGAGCTTATGTGGGTTTGTTTGTTTGTTTGGGGGTGGGGGGAGGAGGACAGAAAGGACACCCCCTTCCCCAAACTGCCACTGTATATCCTGGCTTTATACTTGTTGAGTTGTGTTTAAAATTTATTCTCAACAGCTGCAGGTGAGTCAGGACAGAAGTAGTCTGTTAGTGCTAAGTAGTGATTCTGCTGCATCTTCCTTCTGCCGGGAAGTTTTGAGCTTGCTCAAATTAACTAGTTAAGGAAACATTTTTTGCTTTCCAGAGCCAGGCACTATTAGATCAATTAAGAAAATTTTAAAAAGTGTGAACTGTTGAATGTTAACATGGTGCTTATTACAGAGGAGCCTTCACAGCTCATCTCTGTTTTAATTTTTTATCTTCTAGGTGTTTGCATAGCAATTATGACTGAGAATGTGGCAGTAGTTGAGCTGATTATAGAGGATCACTTTTTGGTGGGATGTAAATTTTTTGTTTCAGCTTTATTTGCATTTTTATTGCCTCATGGTTGGCTTTTGCAGTGTTCATAGCAAGTATGGCCTTGCGATTAAAGGATTGAGCAGGATATTCACAGATTTGGATTAATTTTTGATCTGTGTTGCAGACTACTTAATTTTTGACTTGGTCAGGTTATTTAATTTTCTTAAGTCTTGTTCCCTCGTCTGTGAAGTGAATGTAATACTTTCTTTTTTAATCACTTATCATTTGTGTTTTTAAGCAATATTGTACAATTTCATGATAAACTTAATCTGATCTGACTTCAGGCTGCTCTGAAAAGGGATGGTCCCATCACCAGCTTATGTGTTCCTGTAGTCCTTTGGATGTAGTGATTATGCAGCTGCAAAGTGAGGTAGATGAGCTTGCATGCCTAGCATGTAATTTAACTAATGATGTTTTGACTTGAAAACACCTGTAATACAGCATAGGCTGCCAGGGCAGAAAACATCGTGGTGATGGTGTAGAAAAAGTTCAAACACAGTATTAGTCTAAATGCTTCTGGATTTGCTCAGCTCTCCACTAAGCTAGACTATGGCCTACATTGTCTGGGAATAATACATGAAAAAATGAAAATATGGAAGAATTAAGGTGTCCTTTTTATTCAGATCTTATGAAACTAGAATGTTTTGATTTTAACTCTTTTCTTAACAGATGATAATAGCAACCAGAGCTCAATAGCTGATGCTTCTCCGATAAAACAAGAAAACAGTAGTAATTCAAGTCCAGCACCAGAACAGAATTTGACAACACAAGCAGATGGCACTGAAGTAAAGTCTGATGAAACTCAGACAGAAGCAAAGGAGCAACCTGGCTCAGAAGGTAAACTGAAAAGATTGTCTCCAAACTTGAGCAAAAAAGTTATCCTTTAGCTCTGATGTATTTTATCTACTGATTTATTTTAAAGACTGAATAGTAACAATTTGAAAGAAATGGCTTCTGAGTTCTCAAACATTTCTATGAAAATGTGGCAAGCCTCTTGTGCCTCCCAAAGATCCTTCCAAAGAATAATAGAAGTCAGATCGACATTCAAGGTCTCTTTAGAGAGAAATCAAACAAAATACTCAGTTTGTTGCTATCATAATCTCAGTCTTCAAAAAAGAAGTCATTCAAAATCTGCTTTTACCATTTAATCACACATCCTAGGAAGTGTTGTTTTGGTAGATCTGGGAGTATTCATTACCTAACAAGAAAATAAAATGGAGGTGAGATAGCTGTCAATGATTTTTTTTTTTATTGTGTAAACTATAATCTTTTCTTCTTTGTCCTTAGCCCAGCTAATTACTTACTCAAAAGCTGGTTTTGAATTTGATCCTAAATTTCTAAAAGAGTTAGAATATTTTACTGCAGTTCTTCAAAGATTAAAAATATGTAAGGGTTAAAATATTGTTCTAAACATTGCTCTTTAAGCATTATTTTGGGTTATTGGAACATGCTCTGTATTTCTATTCTTTAGGAGTTAATTTTCCTCATCCTATTATAACAGATAAAAGATGTCCTTAACACTATTCTAATAATTTGTTTTCAGAATTCTTTCCATAGCAAAGCAATTAAATTATGTCCTACTGATTCCATTCTTAACTTAGCAGATCCACTAACGAATTTAAGTTTAGATCTTTTATCTTGGTTACATGATGTCATTGTTAATTAGGATTAAAATTTGACAACCAAATTATCATGAAATTGAAATATGTCAGAAAGCCATAGCCTTAAAAGAAAATCTCAGCTGACCTATTTGATCATGGTAAACTGTGTGGGTTTCCTCCTAAGTTTAATATTGTCTGAACCTATTTGTGTAAGGTTTTTACATAGCATACATGTTCCTGTGACTGAATGTATAGATTCAGGGAAAACCATACCAGGTTCTCTGGATTAGTTCCAGAGCCATTTACTGTAAAAGGAGGTGAAGAAGTAATAACAAAAAGTACTCCTTACTAAAAGGACTATATGCTGTGTTTTTATTAGATAATTCTTCATGTACCAGAAGTGATGTTTGATCAAACCCTTTGAACTATGACATTACTCAGCTGGATAGGGTTAATGACCTTGTGCATCTTACATTACCATGCTGACATCAAGAAGGTTCCTCAAAGCTAAGGTGCAGTTCGGGTGGTCAAAAACACCTCATGTGAATTTTTTTTAGTAGAAAACAGTAAAAAAATTGATTTCATCTATGTTAACAAGTCATTGCAGGCATTGGAATAGCTTTGGGCTTGACAGTTTCAAGTCTGGATTCTTTTACCCAAAGGTCAGCAGCAAGTGGAAGAGGAACAGCAGCTCTGAGCTGTCCATTGTGGGAATTTCTCTAGGTCTATTTTTGTCGTGGGGAGATGTGCACAGCACAGAATCCTTCTTAGCTCAAATTGCTGTATAGACTGAGACATGCACAACAAAAATTCAAATTTCTTCTGACTTGTGAGAGTTGTTTCTTTAGTCAGTATGGAGGTGTGTTCTGGTGGGACATGGAGGGGAAGCTCATTCTGCTGGGATTTCTTGAATCTGATGTTTGAGACTGCTTACTATAGAGTTCACTTTATGTAAAGTTAGTGAAACTTCCAGAAATACTTGTGATGCTTTTTACGCAGTATGCCACAAAAATACACGCTATTTGCTAATTATGCCATCTTCTTTAACCACAGGTAGTGGGGGAGGGTCTTAATTTTGTGTTTTTCTTCATTTAGAATAATTGTTTGTCTGAATCGGGGATATGTGGAGAGATCACTTCCTAAACCCTGACTCCATGCATAGACTTCTTTCTCACTTGAGGGAATTCTCAGATCTTTAAATGAGTTGAATAGGGAAAGGGGAAGAATGAATTCCAGTTTTTATACTGTTGTTGGTGTGGATACAGAAACAAATACTTTTTTTTTTTTTTTTTTTTGTATCAGAGTTTTTTTTTTTGGTGAACCTGTGTCTCAACATACTGTATTCAACCTTTAGTGAAATTTAATCAGTAAAGACTTTTAAGTTCTCCTGCTTTCCATTCAAGTGGACTGAGTGTTTTAACCCTGAGTCCTGCAGTGTAAGTCATTTATTTTTTAGAGGGATAGAAGGAAAGGATTAAAAAAGGAGGAGGGGGGAAGAAAAACTGGAAGCAGGTAAGAACCACAGCAAACTGGAAAACTTTTCCACATGCATGCAGCAGACATGGTTAAGCTAGCCAGATGAATTTCTCTTAGTCAGATGAATTTCTAAAAGCTGACCTAAAAGTAGTGGCAAGGAGAAAAGTAGATTTTAAATATATGACTGAATTTCAGTTCAGATAATTTCATGCCATCTCCTTAGCCACACAGTTTTAGGTTCTGTGTTGTAACAATTCAGTGATTTCTGTAGCTGCCTATTCTGGTTCAAAGCAAGTTTCAGAGAGTTCAACCCTTTAACAAAGTTTATGTTAAAACTTGTTTGCAAATAGCATTGAAAGGGTTTGTGATATAGGGCGTATGTGAGCTTAGCTCCCTCTAGGGACTCATCCCAGCAATTGTATCCTGCTGGTAGCATGAAGGCAAAGGTCTGCTCAAGTGGCAGCAACCTGTGGTTTTGGCTTTGGACTTTGAACTTCATTACAACTTACAGTGTTGTTATATAAGTTTCCATTAATAGTTACTGATGAGTGAAGTTTTTATGTTTGTGATGTTGCTAGTGAAAAAACATCCTAAAAGCTCTTGCTGTTTATTTAAAATGATTTCTTAAAATTTCAGATACCTCTGACGAACAGAATTCACAGTCTTCAGTGGAAAATTCCATGAATAGTTCAGAGAAAGCAGAAATTCAGTCCTCTGGAGAAAATGATATAATTACAGAGGCATCTAAAAACTCTCAGGTAACCTTAAGTGCAAAAGCCCAATTATTTGGAATTTGGAAGAGAACATTTTTCTTAAAAGGCAAATGTAAGGACGCCAGTTGTACATTTAGTCTCATTTCCTAAGGCGATGGCAATAAAGCAGCAGTAGAGTTTTAAATGGACATTGTAGACTATTAAATGCATATGCATGTTTCTGTTCGTACGGTTCATTTCTTTGGCTTCTTGCATTTCACTCAACTTGAACAGTAACACTAGATTAACCTAGTTTACTTTTCAGGTTGCCTATACTAGACTCTGCTAGTTTTGTAAGGAAATGCTAAAATTTGTTGCAACTAATGAATTCTTTGGACTTAACCTACTGGAAAGGCCCTTTAGAGGATCAGAACTAAAATATCTTCTATAAAAGTAGATATAGGTATATCTGTTGAAAAGTGTATGTTTGTCAATTCAGTGGACATGCACACTTCCCGGAATACTGACAAATTCTGAAGGGAGGGAGGAAATTATCCTTGTAGTTGGTCCCCTCACACTGGGATCCTCAAATAACCACTGTTCAGTCCATTGATTTTCTTTCTGGATAATTGGCTTGTTTCAGTGCACCCCTTACTCTTTCCAAACTTTGCACGTTCTGTCCTGTGGAGATTGCTTTGGTTACAGCTGGAACAAATTCATGTGTACTGTTGTGCTTGAGTGTGGAGCTAAGGGGAGTCCAGACATGACCGTGCATCAAGGCTGTTGCATTTGGAATATTCACTATAATTTAGCCCATGACAACAAGTGTAAAGAAGTTCAGGTAAGGTGGAAGTAGAAGAATGATTTCAGGAAACAAATTGACTTGTCATGTCATTCTCATGTCCAGGGATAATTTGTATTTTACAAATGACACACCAGGGAGTTTGCTCTTGCTTCTTGTTTGATGTTCATGGCACTGAGGTTCGGTGCAATGATAACATGACTGTTTTTCTTCTTCCCCTGTTAAGGACTCTGAAGGAGTGCCACCTTCTAAAAAGATGAAAGTAGAGGCTTCCCAACAAAATGTTGAAGAGATTTAGACTATAGATTTTTCTGGTCAGTTTTTATGTAAGGTACATCAGTGGGCTTAATTATAGAACAACCTTACTTAAGCATCTTCTCTTGGATGAGGACAGAACTCCTAACTTTTCAAGTTACCAAGCAAAAATCCAAGAAAGCCTAACAAAGGTTTAACTTCTCAGACACTGAAAACTTTTTCCTGTGAAACAAACATTGAGAACTTTTAAGTTACTGTCTCTGAAATGGTTGGAGTAAACAACTCAGGAGGGGTCTACGCACTGTTTCTAAAGTCAAAATTACAATTATGTTGCTGCTGTATTTTTTTTTCATTTCTCTATTTAACAATGTAAGATATTTAAGGATGGTACAGGTCAGTTATTAGCTTTCATGTGAAGTTCATTGTTCTGGCGTGATGTCTGCTTTTGTTTTGTGCCTTGTGTTCTGAAAACAGTGCTAATTTTTAAAAGTTGTTTTGCAACAGTCTCCTTTGCAAAGTGGCCTATGTTTGTATAATGCCATGTAGTAAGGTTTTTTTTGGTTGGTTGTTTGGGATTTTTTTTTTTTTGTTTTGTTTTGTAGGTTTTTTTGTTTTTTGTTTTTTTAAAAAATTATTTTAAATCCCTGGTGCTTAAATTTTAACAAATAAAGATCAGGAAGCCATTTTCACTCTTGGAGTCCAAGGAGAAAAAGGAGCTTGATATTTTATTTTAGCAGCTATAGTGGAAATCTTTTATTGAATGCATGGCATTCGCAACTGTAAATTTGGTCTTCTAAATACTTAACTTCATCAGAAGTTCACATCTGTTTACCATTTATAGTCCAGATCTGAATATATAATATAACACAGCAGTTAAAATACTTACGTATTAGGTCCAGATTGCTGTACTGGGTACAACTTTCTTTACAGAAGAGTTCCACTATGTACATAAATAGGGTCAAAGGGATTTGATGCACAGTGAACCTATTTTCAATTGGTCTTTTTTGATATCAAGTTTTCACTGAACTGGATTTTATTGTACTGTTTCATTATAATATGTTTACTTCTATGTTCCAGGTCAATACTGTATTTGGGATTTTCTTTTCCTTTCAGCAAGTCTTGTAAATAAGCCTTGTTGTTTCCATGGTTTCTACATCATTGGTAGAAATGTTTTTTCTTTTTCAATTATGTTGAAGTATGCTTATGCTAAACTTGATTGAAAGGCGCTGAGCATGTGCAACTCCCTTCAAATTTATGGCATTTAGAGGTCCACAGCCAACTGCAAAGGTCAGTTCATAAGGGCTTGATCTTACAGTGGGCTTTGTACTTCCAGGGTGGGCACTCAGTTATAAATAGCTGATGTCGGTGGGAAGCATTTATTTCTCACTTGAAAACTCTTAACACATGCGTGCATGTGCACGCATACACACACACACACACACACACACACAAACACACGCATATTGCTGGATTAGGCCCTTAGTCTGTCTTCACTTTGGGACATGGAACTTGTAATTTAAATTATGATCTCATAGCTATGAAAATGGTTGCGTATAGTTTGTAAGCTAAGAACTGTAAATACTTTTTAAATGAAAAAATTGCTTCCAGTTGATACATTTTCATAATTAGCTCTTCATTAAGCTTATTTATTTCTGAATTCTCCAATAGTGAAAATGGCTTGCACTTAGACTACTGCATTGCGTTTGCAATTATCATTTTATTATGAAAAACAATGGGGAAGTCAGGGAAGGGAATGGAGGGAGGGAGGATTGGGGAGCCAATACTGACCTTCCATAAAATGTTTGTAGGATTAAACTCCAAATAATACACAGCATTCAGTTTCAGAACTATTTCTTTATGTTGAAATAAACTTTTTGGATTTTAACTAAATAAAATCGGATTGCAAATCATTCATGAAAACAGTGTGCTCCCTAATAAGTTTTTGGGATTTCTGGTCTGATCATGAAGTCCATTAACATTCTGAAAATAAGGAAATGAGGAGCCAAAAAAATATTTGCACAATGTATGCAATGAAATGGTAGCATTTTCTCTTGAATTGTGTGTATGCCTAAAATGTGGATAACTGGTCAATGACAATTGATTTATATGTATACTACATTCAGATTTAAGTGATATTTTGTGAGAAATTCTATTGATATATTAAATGGGCAAATCTAGAAAGATTCAAACTTACAAATATTTTTGATTTACTAGCTTTTTCTTATTTTTAATGATGAAACAAAGTTAATCTGATGCCACCTTTGAAAAGTAGTCATGTTTACTAATCACTATCTTCAGGTGCATCACAGCAAGTTTTTTATTTTAATTTTGTAGGTGTTTCCAAGGGAATAAATAGACTTTTGGTTTAGGAACTAATTCCTGTGCTTTAGGAAGAAGTAAAATATATAAATAGCACTAAAATACCTCAAATTTTTCATTAGATAGAAACATTTATTGGCATTGTTGACATCAACAGGTTTAATTATAAATTTCCTTTTCTCTCCTGTGGCTTCTGCTCAGAACTGTTCATTGTTCTGTGGCTTAAAAAATAAGACATCATAACCATATTTCTAGAGGCTTTGTTTCTAAAATAGTGATGCTTTATTTACAGGTTATACAAAATACATTCAGAACTTTTTTTTTTTTAACCAGAGATTCTAGTGACAACAGACAACTGAACAAGCAGATAGATTTGGGTTTCTTAAACCTGTTATTGTCAGTTTCTAAGAGAAGAGACTTTGACATTATCTGGTGTGAAGAAATCCAAAATAGTGTATAAGACTGTTATTAGTCTTTTCTTGAAGTGCCTGATAACATTTATGGGCCAACAGATGTGATTAAACACATTTTAATGCCAGAAAGTACAGATGGGACCAAATCAGAATATTGGATTCAAACCTACATAAGGTTTGAAATCAGATCTAAATCCAGCTTTTTTTGGCTTGGACCTGTCTCTACCAGAAACTTGTTTTATGAACTCACTGTAAAAAGGGTTTATTGAAAGCATTGAGACATGGAGCAGAAGGAGAGATGTAATTTTCTTCAAGATGACTGAAAGTTCTCATACAGCTAATGTTTTAGAAATAGTGCAAATATCAAGAAGTGCTTCCTTGCTACAGTGCTGAATGTTGGAGCTTCATTTACAAAAGCAAAAGAAACTAGAAGCAAGCAAGTAAATTAGCTGAGTTGGTGGAACATGTGGGAAGGCCTTCCGAATAAGCGATTTACTCAGCCAAACATTTTATAGCAGAACTATTCCTTGGAATTTTTATGCTTGGGAAAGTAGTTGTTAAACATTCCAAAAAGTGCTGGCACTTACAAAACAACAAAAATAATCAACAAGGCAGTATAAAAATATTGGGTTTGGGTGGCTATCTTCATACATAAACATCGTCATGTTTTGGAATGTTCTTTATATCTAAGGGCCTGTTAGAAGGTGTAAAGAATTTTGTTTTCTTCAGTACCTAATCGTTTTCCATCTTATGATTTGTGTGTGTGTGTGTTGTACAGCAGTATAATTTTTCACTTATTTATTCCATCAGTAGTTATGGTTTGTACAATGTACAATGGTTTCATTTCAAAAATAAAATAAAAAATCACAACATGAATGCTGTGTGAATAGTTTTTATCAAGAAACAATCTCAGTTTGTTTTTTCAAATTAAAATAAATTTCAGTTTTTACGAATAGTCTTTTTAAATGTGCATTTTCTGGTGTCTCATTTGGTGATGTGTAAAACGGTTCACTTCAAAGGACCAAAGGTGTCTTGGTGTCATTTTAGCAGGACTTTGCCCCCACACCTCCCCCCAAAAAAGTAAGAACAACAAAGTAATAAATAAGGCCAGTGTATTTACAGCAACCTACACGGTACCGTGCTAATTTAAGGTGGTAGCTGTTGGCTTGATACTCAGCTATTGCATAATGGTAACTTGGAGGGTGGAGGGCAACATAGTGTGGGAAATAGGCTTTGGTTTCAAAAGACGCTTGGGTCGGATGCTAGCAAGAATAAAACTCCTTCAGTGTTTTAGAATGATTCTTTATTGTTCAAGAAGTGTCCTGCTTATTTTCAGTGTTGTGTGCTCTGTCCCAGAGTAGCCTGCAGAGTTTCGCAGACAGCTGAACTGACCTACCTGTTCACCAGAACCAGAATGGTGAGCTGCAGCTGGCTGGCTTGCTCCCAGCTAGTTTTGTTCCCTCCCTTGTGTTTACTGGGGTGCTCATGGGATCCTCTTGTGAACCCCTATAATTTTCTAATCTAGGAGAAAACTACCCATTTTTACTTAGTATTTATTTTTTACTCTGGATTGGTGAGTTAATCTGCACACAGATATCAGCACAGCAGTATAAGGGTAGAGTGGAACTGGAGAGATAATAGAAGAGAGCAGAAATACAAGCAACAATGTAAATCAATACAATCCCAGAAATAAAGGCCTCTGAGCAGGTAAGGCTTGGCCAGTGAGGTAGTAGTAGAAGTGGGTTTGGAGCTGGAAGTCGCCCGTGTGGCTCCCCTGGAGGCCGAACAGGCAGAGGAGCCAGCGGAGGGCACCAGGGCAGCGGGTACCTGGTCCCTGCCGTCAGCCCCATGGTTTGAGGCTGGGGGTAGGATTCCTTGCACTCGTGTCCCTCACCGAAGTATCTATAGATTTAGGAGGATAATCTCTTACTGCAGTGTACTCCATAGTACTTACTATATTTTTAAAAACCTTGAACCTCTTTTTCTCTCTTTTATGTCTACTGAATTCTAATTCAGGTTTAAACTTGTCCCCTGTGCTAAAAGCCTGCTCTGTTGAAGAACATCAGCAGAAGATGGTGGGCTACAGAGTTTCACTTTGCAGTGCAGAAACATTCAGAAAAAAGTGTATCCAAAAGATGTTACACTGAGGTGTCTGGTTGCTTTTGCCCCTTCAAGTTTTCCTGTGCCTCCTGGAATTCCCTGCTATGGAGAAGGAAAGGACAACTGGGAAGGAGCTTTGACTTGCTGATGGGCACCGGTCGCTAAATACTGAGCTTAAAAAGGCAAGAGGATTTATTGCAAGGCCTGCATTCTTCCTTGCATCTGTAGTATTTGCACTTAGGCTGATTAGAGGAGAAAACCCTTCATCTATCCTTAAAAACCTAAATTGCATCAAATGTTTCTCACGGCTTAATACTCCTAGCCCTGTTTTAAATATGTTCTACAGTACTATTAAATTGTCTTAGAAGATTACGTTGCTGTCTAGCTACTTAATGTTATCTCTCTTCGCAAACAGGAAAAAGCAAGAGTAACAGCAGCTGTGGCTTCACATTTACTGTGTTCAAGATGGTTTGAAAGCTGTGAAATACTTCTAGTGTTTCATGTAATTGCATATTTAGTGAGGAGGAAAAACTCACTATGGAAAAGTAGTTAACTTATAAACAAGGAATGGGGACAGTTCTTGGGGTTTTGGAGAGGAAAGCGGTGGCGTGTGATGAGGCCCTGGGGCCGTGTCCCCTTCCCTTCTCGGCGACTCTGGCGAGGCTGCAGGCGGCCCTGGAGGGCCGTTTCCTCTGTGACGGCAGTCCAGGGGGAAGTGCAAAACCCGCAGGGTGTCAATTATGGCTAAGAAACTTCATGGCTCTCGGTGCGGGGCAGGAGGGATGATCCTGCCCTCTCTGTTGAGCTGGGCTCTTGCTCATGACACAACTGCGGCTGTCTGCGTTTGGTGCGCACAGAGCGCTACCACCGCGCCTGCCACTGCCGCCTTTCTGCAGTCGCTGCTGGGCCTCCCTTTGCTCTCGTGGATAGAAACCACCCCGAAATCACACCTTCCTGCGATGCCTTCGCTGCAAAATCCAGCTCTGCATCCTCACTGCCTCCAGAAGGGCCAAACCCCGCACGGTCGAAAGAATCCAGCTCGGAAACTCATTTCCATGTCACGAGTTTACGGGGAAGGAAGGAAAAACAAATGCTGTCTTTCTATTTTTTTTCTTTTTGTAAGTGCTCGCAGCACAGCGCAGGAAGCGGATGGCTGCAGAAGAGCTCGGGAGGGGGCTCCTGAGGAACGGGGGTGGCGGGGCAAGGCGAGAGGCGCCCAGGCCTGGTGCTGCCCTGCGAGGGGCCGAGCAGGGGAACGGGGCCTTCCGCAGGGCGGGATGGGGCCCGCGGCGCCCAGGCTGGCCCAGAAGGGAGCTGCGGAGCAGGAGGCCGCCCGGGGCGCCCCGCTGAGGGGAGAAGGGCGCGGGCGGCCCGGGGGCGCCTCACTGAGGGGAGACGGGCGGCCCGGGGGCGCCTCGTTGAGGGGAGAAGGGCGCGGGCGGCCCGGGAGCGCCTCGCTGAGGGGAGACGGGCGGCCCGGGGGCGCCTCGTTGAGAGGAGAAGGGCGCGGGCGGCCCGGGGTGCCTCGCTGAGGGGAGATGGGCGCGGGTGGCCTGGGGGCACCTCGTTGAGAGGAGAAGGGCCCGGGCGGCCCGGGGGCGCCCCGCTGAGGGGAGAAGGGCAGCCCGGGGCGCCTGGCTGAGGGAAGACGGGCGGCCTGGGGCGCCTCGCTGAGGGGAGATGGGCGTGGGTGGCCCGGGGGCCCGTCGCTGAGGGGAGACGGACGGCCTGGGGCGCCTCGTTGAGGGGAGAAGGGCCCGGGCGGCCCGGGGGCGCCCCGCTTAGGGGAGAAGGGCAGCCCGGGGCGCGTCGCTGAGGGGAGACGGGCGGCCCGGGGGCGCGTCGCTGAGGGGAGACGAGCGCGGGCGGCCCGGGGGCGCCTCGCTGAGGGGAGACGGGCCCGGGCGTCCCCGGGGCGCTGGAGGGGGGCGGTCCCGGCGGGGGCACCGCCCCGGCGGGGGCGCTGCGGCTCCTTGGGGCGGGGCGGCAGCGCGGCGGGCTCGGCCGGCGGCGGCGGCAGCAGCAGCGGCAGAGGGGGCCATGGCCGCCGACGTGTTCATGCGGCCGGCGCGGCTGCTGGGCGCGGCGGGGCCGCTGTCGCCGCGCACGGAGCCCGACGAGGACTCGTCGGACACGGACGACGGCGGCGTCTCGCCGGGCGGCGGGCGGCGGTGCGGGCCGCGGCGGGGGCAGCCGCCGGGCCCCCAGATCATCCACTCGGGCCACTTCATGGTTTCGTCGCCTCACAGCGAGCACCCGCCCAAGAAGGGCTACGACTTCGACACGGTCAACGAACAGACCTGCCAGACCTACCAGTTCGGGGCGGCCCGCGGCGGCGGCGGCGCCGGCGGCCGCCTCAGCATCGACGCCTCCCTCACGAAGCTCTTCGAGTGCATGTCGCTGGCCTACAGGTACCTGCCCGCCGCTGGGGCCCTTCGCCGCCGCGGCGTTTCGGCGGGGGAGGCTAGCGTGGGGGTTTCCTCCTCCTCCCACTCACCCCCCTTCCACTTCCCAATTGCAAAATTATCTTTATTTATTTATTTATTTTAACCAATTCCGGCGCCGGAGCGCTGGCCGCGCCCGCCGCGGCTCTGGAAACCGCTCAGCATCCACGAGTGGGCTTGGAAGTTTGCGGAAACATTTAAGGCTGCGGCGTCTCCGGAGGAATCTGGAAAGGGCAAAGTAGATATCGGTGTCCTAGCCTATCTACGAGCTAATTAATTGCTATTTTTTTAAAAAAAATAATATATTTAAAAAAAAAGGCAGATCCAAGAAACTCGGGTCTGTCATCGTTTCCTTTGTCCCGGCGGCCGGCGCTGGTCAGCAGCGCTTCCTGGGTTTGTCTGCGCCCGCGGCTCGGACCTCGGTCGCGCTTTGCATCCCTCTGCTGAGGTGCTGCGTCCGCCTCTGCTCCCTTTGTCTGCCTTCCAAAATGGAGGCAGGGCCGGGGGGCAGCGGGCTCAGGGGACGATGTGTGGCTGCTCCGAGCTTTTGTTCCGCGTGATGTAGCAGAAACTGGATCCAATCTGAGGTTCCCTTCTAAGCACGCTTGAGAAGTTGATTAAAAGGGATGACGGAAAACTCTTCCGAGCGTTTCCGTGGCAGTACGTCTTCTCGCGTGTAGGAACCATGTTAGCTTGATAAAGGAAAATGAACTTTGCCCATCCCAGGTTCTGTCTTGGTTTTACAGATGTTAGTTCTGTTTTCAGAACGACCCCCCTCCCCCAAGTACTGCTGAATGAAGGAGAAAAAGCAGAACTGTCTGTTCCATATGTTTAACAAGAAAATCTAATGTAAGCAACCTTCTAATTTTGATTATTTTTGCCCTGCAAGTTATTAATTACTGTCAAGAGAGGGAACCTTACGTAGGTGCATACTAAGGTGGACATAAACTCTTTGTGATTACAAATGAAAATAAAAGTGTAAAACTTGTCTAAAAATTAACCAGTCTGCCTTTACGTATCTTGCTCGGCTTGTACAATAAAGTAACCAGAGTGACAGAACTAGACTTTTCACATCTGTCTTCTCACCAGCTGCTGTTAGCCCTTTATTTTTTTTTTAATGTTATGTTTCCACTAGTGTATTCTTGAGATTCTGAAACTAAGAATCACATTTAATCTGAAGGAATAATTCTGTGATATAAACTTGAAAACATTGAAATGTGATATACATGCATTAATTGAGTGCTAATCAGCAGAAATAGTTTTGCCCTTATTGGTGGTAGGATGAGGCAAGGTGCAGAAGATATTTTCTTAGATGACAAAAACATATCCTTAATGTTTCTCTTCTTGGCTACCTTAAGATTTGCTTGTTTCCATCCCATGCAATGCCCTGCCCAGGTTCAAGTTTGCTTACTTGATATCTTTGTGACTTTTTTTTCTAAATCAGTCTAACAAACTGATTGCAAAATTCTGTCTGAAAACAGGATTAAGGTCTCATTTTGGGTGATGAATCTACGTATAAAATGAGGAGTTATCACCATTTAAAGAATGATAGGTTAAGCATGTAGATGGAACCACCCCACCTTCATAGTGGTCTCTACCTATATCCTCCATGGGGAATGCGTGATATTCATCTGAACACCAGCTGGCTTTTGTACTGTACTTGCAAGTTTGGTCTAGGAAGTCTTGGTTGGCTTATGGGGGATGTTTTTGTTGCTTCTGCTGCATCTTTCCATTATCATTTATCCAATTTAGCACTGACAAAGCATGTATGTACCATGTTTACATTTTCCTACCACCTTCACTGGATAGAAATTAATTCTTGAAAATAGTTAAATTAAAACAAAAATCCCCAAACATCAAAACAAAGGTGAAGAAATGTGTTTTTTGCTCTGTGGCTGTTGCAGAATCAGCAGCAGCGTGGAGCATGAGCTAGCTAATGAGCTGGAGTGATGTGGCTGGGTTAAATACAAAAACAAGGAAGTTGCTCTAACAGAGCTCTGTATGTGTGCGTGTGTGTGTATAGTATTATTTACATTTGACACTCATTGCTAGTAGCTAGATGTTTAAAGTCTTAAAAAGAAGCACCAAATTATGTGTTGTCTATTAGCTTTACCAATGAGCTAGAAAACCAATTTTTTCTAGATTACCTAGATAGCCAGCTCAGGTTGGATTATGTTTGGCAGTGACCAGTCTTATGCTGAATCACATTTGGTTTGGGATACATAGCATAGCTTTTTCAATTTTGTTGTCAACTTCAAGTACTTTTTTTTTTTAATACAGTTTTGTGCTGTTAAATAACTGTCACACTTTTCAGGATAAAAAAAAGCTATTTCTGAACAAAAAGGAAGTGATTTCTTCTTGCTTTTGAGTAGTACAGGCTAACCTGAATTTAATCTTGATACATATTTCAGTCATGTATACAACTGCACAGGTAGAAAAATATAATTTCAGATGAGCCACTTCATAGGGAAAATATGACCACAGCATGCTTCACTGTACGGTTAGGAGATTAAGACAAGCTTCTAAATCAATAAGTTACTTATAAACAATAGAGTATACAACAGCTGTCACATGGCCTGTACTGCATGCTTTATCTAAATGTCACCAGTTACTTTGATTGTGGGAACCATACCACAGTGCTGAAGCTTTTTTTTTATTTTTTTATAAAAAAAAAAATATTTTTTTTCTTCAAGCTATTCCTTCTCAGCTCTTTAAAGTGGTATGACCATGCAGCTCTTGTAGGTAACATAACTAGCTGTAATTGACCTATGGCAGATAGGCCACTTTAAAAGCAACAACATTTTTAAAATATGCTTTCCAAAATGAAAACTAGCTTTGACACTATTAATTCTAATAATGAGAAACTATGCCAACAGTTATATGGTCCATAATGCTTATTAAGCAGAATTAAGCCAAGTGATATGTAATCCTGATATTTAATTTAGTAAAGCTCTTTAATAACTTTAAAATTATCCAGATAATTCCATTACCTAAAAATAACTGCAGAACTGAACTGTATTCTGACATGTTCTGACCATAACATGCCATAATGAAAGATTTTTTTTTTCCTCAGACTGAGACAGAAGAATTTATTCCTTCATTTTGTTTGGCTCTGGATTTCAGTGGAAGAATAATTCTCAGCTGTTTGCAGAATCCAAGTTGAAGGCTTACGTGAAGTTTTTTTTTTTTTTTTTTTTTTTAAGTGATTCGAGAAAGGACACTAAGCATTTTATTGCCCTGATAAACTGGTGTTTGGGGATGTCAGAATTCCCTGTGGAAAGCTCTGCTTTGTAAATAATGGCATATACTGTGTTTAAGGTCTGAAACCTGAGATATATGCATGTAGAAATGCAGATTTTTTTTCCACATTCCAGACACTGAGAACTTCCAGAGCCTGTGTGGAAGGAATCGGTGGCATAGTCTCAAGCTGCAGATTCTTGACAGCGTCTGTGTCTTTTCCTGTAGCAGTGGACTGGGGCTCTGGTAGTTGCTGGTTGTTGAGGAAGGGAAATCATGCTGGTTTTTTTCCCTTCAAGTTTTTGATGTTGAAGTGGTAGATTTTTGGAGTGGTGAATCCTGCTGGAATGATTCAGTGTAAGCTTTGTGGGAGGTAATATATTACTCTTGGAAAAATGGTCTTAATTCATGCTTTAGTTAAAACTCATGCTTAGTGTAAAATGGGTAAAAGACAGCATAGACTTCAGTTAGTACTCACCCAATATGCCTTGTCTGTGCCCTTTAAGGAAATGAGGAGTTGATGAGTGTCAGGGACCATTTCTTCATTTCTTTATGAAGGTTCCTCTCTTTTGCAGTGCTCAGCAGAAAATCCATGCGGTTGAGAAAATGGGATTGCCAGTTGAGCATGCAGTGTGGTCAGGTACCTAATGTAAACAAAGCACAAGCTTTATTTTAGGAATTAATGAGTATGAGTAGTATCTTTAATGTGCGTGGTTTTATTTTTAAACTTCTGTTGCATGTAATTATGTCAGTTGATGTCCATTTTATTCAGCGGTAGGATGTGATAGGGTAAATGAAGATGACTTTGTGGGCTCATTTATTACTAAGCAGCCTCAGAGTTCTCTCCCCTTCTAATGAGAGCTTAAGGAACATGCCAGGTGTTGTACTTTAGGTAAGAGCGTTAACACTGGTATTAGACACTTCTCTAAAACCTTCTAGATCCTGCTCGTTAAAACTGCACAGAGCAGGAGAATGGGGCTACCCTGTGAAACGCTTGCCAAGTTGTTTCTAGATCTCGTCTCTCTTCAGCAATATGGCTCCTCCACTTTGTATAGATGTAAGCCAAAAACATGCCCTTCATCGGTAGATTGACATTAGAGGTCAGCTTGTTTCCAAAGCACCTTGGCCACGTATTTCTCTTAGTGCAGCATGTATTTTGGAAACTTCTTAGCTTTGGTGGTAGCAGGATTGAGATGATAAGCTTTCAGAATTTAATTGTATTTTATACTGCTTGTGAAAGCTACTCTCATGAATACACCAATGTTTGTCCCATGAATTAAGCCTAATTTGAACAGAGCTGCTATATATGTGAGTAGTCATAGTTAAGGGTAATTTCACAGCAGGAATGGTTTATTCAGAGTGCAGTATGAATCAGGACATAGTTACTGAGCTTATTATCTTTCTTGTGTCAAATGCTTGACATAGTCACAAGCTGTTAAGCTCTATTTAAGATGAACTGGTAAGTTCTTCTTTGGCAACCTCAAACTTCAGAAGGGTTTGCAGAAAGGTTGCTGAACAGTTCTTGTTTTGAAGATGCATTTGTTTTGCTGTAGTAGATACTTAATAATGGTGATGGGAAAAGGCCTCAGTTGAAATTAGCGTCTTGGTGTCTTTAGTGCTACAGGTGGCATATAGGAATAAATGACATGTTTCTGGAGATACAGGATTAAATGTAGGGACAAACCTTTTTGAGTTCTGCTCCCAGTTATTTCTGTGGCACTGTGGGTCACAAACTTTTAGTGGTTTCTGTGGACCAGGCTGTGTGGGCTGTTCCTACCCACTATGTGGTACACAGTAATCACGTTTTTCATAAGAACCATGTTGTTGATGCTATCTTTTGATTTACTATTCAGTGTGCGTGTTTTGTTGTACTTCTTTTGTCTTGTGTTTTTACACAGTAAACAGATTTTCTGGCTTCAATACAACTTGGATTTCATAATTGTAATTCTTGATGGTTTGCTGAAATAGGGAAGAGGGAGCTAGTTCCCAGACTGCCAAGTCTCAGTAACTCCTGTAGGGTCTGATACGAGCTTGATTCATAGGTGAAATTTGGAAGTACTTCTAGTGAACATGTCATAAAACATGATTATGAAGTGATGTGGTTTGAATTAAACGAAAGTTAGCAGCAGTCAAAATTAACACTTTGACTGCCAGTTCTCTCCCCCTCATCAGTTTTCATTTCTTTTCTCGGGGTAACAGGAGGAATTAAAGCCACGAAACTCAGAGTTCAAGTCTTAGATTTACTCATGTTTTTCTACATGTTCCTTTAATAGGTCACTGAATCAATCTTGTTTTGTTATTCTCCCATGTGGGGAAAAAAATATATATTCCACTTGTTTGGAAGGCAGAGTTGATACACAGTCAGTTCAGCATCTGCTTATCTGTCTGTATATCCTTAAGCTATGATTAGCCTTAATCAAACAAAAGGGGTGTCTAGTGGCGTAACAAGCTAGAAGGTGGTGGGGAGGAATGGTGAGAGTTTTGTAACCATTTTAACCTGGGGGCTTGGCATTTCTGAGATGTCAGAAACGCTCACAGGGGTTTTAAATTTGCACAGAAGTTGAAAGGCTTGATGTAGAGGGAACTCTGCAATTTGTTTTGTGTAAGTGGATTTTTTTTCCCTGATGACAGTACTCAGAAATCTGTTGCAAAGAAAGACAGACAGAGAGGAGTGAGGCCCAAACCTCACTGAAATTTGGAGTAGGATTAAGAGGATCTTTGAGGGATGTGTTGAAGGAATTGGAAGGCATAAAGGCGTGCAATAGAGCGGACGGAGTTGGCAGAGGAGGTCACAGAGCTGGAAACAAGATCAGAAGAAATGAAAGACACCGTGAAATTCAAGTCAAACCCATGACCTTTCAGCAGGTTGGGAGAGTTTGAGCCTGGGTTACAAACTTGCCAAACACATACTGATGAGGAAGAGTTTGGCAGCGGGGTTGACTGGAGTGGCAGCAAAGAAGGGGAAATTACTGAGGGTTATAGGGACTCTGCGAAGAGGAAAAGACATTGGAGCTGTAACTGGAGGAGAACTGATAGGAAGGAGATAGGTGACTGGACAAAGATGAGCTGTAGTGCTATTCAGAACAGGAAGAATAGGTATGGAAGGTGTGATGGCATGGAAAATATGAGTAGGTGATTGAAGGTGTGTCTAAGTCCAGTGTTTCTTCCCCATAATTTGGTCTGTGATGGGAGAGCTTAATAGCTCTAGAGACTGCCTGATAAAGGGATTGAGGGAGCTGGACAGGCCAAGACATGAAAGTCCGTGGTTGATCCTGCAGGAAAATGGTGGTAGCAGAGCTGGAGTTCCTGGCTTGGTGTTGCTCCTCTAGTGCTGCCTTGCTTCCTTCTGCTGACAGGAAAAAAAAGCTTTGTGTAAAAATAAAATAAAATAAAAAAAAAATCTGAATCAGTTAAACTTGGATCAGTTTAGATTTAATGTAGTATTTCATTTGTAATTAACAGGCTTTAAACTATATGCTTGTTATTTCCTTTCCTTTGTATGCAGAAATTAATTGCATTTACAGTTTTTATTAGCTATCCTGTGGTATTTTAACATCATTGGCACAAGCAGTTTCTTTAAAGACAAAACTTCTAAGCTGTTAGTGAGGGAAAAGACAAGCTTTCTAAACTCTTTGATGGCTATTGAAATATTTTACAGCTTTTATCCTTTTTTACTTTCATACTGGGAAGGAAACCTTTAAAATGTCTATAAAACAATTACAGAGATAATTAGGAAAAGTGCTTGTTTCAGTTGCCTCCAAAGAAAATAGAGTTGGTTCTTTGTGTTCCAGACAGTGATGGGAAAATCTTAAATCTTGATTGTTTTTAGTGCAGGCTAGATTTACAGTATTGCCACTGTTTCTGAAGCAGGAACGCTTGGAAAATGTAGTTAAGAAAAAGTAGATTTTCCAGAAACCATATCTGGTAGTTTTACTACTAGAACAGAGATTCTGAACATGGGCTTTTAAAAATAATTCACTTTTTTCCTGTTTGCTCAAATGGGAGTTTGAAGGTCAGCTTTGATTTATTTTGAATGTCATTAAAAATCGCTCTCTTGATGGCATTCATAATATGATTAATGTAGATGTTCCATTGTAAGTAAAAGCAGTATTCAGCATTGGAAATATTCTAGCATGTGTTTACCATGGCTCATTTACTTTGTGGCGCAAGCACAAAGATTTTGGGTAGCCCTTTGTTTCTGGCTTGTTATCTGAATGATCTTAGATAAATCAGTTAACCACTTAGTGTTTTTCTCTCTCCTCCCTTTAAAAATGACCAAAATAGTCTCAGCGCTACAGACCCAAATGCTTGCATCAATCATTTTAAAAGATACAAAGTTCAGAAGTTAACTAATATAAGAGCCTGAAAGGAAGGTGTATAACAGATGGCACTTCAATGGTAAGCCTAAATGATAATGGAAAGAAGGAAACAAATGGAAGACTTAGAAGGGGAAGATGAATACCTGCAACTTACTGACACAGCTGTTAGAAAAGCCACTGGCCATTGTATCTGATGAGAAATCCTACAGATGCAAATTAAAGGATAATAAAATAACTGATATTCTAATGATAATCATAATACTTCTGGAAGGCCCTCTTCTGCTCACTGCATTTGGACTGGCTGTGAAAAGGATCTCCCCTCTGTGGAAATAGGTAGTTCTGAACCGGAGAAGAAGCATCATTCTCCCTGCAAAAAGGGATTGTGAAGGATGCTCAAATAGCCAGAGCATCAGCCCTGCATTTTGCAGCCTGCTGATGGTGGGGCCTTCTAGAGAACCCAGAAAACCCTCCTGCCTTTATAACAGTGGGAGCTGTATATTCACAGAAGAGTTTGGGTTTTCCAGCTGCGGAGTGCTGTTTTCTTGGGCTTGGAAGCCTAATGGCTTCAGCCTCCTTGAGTTGCAGCTCAGTTGTCATGTGAGGCATGACCCCTTTCTCAAAAAGATTTCTTAAAAAGGTGAACCTGCTGCTCCAGTTAGCAGAAGGACATACCTGTCGGGGAACCTGTTTTTCTCTGCAGGAACAAGTGACAGGGCCCCCTTGTCTGCTCTCCTCCCTTTGCTCCGTGTGCTGCAGTCACTGGACTTGATCTCATTGTGCTGTAAGTACTGCACAGATTGAGCAGATGGTTTGTGTACCCAAACTGCTCTGGGGACAGTGTTTATCTTACTGCCATTCTCATCTAAGTGATGATCTTTTATAGGTCTCTTGCAAGCTTAATGCCTCTGGGGGAAGTTAAAGGAGAGTCTGGGTGAAGCCTTGTGCGTTCAGTTGCTGTGTGCATGGTTGGCTGCAGGGTGATCACCATTCCCTCACTGTCAAATAGGTTTCGGTTTGTGCTTTAAGGCACTTAGGGTGCTGTTAAAGAGCAGGCTTAGCCTCAGACTCTTGCCTTTTTGAAATACCATTATTTTTAAAGTCGGGTGGTCTAGCTGTATCATCGTGTGTGATAGAAGATGAGACTGGAGAGGACTGTAGGAAGCCAGTTTGCCCCATGGCACTGTGAGCTAATTCCCTTGCACGGTCATCCTGACAGATAATATGGAAGAAACGTTGACCTTCCTTTCTCTCTCCGTTTAAAGGCAGAATGGCACAAGCTGTTGTGGTTCCCAAGGCCCTGTTCATGGCCACCTGGAAGGCATATTTAACCTACAAAGCCCAGGGTGTTGTCAGTGGCTCTAGTAGTTGTTCCCTCTCCTCTGAGACTGTAATGCAAAAGGTGACAGGCCAGATGGGACTGTCCTTCAGGCTACCACCTGGATTATTATATAGTAGGGTATTAGTGAAAGAATCTGATTCCCTTTAATTAGGGTTAGGTACGTGTGTTTAGGCCAGACCACTGCTGACCTACCAATAACCCTTCTTGACATAATGTGTTTTGCAGCATAGTGTAATGTTTTTAGAAAGAGGGTTCAATTCTTGAAATAGCTAAGTGTGCTACTTAATGAATTGAATACTTTTTGGGGAAAAAGTGCAGAAAGATTTTTAATGGCCTGTTACAATTCAGTCAGATGGCTTTTTGATCCTTGAGTCTGTGTTCACAGCCCAGTGTTATCTACAACAGTAATGCACAGTTACAGGCTTTCTTATCTCTCTACTCCTAGTTCAGCTGATGTTGTAGTGCAAGGAAACATTAACAGTGGTTATGGTCTTTTTTGCTATATTTACTGTTTTTCTTATGTGAAAATTTTCTGTTTGGGAATGTTTTGCTATGTATGGAAAGATTTATTTATTTATTTATTTATTTATTTATTTATAATGTAATGGGAGACTTGTGGATTGCGAGAACTCTCTATTGTTCATTTATACCACACCAGAGCAAGAAAAGGAAATCTTTACAGTTGAAGCACATGTGCTTGCTTCTCTAATAATAGAAAAACCATAGTTCCCTATGCATTTGCCCTGTAATTGGGAGATGAAGGACAAAATTTTGGGGAGACAGTTCAGAGCAGAAATAGAAGAGCTGAGGCTCTTTCAGCAGAAGAGGCAAAAGAACAAAGCTTGGGATGCCTACTTGCTTTTCTCCAAAAAGAACTGTCCTTGTCCAAGTACAGGGCTCTGATGCTTGTTACAGCTTTGTTTCTGTGTGGGCGTGGAAACACTTCTTCCATCTCATTTGGGAGATGAAAAAGTGGTCATACTTTTACTGTTGTTCAGTGGGATCTGCTTGTACTAGGACTAGCTTGTGAATAAGGAGAAGAATTGTAGAGCTGGGCCTTAAGGGTCACTAAGGGGGTAAAGAGAAGGAAGATCCAGCTAGCCTTGCTCTTGTGCAAGAGCTCTGCCTTCTTGAGAAATAAGATTGCCTTTATTTAGTTTTGGAAGCGAAACAGCAGCTGCATTGTTTGTACTTGGGTCTTGCAGATCTGGGGGGAAGGTGACAACTTGCAAGTTGTGTCTCTGATCAGTCTGTGTGTCTGTGTGGTGTTTGTGTGGTCTTCTGCACTACTGTATCTGCACTGGCATTTTTCTAATAGAGTCTTGCTTATGCAGACTCTTTGGAGTAACCACACTGAGTGCTTGGGTGAACGCTAGAGCTTTACTACCATTAGAGTAATTGTGGTAAATACAGCAGCTTGGTCCTGGGGCTATGTTGTGCTGGGCTGTGTGCAAGCGACATTTTAAGATTGTTCTTTTGTCCTGAAGAGTTTTTCTTGTATCTTCTACCACTGCTTAGAACTGCTTAGAACAGCTTCTCAGGAACATATGTAAACAGGCTGAGCTCTTGTCCTTTCACTGATCCTTCCAACACTTAAGCCAGTTGGTCCTCATTATATCAGCAGGGGATTTTTAGCCATGTCTCTGCGTAACAAGATCCAAGCAAACCCTGTGCAGGCATGAAGGACGCTTTTGCCACTGGGATTTCCCAATTTCATTGTTTTCAAAATGCTCTGGCATGGGATGTTTACTCAAAATCCGGGCCTCCGTTTCCCTCTGCCACTTTGTTTACTCTCCTTTTTCTCAAGGTCTCATAGTAACGGGTGCTCTGCTGTGGCTGTTCAAGGACATGTCTACTGAAGTGTCCTTGGCCAGCATAACTTTGAGACCTGTAGTGGGGATGCAGCAAATGCAGTGACTTTTCTGTCCAAGAGTCATGCCACTTTCCCAAACTATGTGAGCTGCTTGTCCAAAACACTGTTCTCATTCACATTGCTCTATCTGTGCCAGGGGCTTTGTCACCTTAGCTGAATTATTACCTAACCAAACTCTAATGTAGAAAATGGGTCAGACTCAGAAAATAAAACCAGGAATGATGATATAGAACCCAGGCCTGTGTGTGGTATTTCTGCCTCTTTGGAGCAGCTGGGATGAAGTAACACTGGGATTTCACAATAGATCTAAAAATAACATAGGCCCACTGCACTTAACCACTATCTAGTAAGAATACATTCTTGTGAATATGCCTGTGAGCTGTCACAGGCTATTCAGTTAAACTTGCTCTTGCTACATCTTGCATCTAGATTTTAGGCTGCTGGTAAACTTACTCACAGTTTATCTTCACTGTTGACTCCATTCCCAAAGAGGCAGGGATCAAATGGAGTGTGAATTGTGGGGGAGCTTCTTGGTTCCTTGTGTTGCTTCTTTGAAGTCCTTTGCTGCTTTTCCTTATCTCATTATTATGCAGACCTTTACTTTCATTGCTGTAGTATGGCATTTGATGCAGTCTGTGTTAGTTAGTGAAAACTACTACTTTGTGGCATATCAGAGACTGAAATGATCAACTAAGTAAAAAAAAAGGGGGGGGGGGGGAGAAAGGAAAAAAGGAAATACCTGGGCTCTGGGCTTGGCAGCTGCTAGAGAAGATGTGCCAAACAGGAAGAGGCAAGTGGAAGGTTCTGTTGCATTTCTAATGCGCTAGTCAATGGCTATGGACATTATTTACTTTTATGTTTCCCAAAACGAAAAATGAGATACCATGTTATTTCGTAGGATAGTTGGTCTCTGCTCATTTTGATGGATTTCTGGATGTTTGCATAGAAGCTGTAGCCATGTGAACAAGCTTATCGATGCCATGTCAAGCTCTGCTAATGCTTCTGGCAGTGGCAACCGTCTGCATCCAGAGGACTCCTCACAGTTGAGTGAGGGGCAATACAACAAAGACACATTTCACTAAGCTGAACTGTGGATTTGGGAATGGGCTCTGCAATTTGCTTGTCTGTTAGCAGCACGTAAAGATCTGGATGTTATATATCATTTTTCTTGTGCTAGCTCATCCTGTACGGTGTCCAAGGAAGGTATAAATGTTTCCCTGTATGTGTTCAAACTCCTGTGTATTAATGTCTGCATAGATAATTCAGCCTAGTCCAGCTTTTTGTTTACTTGGTAAATGTCTGTCCATGATGGGGAGGAGGGTGAGAGAACTTGAATAGAAAGTATGGTGGAGGCATGCCAGATGTGGAAGAGCATGAAACAGTGGTAGGCAATGACCTACCTGCTTTTGCTCCTTTATAATACAGCTTTTAAGAAAGAAAATTGGGAGGAAGGGTTTTAGTGTGGCAAGTAGGGTAGTGACCTGACAACATATACAAAAATGACTCTTTTAGGGTTGAGGATATGAAGTTTTCAGAAACAAAGGGCTAAATCAAACACTGCAAAGAATTTGAGTATTGTTGTGAAATGCTTAAGTCTGCTGCAGAGCCAGAGAAGTTATGTGCATGTTGTCATCTAATTTCAAATGTACCTAGTGTTGAGATAAGAGAAATAACTTGATAAAGATACAGATATCCTTAAGGAGGGAACTAAACTTATTTCACATACTTAGCAGCCATGTTTGGCACCTAAAACCTATTGAAAATGCAAAACAGAGCTTGTGAAATGACCGAGAATCTGAAATGATCTGTCCAAAAGCTGGGACATTTGAATTGTTGCAGCATTCACTGTAGTGGTTGCTCTCTATTAAGATTGTCCTTATCCTTCCCTTTTCAAAGCCAATACCTGATAAATCAATGCACACACCCATCTCACCAAAGTGTGGAAAAAATGAGGTCTCTAAACAATTCACGAGAAATAACGTAGTTCCTCTGGTATACTTGTAGGGAGAGAGTAGGGAGTGAGTTAATGTCATTTCCCTTTACAAAAGGTTGACGTCCTCGTGATCATGCATTGAGTCGGGTACGCCGAATGCTCAGTTAACCTGCTCTGTGGTCAGGAAAACTCGCAAGCCAGGACTGGAGGTGGTTTAAGCTCTGGCTGAATGACCCAGCTGGTAATTCTTCGAACCAAGCTTTGCTCTGATTCAGTCTAGGGCTGCCTGAGGTATGCAGAGCCAGCGAGGACACTGTCGTACAGGTAAGGTTTTGCAGCATCTGCGAGTTCCCTCAGATGGAAGTAGTTGGAGGATGGGAGCACGCTGGGGATCTGAGGGGAATATCACATACATATGCTTGTCATGTTTTCATTCTTCCTCAAGCATCTGCTTGTGGCTACTGCTGGAGACAGTACTGGGAAATTTGGACCTTTGGCTCAGCCTATATGGATGTTCTTAGAGCTCTTATGCTGAAACAGGCTAGGTCTGGTGCCAGATACTAAAGTAAGCTGGACACAGCTTTAGTATTAGCTGTTAAAAAAACTTTTTTTTTTTTTTTTTTTTTTTTTAATGCAGGCAGCATTTTCACTGTCTGCTAACCTTTTTATCCTCATAAATAAGAGTTGTCTTTTGACTCAAAAAAATTACAGCTTTAGAGTATTCTCGTTTTGTAGCTGTTTGGTACTAAACGTGTTCTCTCAGGGCAGGCAAGACAGTGCCCAGTGGCATTTGGGTTCTGGAAAGCTGCAGATAAGCTTATCTTATGTTGCTGTGTGGCTCCTTTCTGCAATACCAGCCTAGTTCTGAGCTGCTGCCTTCCCTAACTGGGTGCCTGAAGGTACAGGATATTCCACTGCATTGTGAAAGCAGAGAGCCAATGTGTTTGTAACTTTAATGTGTCTGTGCTCTGAGTCATTGCTTACATGCAGGAGGGGTAGCCTGTAATCAAACTGCACAGGAACAAGAGGCATTCCTATGGTTTTGGTCTCTCTCTGGCTGGGTGAAATAGTTAACCCTTCCTGTATCATGTGATTAGATTTCACTCATTTACTGCATCGAATCAGCGTATGTTATAGAAAAGCACGGTTCAATATACAGACTCTAAGAAGATGCACAGAAATCTGAAATAAAAGCCAATCCATTACTGCTTCTAATAAAGTTTGGGTCTGTGAAGGCTCTGTTTGGGAGCCCAGATGCCTTCCATCTGTTCTCTGTATCCAGTCACACAAGCAGAGCACTCAAAGCTGCTAAGATTTTTCTTTAAGATAAAAAATCTTAGCAGAGCTTAAAGAGCCTAAAATTTTTATTAGCAGTTTCTATTAGCACATTAGTAGGCTTGTGATCTGACCTCTGCTTGTGGTGATTATAGGCTGCATGGGTGAAACAAGCATTTTAAAATGGGGAGACAGATCCTGGGGAGTTTAGAGAGATTTCTTTCATCTATGGCAATAAAACATGTAACAACTGTAACTTTCATTTGAGCACTCTAAGGGACTATATGGAGTCAAATTGGGGCTGGTTTATTATTATTTTTGCAGATGGGACAAACATGGTTCAAAGAAGAGGCTTGCATTAGGCTTATTCAGGGAGGTTTTTTTTCTTGTAGTAAGATTCAGGAGGATGCTGACGCTAATTTGTTTTAGTCAGGAACTCGCCACTTGCTTTGGCGACCATCTAGTTGTGTTTGAAAATGTGTTCTTGGTGAGTAGAGGAGATCCATCAGTCTAACTGTATCTTAGAATCATTGGAGGGGTGAATGAGGTGAGACCATTTCTGAAACTGTTTTGCAGAGAGATAGTTGGATGTGATAATCACTGTGAGCAAAAGAATGACTTTATAAGGCGTTATTGCAGTATAACCAAGGTCTCTCTCTGGTGTTTGCTCCATATAGTGTGATAAAATATTGCTTCATAAAGTTAATTGCTGTGAAGTGTTCTTGAAAGCCCTGTGCTGTGGTAAGCACTGAAGGGCAGTATGTCAGCTGATCCATCTGGCCCAAGGATGATCGTAGCTGCTGACACTTGACAACTTTTTATATCATGCCATGACTTCCAGGCCAGCTAGGTGCCCACAGTCATTAAAAAGGCTGGTCGGCTATAGTTTGGAGATGCAGACAATAAAGAAAAGCTTTAAATTGCTTCTTTTTTAACTTCCTGCGTCTGAGTAGTTATTTTTACATAACCAATTTGCTTGGGCTAAGAAATTCTGACAGGTTCATAGTGATGGAAAATGGACTGCCAGTGCAGACTTGGTACTTGTCTAAATCAAGTAAGTAGGAAGCCAGGGTCTGTGACTTGCAGGCTTTAATCTGACTGCAAGGTGTTGGAGCCGTCAGGATCTCAAAGCTGCAACTCATGTTGCAGTTTGTCTGTCAGTGGGGGATTTGTTAGTGTTTCTTTTTCTTTCTTTTTTTTTTTTTAAGCCATGTATAAATTTGACCACAGACACAGGGTTTTTCATCACAGAGAAATCAGAAGGGCTGTATAAGTTCTGTGTACATTAGGCATAGATTGCCTCTTATAAAGAGGTTTCCTGGGGTCCTCAGCAATCCTCCTGACAAGGGGTGAGTCTTGGAGATAAGGTAGCTCTGTGCAGAGAGAAAGTGCTGCTTGGCCAGAAACACAGATGGTCTGTCAGACATGATTCGTATTTGGATACATTGACTTTATTATGTCCATGGCATACTTTTTTCTGCCGTATGTAATACACCCTCAAAAAGGGTTTCTATTCTCGCATGTTCTCTTTTCTCATGCTTGCAAAAGTTTGGAAACATAACTGTATTGTAGTTACCATGATCTGTGTATTCAGCCTAATAGCTGACTGTTGCTTCATTGGTTTCTGCATCTCCTTAACATAGAAATTAAAGATATTGGAGCATTTTGATTTTCAGTCTTCAGAGCTTATATCATAGTATTACAGCTTCTCAGTTCTCCTTTTACTTAGTGCAGTGAATGTGCACTGAGCATCCAGAAAACTGGCTTCTCAGCCTTCCAGACTCAGCAGTTTCTCACTGAACAGATTACATTTGCTTTTGACAGGCTTTGACAGTCTGTAACAAAATTATCCTGACTTTTTTTGTCTCTTTATGCTTGTGTACTATTAAGTCATTTAGTTATTACCAGAAATTTAAAATCTTTAACACTATCATGAAAAGTAGAGTTTGTTACTTTATAAGTATGACTGACATCACTTTTCTGAGGACAGGGCTGCCGCAGGCTGGTCTTCTCCCGCTCCACATGTGGGAACCAGGAATCCCCTTTGGCCTGTCCAATCCCAAGCTGTCAGCACACGAGCCACGTGGGACAAGTGTGGGGAGGATTTCAGTGCCATGAGCATTAGTATGCTTCTCCTCTGTGTCCCAATTAATTCAACAAGGGGTCGCTTACGCAGCCTTTCAGAGACCGATGCAGACAATTTTCCACAGCTCCTTTTTGAGCTGGTGACCCAGAGGTGAAAGTCTCTTTTCTACTCATTATCTGAATATTCAGCCTTTCTAGGAGGCTGCAGGCTTTGACTGGTGAATCTTGGGCAATGTCACTGCTGTGCTTTGAGATGTGGTTGCCCCTGTAGCAGGAAGAGGAGAAACTGCTGATTTCACAGCTCAGTGTACTGTGCCTCTAAGAGGAGGGCTGGTTTTGGTGAAGGCATTGGAAAAGCATTTGTTTGCATTTAGAGCTCCAACAGTGCTCTAAGTAGAACTTTTCTGTGAGGGTGCATGGCCTTTGAGAGGGGCTTTTTCTTTTTTTTCCCCCTTTGGTCTCACTCCAGTCTTTTTTATATTAACTCTGGAAAGGATTTTCTCACTAGGTTATATTTCTATGGTTTGTTTGGAGTTTTCTTTTTTCTTTTTATTTTTTTTGGTTTATTTGATCTTTCAGTAGCCTTAGTAGTAACGTAAGTGTGCCTTTATTCTACTTGTATCTTTTGTGTAGTTTCTGGTTTAGCTTTTATGCAACCTTTCAAAAATCTGTACATTCTGTTGAAGTCT
Organism: Rhea pennata; assembly: GCF_028389875.1. Classification (NCBI taxonomy): domain Eukaryota; kingdom Metazoa; phylum Chordata; class Aves; order Rheiformes; family Rheidae; genus Rhea; species Rhea pennata. The sequence goes on along the minus strand of NC_084679.1, from coordinate 3,182,178 downwards.
CGAGTCTTTAATAACTGAATTTGTTAATAAGTCTGGAGTTTTTCATGCTGCAGGGAGCTGGTTGCAGATGGATGGTATTAAAGCTTTGTTCCAGAAGGCGAGAGGCGGGGAGCGTCTCTGCTCTTTTTAAAACGCTTAAGTCACTTTCAGAATAAGATTCCTGAAGTCTTACAGTATATTTATAGGCTTGCAATGTTGTGCGGAGAATGTTACATTATCCTCTGTCACAGAAGGGCTGGTTTCAGGTTTCTCTGCCTGTTGAACTCAGTAAACAGCTCTCAGTTCCTGTTGGTCTGTGCAGTGCTGAAAGCGCTGTGCTGATCTGCTCTGCTGATTATGGTTTGTTTGGGTTTCTCAAGAGTTCTGTGCATGAGAAGTCTCTGAACCACAGTTTAAGTGCTTAAAGCCAAGTTCCAGGTTATCACATATTGATAAACTTATTAATCTAGGCTAATGCCTTAACGTGCAAAATGATCCTGATGCAATCATAGCTCTGTACAAGAGGGAGCTTGGTGGCAGCTATCCTTTGAAATGGAAAGGAAGGAGAGCTGGACAGCAGCAATCCGTTCCTGATCATCTGTATCTGAAAACAGCTCTGTGATGTATATTCTGATCTGAAGAGCCAAGCGAAAGCCAGTGATAAAAGTTAAGTTTCAGGAAGAAGTTAAAAATTTCAAAAGACTATGAAAATAGCGAGCAAGATCGCTTCCTTTATGCTGAAGCTGTTTTGAAAATGAGACGTTTGTACTTTTCATCATACATGAGAGGATGCAGAACACACTTCAAAGACAACAGAAAGCAAAGTTTACTATCTAATGTGAATTGCTTTGCTGATATGTTTACCAAGGCAACAAGATGTTCATCATCATAATACTTGATATGAGTAGGAAAACTGTTCCTGTAAAGGAACTGTAAGAAAAGATCACAGTAGAACTAATTGTAATGCTCTTACTACGCCAGTGGCAACATAGTTAGATAAACAAATGCTTCCTTTGCTTCACTAAGATCTTTCAAATCTTACTTGAGCAGCAGGGAGGTAAGATGAAGAGAAGGAAGTGATGGAGAGGAGAAGAAAGTGTCCTCCAAGTACAGTGGCTGTTTTTTAGGAGGCGTACGTGAGAGGTGGAGATGAAAATAAAGCTATTGGTGAAGATGATGCAGCAAAGAAAATCTGGTACTTTTCACACCCATCACTGCTGCTGATCACAGTAGCTATGATGATGACCCATAGCATGTTAAGTCACGCGGGATGCTAAACCTGGTTTATCTTTTGCTTCTTTCGTACAAAGCATAGGGAATGTGTTCTCTGCATTGGAAATTCTCAGGCCTGCTGTGTTAAAATAATTTTGACTTTTATGTGAGTGATGCTGGATGCTCATTTTCTGGTCCAGGACACAACACTGCCTGAGCCAGACTAACCTTTGTGCACAGACTTGGCAGCGGAGAGAAAGGGAGCTGGAGAGGGGGCTGGATTTGAGCTTTGCGTCTCCAGTAAATTGACTTCAGTTGCTTGGCGTGCAGCTTGCAGGCTGAGAACAGCTGTCTGGCATTCTGGGAGCTGGTTTCATACATACTACTTTAAATACAGAGATAACAGGCGCATTTTGTTACAAGGGTGAGTTATTTAAAACGTGAGGCATTAAGCTACACTGCAGAAAACATTAAAAGGAATTGACTTTCCACCCTCTTACCCAGTAATTATTGTAGACAGCACTAGTAACACCTCCTGTTCTTAGTTACCCACAAATTCCTACTCTGTGTAACTGTATTTTTGTTTAACTGTCCAACTTGAAATTTCATGTGTCTGAGCCTATGGTTTTTGGATGAAAACTCAGTCAAAGCAGTTCAGGTTATTCCAGTCATAGAGCTAAGGCAAAATGTGTTTCCCATACTAAAAAAAGAAAGAAAGAAATTCCAATGATTTTTCAGAAGTTACATTACCCTGAGGTTTGGAACAGGGCCTTGATATTTGGTGAGCGGTGGCCCATGTACAGTGGAGTGCCCTGTCCTGTGAAAAATATTAAAGATATCAAACAAATTTCATGATTTTCACTTCATGTGCTCTTCACTTCTACTTGTGGTTTGCCATGAAACGTTAGGAGTGACAACACTTGTGAAGCCTCTGCAGCTTTTGTGGTAAAGTGAGTCAATGCTGGACAAATGTCTGAAAAGCAGGAATGTTTTTAGAAATATCCCTTGATTTCAGACTGGAAAAGAGAAACTATTTAAATATTCTGAGTCTTTAAATAGATGCTAGTTGAAGGACACTGTAGCCTCTGAACATCCTTGATATTTATACTACTCTTTATTTTTCCCTCCACACCATACTGTTTCAGTATTATTTTTACCCTTTCATAGCTCACATGACGCCTGCTTCTTTGGGGTTTGTTTGTTTGTTTTTTCTTTAAAGATTTTTTAATGTGTTTCTCACAATGGGGGAAAAATGTCTGTTCTAATATATCTTCAAGGCTGAAGCATTATTTTGAAAGGAGAGGACTAGAACAGTGGGGCAGTTTGGTTGTTTTACAGCACGTTTGATGTAATCTCAGCACAAAGCTCTCTACCATCGTTTGTGGAGTTTGGGCAGTGTAGCGTCCCTCCACAGCCTGAATCTGCTGCCACGGGAAGATTTCAGGTGGGCGGATGACCTGGGTAACCTCGAGAAGATGAGCTGCCCTGACGCTCGCTTTTAAAAAGAGCGCTTTCTGCATTTGGCTTCCTAGGGCTGTGGCTAGGATTGACTTTGTAATTAGGAGTAGTAACAAGCATCAGTGTGAAAGCGTGGCCTCCTCACGAGTCCTACATGCGTTCACTCAACGTAGGAATGTTTTTGTTTCACTTGCCTGCCTCCCCGCTCCACGACACAATGCCTATAATCTGATTCTCTGAATGAACCTTTGTTTGGGGAAATATTGTTAGTTTTGGCGCATAGAGAGCTGAGCTGACAGGCCCAGCTCCCCAGCAAAACAGATTGGAGATTAAAAAACAAACTAAAACCACTCCTTTAAAAAAAAAATGCTGGGAAGAAGCCAAAAAGCTCATTTTCTTTGTTGCTGAAAAGGCTAATTTAGTTATCTACTTTAATATCAAATTAGAAAAATTTTTTATTGCTTAAATTAAAAGATCCTTATTACCAACACTTGCAAAAAAATCTTAAGTGTCTCTGCAGTCTGTTTCATAAACAGAAATTGAATGATCGCATACAGGAGGGAATCAGAAAAAACCCGAAGAAGTGGGAGCTGGAGCTGACAAAGGGGAAAGGAGGCTTTTGGCACAAGGGCAGTGGGAATCTGTAAAATAAACAAAACTGAAGTACACTTCTGTAGATTGTTTCTGTAACCAAATTTACAGAATTTAGGTCTGAAAACAAAATAATTAGTTTGCTTAAAACTACAGTGCATGAGACCCCTATGGTCTATATGAGAAGTGGCTCCTGCAAGTGTATAGAAGCTGCTTTTCAAGGTGCCTTAGCTGCATTTGCTGGGAATATATATTTGGGCAGCAGGGTCAGGCCAGTGGAATCTGAGCCTTGGAGCTCAGAGGTTTGTGTTTAAATTCCATTTACGATAGATCTAGGCCAGGTGCTCTGAGAGCGCAAAAGGAAAAAATAACTTCTCTGGAGCTGGAAAGCCAGCTCTAGCTCAAGATTGCCTTGTCCCCGCGTATCAAAATAAGCGAAAGATAAGAGGGTAGAAGCGAGGTTTTTCCATGCAGAGTGTGGAAGCACGTCAAGAAAGCTGGGTCGCATGTCCAGCTCTGTCAGTCACCTGCTTTGTAGCCATGAGTGTATAAATCAGCTTCACTGCTTGTTTCCTAATTTTTAAAGAGGACATCGGGCAGTGCCTGTCTTCCCTTCCGGGTGCTTGAGAGACCGCTTGTTTTGCAGAGCGTTTAGTTCACTACAATTGCCAGACGCTTGCCAGCTGAAATTCCTTGCTCAGCAGCATTCATGTGCCGTGGTGTGGAGAATGAACTGATTTTTTTTTCTGAATGGGGGAAGGGGATTTTTCAGATTGTAATTTAAGGCAAAGTGGAACATCCTACTGTCTTCTATTAGAAAAAATTGAGACATAATGATATGCTACTATTTTGACCATTTCTGAGGCTTGTTAAGGCTGGGAACTACAAGTTGAAGCAGAAACAACTTAATAGATCATTTGAGCTCTCTATATTAAAAAAGTAGGCTCTACTGTACTATATTACATAGTTTTCATTTAATAACACTTAATTCAGATTTAATGGAGTTTATATAAGCTGTCCAAACCTGCCTCCTGAGATTTAGTCCTATATGGGAAGTGCTTATCTTAACTTTCCTTCTCCTCTGCCACTTCAGTGTTCTCTTTAGAAACCAATGTTTCTTAAAATAAAGATTTAACAGTTAGTAATTAAAAAAACAAACAAACCAAAAAAACACTTCTGGGTTTGCACACGGATAAGTGTCCTTTTTTGTCCTAATCCAGAGTGTGGTAGTGTCGCATGGGTTTATGCTGTCCGAAGTTCATTTTAAAATCCTCTGATCTAAGGGAGGAGAACAGGGGATTCTTCTGTTGTGAGTCATCGTATATCAGAGCTCAGTCCTACTTCCATTGATGTCAGGAGTTTTTCCACTGACTTCGGTAGTAGAGTTGAATTGTTTCAGTGCTGTAATTGCAGGGAGCTATTGCATCTTAACCGGGATGGATGGCTGTCTCGCGTGCCCTACACCTGTTAAGGAAGAAGGTCAACCCGCTGACTGCTCTTGCGGGCGGTATCTGTTAGCTGCACCCTTTAAATTGTGTTTATTGCAAATTGTCAGTGGAAGTCATCTGTAACGTATGCTTTTTAAAAGTCTATAAAGATGAGGAGAGAACAACTCCCCATAGGTAGTTCCCAAAAGTGGGAAGGCAGAAGGGTGTTAAACTGTAGCTGGAACTAACAGTGTTCAGAAATACCTGTGTAGGTGCAGTTAAGATATTACCTGGTTTGTAGACTGGAGATTTATGATTCTTGGAATATTTTAGTTAAAAATAAGACAAATTCCAGCTGCTTGCACTTTGCTAGCTCTTAGTGCAAACAGAAATAGATGATTAAGAGACTGGAGCGTCGCTTGTACAAGGAGAGGCTGAGAGAGCTGCAACTGGTCAACCTGAAGACGAGAAAACTCGGGGAGATCTGATCGAATGGGAGGGTGTCAGGAAGATGGGGCCAGGCTCTTCCAAGTCATGGTCTCCACTTGCCTGGAGAGACCGTGGAGGCTCCATCTGCAGAGATGCTCCAATGCCAGCTGGAGCTAGGCCTGGGCAGCTGGAGCATGGCTTGAACCTGGTGATCTCCAGAGACACTTTCCAACCTCAACTGTACTGTGATTTTGTGAACAGTCCAAAATGTTTCAAGCCATGCAAATACCTTCTTCTTCCAGAAATGCTTTATTTTAAATTTTGAGAATCTCAACATTTTGTTTTATTTCTGTAAAGGTAAAACTTCAAATAAAACTGAAAGTTGCCAAGGTAAAAATATGTTTTGCTATGTATTAGAATGCACAGCTTTTCTAATTACATTTCAGACTATTAAATAAAAATATTTTTTAAATCAAGTGTATTGTGTTTAAGGGAATCAGATCACAGTCTCACAGTGGCCATCTATTTCTTACACTTTACTATAAATCTTGTAGTGTTTGAAGGCTTTTAATTGCTTTTAGAATACAGCTACTTTTACTGGAATTTTGAAAATAAAGACAGTTCTGTTACTCCTACAGATCTGTGCTGCATATCTGCCTGTTCAGATCTCAGTTGCCTGAGGGGGTTCCTGAGCTGGGAAGAAATATTGTATATCAGAAAGCTCGGGAATGAAATCCAGCCTCTCTTGGCATATCTGGGACTCGTAGATGAAAGTTGCAGTGCGAGGTTTGCAAGGTGGCAGACGAGTTTGTCTGCAGCTTCTCTTTCTGGAAATGCTGTGACTCCTCCCGGGGCGCTGGGATGCAAGGGGATTTCCAGCTCCGTCTGCTGTTCAGCTGATGCTTTCTTAGTTGCTAAGATTAAGCTACTCGAGGTCATTTGGTTTCAGGAAGTGGCAATTTCTCCAAGGGAGATATGCAATAAATTCCAGGAATTTATTGCATATTACCCACCCGCATGGTTTTCATCACTTTGTTTTGAGCTACGTTTGATAGCAATGAAGATGAGAAAGTTGGTGTTCCTCTGGCACTGCGTGTGTGGGCAGTGCCGGCAGGGCTGCTGGCAGCGAGGACGCCTGCAGACTTTAACCGAGAGCCCAGCTGCCCGCGTGCGTGCCGCGCTCCTGTTCCGTGAGCGGCCTTCGTGCAGCACCAGCCCCTGCCTGCAGCGCCCGTGTGGATGGGGCTGTCCCCACTGGTGCCACGGGCCACCCGTGTGTGCTCTCACGTGTACCACCGATGGTACCTTGCAGCTCGCTGCTTGGGCGCCAAGTTGCTCTGTGCTCCTTGTAGGAGCAGCAGTGGTCCTGGGGTCAGGGAGCTGGCAGGGGCAGCAGGCAATGGGTCACTCTGGATTTTCTTGTTTTGCTGCTTTAAAACCGGCAGGTGAGTTTGAGTTAGGCAGCTGCTCTCAGTTACAGTGTGGTTCAAAGACACTGACTGCTGATGCAGGTGGAATTTGGAGTAGGATCTAAATATTGTTCTCAGCTTCACGCTGGTTTGTCTCCACTGAGGATAAAGCCGTTTCTCTTATGACCTCACGTTGGACTTGCGCTTTACTCCCATGGGAACTAAAAATAATAATTATTTTAAGAATAGGTTCTTAATCACTTCCTTCTTTTGATGCACTATTTTTGTTTAGTGTTTTGTAAGAATGTAATAGAAAATGTTTTAAACTATGTGTGTTAATTCCAGTTTTAATTGGCTCCTAGGAGCGTACAAGAAATAGTGATAGTTTCTTTCAGGTTTTCCGCAGAAAATGCGGGTGTTCTTGTTATTTTGAATGAAGATTAACTAAGTAATAGAGTGCTGTTGCTTTGGCAGACTATCCAGTCATACAGAGCGATCAAGAGATGAACATTATGTTGACAGATTTCTTAGTCAAAGGCATGTAGGCACTGTATCAGTGTTCGAGTGATGCATCAGCGTATTAATCTCTCTCTCTCTCTCTCTCTCTGAACTGTTAACGTGCATATGAGAGATAGAGAGGTGTATATTAATCTGGGTTTAGAAATAGTGGTGAGCCAAGATATACAATGATTTTATGACAGAGCTGCACAGTGAAGACAGTGAAGGTAATGAGATAGCTTGTGGAGATGGTGAGACCATTAAATGAAGGGAGGAGCAAAAAACTTGTGGAAAACTTGAAAACAGACTGGGATAATCTAGGCTGGATTGTGAAAGGGATGGAGATGCACCATTTGCCCTCAGCCTGCAGCAGCTGGAAAGCAGAGGGAGAACATGCTTAACCTAGAGGTGCTTTCCTCAACTGGAAATAACTCAGAAATGGGGTTTGGGAAGACATGTTTCAGAGAGTGGCATGTCAGTGTTCCAGAAAAAAAAAGGAGAAGGAAAAAACAAAATAAAACAAAATAAGAGGTAACAGAGGCTTTCTTAAAGACCTTGGTGAGTACATGTTATACAGAGTGCCTTAGAGCCCAGCTAAAGAGAATAACATGAATAAATTGATAATTATTTTTCCTATTCCCTTGCTGACAGATCACATTGTTTTCCATTACTTCTAGTCTGGGAAGTTGCTCACTCCAGCCAGCCTTTCCTGCCATGAGGAAGCCAGCGTTGGCCCATTTTGTGTACCAAATTCTGTTTGTGCTTTCCTGCTTCTCAAGCACCAGAGTCCCAAAGTTGCCTCAACCCTTTTGGCGTAAGGAGAAGAATCCTCATTATAGAGGATTCAGACTGACGCCGGAGGGGTAGCTGGGGGCTGTGGTTAACACAGCCCTCGTGAGCTGGTCACTGGTCTACTCGTGCTGGAGAATTGCCCTAATCCTTTTAGTGTACTTTTGTCGGGCTTCTGTACTGCTTCCATGTGTGTACTAAAGCACAGCAATTTATTTTTAAATAGGATAAAGGAGCAAAAACAAAACAAAACAAAAAAAGCTTCCTGCCCTTGGGCAGCAGCTCACCTGACAGTGATTTAACCTATTGCTACAACTGGCAATGCACAGTAGTGGTAAAATTAAAAGAAAGCTAGCTGGTTTTTCTTTCTCTGTCCGGTGGGCTAAGGCCTGGCGTTGGCTCCTACGTTGCTGTAGCAGCTGTGGGAATAAGAGCAGTTGTGGTACTAGCAAGCAAGAAAAATGAGAGCCATGAGCCAAATAGTTGAAGGACGCAGCGATTTACTACCTCACCACAGGTAGCTCTAGCATTTTGGGGTCTTCTGTGTAGTCTGCAGAGGCTTTGTGTTGCAAATTTTCCTTAAAAAGAAGCTGTGAGGAGATTTCTTAGACTGAGTACGAGGCTGGGAATGAGCAGTTCCCAAGCTGCGAGTCTCCCTCCGCAGCTAGCACAGTGAAGCGCCTGGCACTTCTGGGCGATGTACTTCCTAGTTTCACTATGGTTTTAGGGCTTAAGTTTAAAACAGAGACTTCAAAGAAAAAATATGTGACTCTTTGAGTGCATTTCTACTGACTGTGGGATGTCAAATATGCAAGGCCTCAGCACTAGAGTATCTGTATGGTGTCATTGGAACTGTATGGTGTCATTGAGCATAGAAGTCGCTCCTGGCTGACCAGGTGCTTGGTCTTTTTCTCTGAGGGGGAAAAGTATTTGGTGGCAGTGGTGTTCGTGTTCCCCATTCACATGCTCTTCACTACAAGTGAAGAGAAGCAAGTGCTGTAACCTTGGCCTGATGCGTGTGATGTTTCAAGAGGAACCTCTTGCCTTTTGGTGCACTGTCATATTCAATACAACAGAAGCAGATCAACACAATGAAGACATGCAAACAGCATAAAGTAGGAAGATGCATGACTATAAAACCATAAAAACAAGGAAGGACCTTGGGACAGGTGCAATACCTATGTTTTAATCTGTAATGTGAGATTTACTAGATTACTGGTATTTCCTACTTCCTCTGCTCTGTCAGTAACCTAAGATTACTGATTCATAAAGGTGTGTTTTAAGGGTTGGGTAGTTAGTGTTTATATAGTGATTGTTGGAGTCTCTGTTTCTCTCTCTCTCTCTCTCTCTCTCTCTCTCTCTCTCTCTCTCTCTTTTTTTTTTCCCTTCTTCATCCCCAGAAGATTGTTCACACATAAGCTGTGCCTCTTTCCACCCTCCTTTTTCCTTAGAGGAGAGTTACTATTTCTAGTCTTAGTGGTCCCTTGCAGAACTGGTGGGTGACAGTTCTTCTTAGGCCAGAGCTGGTGTTTTGTTCCTCCTTTCCAGTGTTACCAGCCGGGACAATCAAAAGGAACTGCAAAAATTAATTTACCATCCAGCTCCTTGTCAGGATCCAGGCCAGGCAAAGCTAAAACCCAGCTAAACCTATAAGAAGCTGTAGGCCACGGTTTGAGCTTAATTTTGAGCAATGTTATTCTCAGCTAATGGAAGCTCCCAGGCTGATGTCTCGGAGGAGTGCAGCTGGCATTCAAGAAGGCTCAATACTGGCAAGGAGAAGATGGCCTTTGACTAAAATGAGTTGCAGTCCTACTTGAGATACTTGTGACCGCAGTGTAGTGAAGACTTATGGTCACAGTTGTCAGCAGAATCTGAAGGAGACCTGAAAGGTGGACTTCTCTCTGGCATCTAGGTTGGCAAACCTTGGCCAAAGCATATATGCAGACAGCATATAGGAAAACCTGCTGGCCAAGCATGGCTTGTTGTACTTTCTCTTCTTTTGGCAGTTTGGCAATTTTAGGAGGACACTACTTGAAGAGAGGAGCAAGAAAAAAATGAAATCAGAATGTTTTTCTCTGTGTTTTATTTCAGTGGGAAGCTGGTTTCACCGAAATGGAAAAATTTTAAAGGCTTGAAGCTTCAGTGGAGAGATAAAATCCGCCTCAATAACGCCATCTGGAGGGCATGGTACATGCAGTGTAGGTATCAAACTTAATTGCGTTTCACTATAAAATATTTTCTCCAAGACATACACAGAAGAGGCAAGACAGGAGAGCTGAAGTTACTGTCTGTTGGAAAGTTCAGAAATTGTTAATGACGTAAACGTCTAGAAAGTTGTCGTGACAGTGTCTTTGGATCAATCCTCTCCACAAATCTCTACACTGACACTGCACTGTATGGTTCAATACAGTCTGAAATTTCCCCATTTCCTGGTGGCTATCTGGAAGGAACCCTGGCTAGATTTTCTCACATCTTGCCATTCAGGTAACAGGACACTGTGAAGAGCTTGCGCATGCTGAGAACTCAGTTTTTCATTTTTGTTTCAGATCTGGAGAAGCGCAAGAATCCAGTGTGCCATTTTGTGACTCCACTGGATGGCTCTGTTGATGTAGATGAACATCGTCGGCCAGAAGTACGTACAGCCTGAGGACTGTCTGTACCAGGGAGATCTAGAAATTGTAACTAGATTTTCTAGTCCACTGGATATAAAACAGCATAGCAAGTCTATACTCTGGTGCATTTATCTATCTAGAAGGAACATCAATATAAAGACTATGTACTGTTGAGCCAGTGTTTGTAATTTTATCGTATTAAGCTGATCAAGATGCAATCCAAAGACAAATTATTATCTATGTAACTTATGTCTATGTTCTAGTTGGGTGAAATATAAGCCATAGAAGTGGAATTTGAACAGTTAAAAGATTTTGACAGCCACAGTTCTCTTCTGGCTGAAGAGATTGCTGAAGTCTGTGGGAAATCAGAGTGCTGACTGTTTTCAGGATTGAATCTAAGACGGCCTGTGAATGTTTTCTATATCTTTATTCAATTGATGAAATGCGATTCCAAGACAACAAGCAATTTTTTTTTCTCTGTCAAGGTAACTTCACAAAAAGAGCGAATATGGGCTTATGTACTTTCATTTTGTGCTGCTGTGAACATACATGCAGACTAATAGGTGCCCTCTGGCTCCTTGCAGAAAACCAGTGAGGCCCCTGATGTTGCAATATTTGGCTCTCTCTATACTGTGTAATTCCAGAATAATTTATAAATGCTGTATCCTTCTAGGAAACAACAAGGTAGCAACTGCTACTGAAAGGAGTTCCAGAATAGTTTGTGGAACTGTCCCAGAAAAGAACAATGTTAATGTTTTTGTTGAAAGATGATCCACAAACCCAAGAAAGTTACGTTAAGGCTCTCATTAGTCTGCTGTCCTCAGTTTATCATACACTGGTATCTGTGATACATTAGAGGCCCACATTGTTCTGATCCTTTTGTTGTTGTTAGGGCAGTGGTGTACAGTATGTGGCCTGCAAGGTCACGCTTCTCCCTGAGCTGGACTTTAGGCTTCTATTGCTTTGTGTCGTACTTAACAGCTTTTGTGTATGCACATGCATGTTCATGTAATCTTGTGAAATTCTCTTTGCCTGTTTGCTGCAGGGCAGGGTATTATAAGCTTTATACATTACAATATTTTAGTAAGTTTATTTTTAGTTTTTTTTTCCCGTGTCTTAAATATTGGTTATGATTGATCCAATACGAGAGATGCTGACGCTGCAGTCAGAAGTCATCTCTTACTTGTTTGTTGTGGGAAAGATGAAACTGGTACTATGTCAGATTTGCTCTGTGATGTCTGAATTCTGGGACACTGTGGTCTGTTGATAAATGAGCTCAGATAGAAATAGAAATAGCATGCTTTCTTTCTTTTTTCTTTTTTTCTGCCTGAAATTTTGCTTGAAAATCTATTTTCTTAAATGTTCAACTATTCTGTGATTCTATATAATTCTTGGTATGTGTTGTGTTCTTAGGCCATTGCAACAGAAGGGAAATATTGGAAACGAAGAATTGAAATAGTCATCAGGGAATACCACCAGTGGAGAACCTACTTCAAGAAAAGGGTTTGTTGGTTTGCACAGTAAAAGTAACTTACTTGAACTAGCAGCAATACATTGTTGCTTTTTAAGTTGCAGTGCTATTCTTGCTAGCATGCAAAAATACCTAAAACTAAAGATAAGCTAATGCAGGCATACTCATCTAATTAGCTCCACTAAACTAAAAATGATTATGCAGGGACTAATTGTGCATAATCAGAGTTTTGCAAAATCAGATCTTCTACTGGCATATACAGGTTCTGTTTTAACTTTAAGTCTGTTTTGTTCTCCTTTTGCAGTTACAGAAACACAAAGATGAAGATCTTTCAAGTTTGGTCAGGGTAGGTAATATCGCTGATAAGTGGCAGCATTTCTGTTTGTAGAATCTGCAATAAGTAACAAAGCTGTAACATGCAGTAGCTTGCATTGATTAGAATCTAAAGACAAACATCTTGCTTTAGTCTTAATTAAGGTCAGACACCTTCTGCACCATAGAGAGCAATAAAAATTTTCCAATTTAAATTGGGTGGAAGAGAGGCTGAATGTAAAGTGTTGCGACAAAAGAAAAGAACTGTTACTGGGTGCACAGAAAGATCGATCTCTTTGAGGGCTGGCACATTATTTCATCTTGTTGCTGAGTTGTAACTGGCACCATCGCCTTGCTTGTGTAACTGGATACATGAGGATGTGTGTGCTATGTGTTGCAGAGCTTCCTGCTGCCACAGCACAGGCAAATAGTCTGCCAAGATCCAGGAAAGGCAAGATGTTTGGAGGAACAACAGCATCTTCATTTAGCATGCCCCCTAAAGCTGTCAAACCTGCTGTGGGCATAAACTGATGATCAGAAGCACTGTTTTTAGCTAAGCATAAGTTTGGATCTGTCCCAGGTTCACAAAATAATCAGCTGTTTTTACCCTGAGCTCTGATGTGCCATCATGGCACACACCTGTAGCTAGTGCTGCAGACTGGCTCAGCCTCAGGAACCTGACTGTGTGTGCTTTCAGTCTGCAGCATTGTAAGGCAATGCAGTTTAGCTTAGCCTGTAGTGAAGGAAGGATAAGCCAAGTCACAGTACGTTGTCATTTTGATGTACTTGTTCTTACCCACAAGAACATAAACATACCTCGTAAAGAGTCAGATTAATTACACCAAATTACATTTCAGATATTTAGAAATACTTTGACACGGGGAGGGGGTGTTTGCTTTGAGTTTTTGCTGTCCATGTTATTTTTAAATCTTTATTCAACTGAAAAAGTTATTAAACTGTAGGCACAAGAACTGCATATAATCAATGAAAGTAGGAAGTGTTCTTAAAATCATTTTTGGCTTTGTGCAAAATCTTCCCCCAGAATATGGTGATATTGTACTGAAGTTTTCTGTTATTGTTCAAATCAGTGAGCTTAGGTTATTGTATTAGGAGTACCACCGATCTCTTTCAGTATAAAGAGATGATGCTGATGCCAAACTAGGGGAGAAATTTGTCTGTTTAGTATGTAAAATAGGCCAGAATAAATAGAGTGCTGATTTGATACAGTGTGACAGAAGGTAGAAAAGCTAGAGTAGGTGGACTAATGTGAGAGGGGGCAGGGTGCTGGAGCAGGCTGTATGTGAATTCTGTCACTTTGAATGGCTCCTGAGGGAGAGTTTCTTTCTCTTAAAAAAAAAAAAAAAAAAAGGAAAATTGAGACTGTTCTTATGTATCTGCTTTACCTTCCTGTGTCTAGGCAGTCTGACTTTTCTTCCTTTCCTTTGGCAGGATGATGATGTGGTCCTCTGGCAAAAAAGAAGGTATGGCAGAGAAACTCCAGTGCCCATGGAGGAAGGCTCCCTCTTGGATGCAGATATGCTTATGTCTGAGTTCACCGACACACTCTTCTCCACACTGTCTTCACATCAGCTGGTTTCCTGGCCAAACCCCAGAGAGATAGGTATTTGCTGGCTGTTAGCTATGTTGATTTTGCAGTGAGAATCTCTAGGAGATGTCTGGTTTGTTTCTTTGCTTTTTTAGTCCTGTTTTATTTTGTGCTTAAGAAAGCATGTCTTACTTTACTGATAAAGATAAAAATAGCCCAGGGAATATAGCTGTTTAGGTTATAAAATTCCAGTTATTCATCCAAATATCATTTCTGTCTTGGCTTCTTACTCAGTGTTCCTGATATAACCTCTAATATGGCTCTGAATAAGTCTGCCCGTCGTGAGCACTGTTTACCTTTATCACTGGTGAAGACGTTGTTTATCTCAAACAATATGTATGTATTTATATGTGCGTATGTGTTTGTGTGTATAAATACATACATATTTCTAAGGAATACCTATTCATTTATGTAGCCTCAAAATCTTTGGGTATGTCCCTTAGAACAGATGAAGTCACATCTGTAAAAACAATCCTGAGAGCTATGCTGTTCTGTCAACCTCTCTCTAACTGAAGGCTCTGACTGGCTAATGGGACAGCAGATGTCCATTATGTACTGTCCTTGCTGCATGAATATCTGAACTGTCTGAGCAACTCCAGAGCCACTGCGGTTTACAAGAAGTGTACATAAAGCAAAATGAAATGGGTGATGGTTTATTTTAAAACACAGTGTTATAAACTGGTGGTTCAGGATCTGATTCACAGCAAGCTGATGTCTTGTGCAGCAGGGACAGGACAGGAGGTCTGGGAGCTGTAAGCTTGTGAGGTGTCCAGGCTAGGCTACCCTAGTTGTTAGTCAGACCTTGAAAGTTTCACCTCTTCATTTTCACTAGTTCAAAGTTTAATTCCCCAACAATCTGATCTCAGAACTTCACTGTAATCCTGAAGCAGAGCAGATGCCCATCCTGTTTCAGCAGCAGTTTTTATGTAAATGTCCTGGCCAAGCCTTGCTGTGGTGTGTTAGTTCTAGCCAAGTGCCAAATTCCTATTGATGTTACTGTGCAGGTGATGCAAAGCTAACCTCTCTTGAATTTTCCAGCTCACCTAGGAAATGCTGACATGATTCAACCAGGGCTTATTCCTCTCCAGCCAAATTTTGATTTCATGGATGCTTTTGAGCCTTTTCAGGGTAAGAATCAGAAATGCTATCAATTAATTTCTTTAAAATTGCAGTGATTTATGAGCTAGTGTTTAACAGAAAACTAAGCTTTACCGATATCTACTCTCTTCAGAAGTTACGAAATTTGACTGAAAGGAGAAGAATATTTGACATTTTCATTGTTGTTTATTTCAAGCAGATGCATGTGTGGGAAGACTCTCTTGTTATTGTGATCCCAACTCCTTGCTTATCCAACTCTGAAAATCACTTTAGGTTTATTTATCCCAGTGTTTGAACTGTGTGACTATTTGTTAATTGTGGCTTTCAGAAGAATGGCTTTTAGATCTTAGGTCATAGAATAATTAAATACAGAATATCAGATGAAGATAGGAGAACTTTTTGCGTTAATCATCGCCCACAGAATCACTAAGGTTTTCCCATTTAACACTTCTTAAAGATGAAATGTCAGCTCCTGTGTTTAAGAGTTGAAAACATTTTTGTTTGCCTGGAACATTTGCTGGTCCTCTCAAAAGTTACATATGACATTACTCCTGACAGCTTTGACTGTTATGAATTTTGAAGGAAGTTATATCTATTTGCTGGGGCTGCATGCAGTTTGCATCAGCTTATTGAGTTATGTGGGACAGGTGGGAATCAGCTCTTGACTATCTGCATATTGGTGAACCTTAAACAGTGCACTGAATTTGTGTGATTCTTGGCTTCTATAAAAAGTGAAGAAACCTACCTTGAGGAGATCAGTTCCTCTGGAACACAACATTTAATTTCTTAGTCAGCAGTTGCGTGAAACAAAAATCTTGTGGTCTTGTTATTTTCTAAGTAATATTTAGATTCCTGTGTATTTGTGTTACTTAGCAATGCTGTCTCATCAATATGAAAAATAGAAGATTAATAATCGGCTTCTCATATTTCAGATTTGTTCGCATCCAGTCGTTCCAGTAATTATTTCCCCTCTGTGTCTGCCGTCAGTTCAGTTACAACAGACAGCAGCAGCCATTCTTCTCAGGTAAGGTTGGTTCTTGAGGTTTACAACACTCAACTCAAACAAGTATGTGTCATATAGACTTTCAGTTATGAGCCATGTTCTCTGCTTCAGAAGGAATTGAGAAGAGGCTCAGATGAAAAGTTTCAGGGGTCAACTCTGAATCAGAAATATTTTTCTTTTCTGTCAGTCTCCTGTCCTGCCGTCAGGTTCATTACCCAACGCACTTCCAACGGGGAGCCTCAGTGATGGACTGATTGCTTCCTCAGTACCTGCTCCTGTCATTCCTGATGTTGGCACTGACCAGTGCTCGAGCATTAGAAGTGGGGAATCTTTCATCCAGCCAGCGGACTTCACTCCTGACTCGTCTCTCAGCGGGCCACAACCTTTTGTCCCAGTATTTCAAACTCCTCTGCCACTGCTTCAACCTGCAACCCCACAGCACCAGTCCCCGTTGCCTGCAGTGCCTCTGAATACTGGTTTAAGCTCTCCACCATCTGCTTTTGCTGCCCCAGAAACCCAAAAGTTTGGGCTCTGTGAATCTACAGTTATCACCCACACAGCTTCTGCTACGCTGACCCACAATGCCCCTGCCACCACCTTCAGCCAGAGCCAGAACCTTGTCCTGGCAACACAGCAGCCAGGGGCAGGAGTGCCTTGTAACCTGGCTTTCCAGACTGCTGTCCTGCAGGGGCATCCCCAGCCCCAGGTTCAGTCCCAGCTGACATTCGCACTCCCTAAAGCTGTTCCCCTGGCCAGTGCTGGAACAAGGCCCAAACAGTCACAAAAAATAGTGCCTGCTCCGAAGCCTGAAACAGTGTCCTTAGTGTTAAAGAATGCCTTCATCGCCCCAGGTGAGAGGCGTTGGATCGGTGTTTCTCTTTACTGAGTGGGTCTACTAGGAGGGAGTGATCTTGCTTTTCTTTTTAAAATAATGACTGAAAATGCAGCTTGCTAAGTGTGTCCTAGGGACCCACAAATCCTCTGGAATGTGGCTACATGCTACACTGCACGATGGGGTGCTCTGGACTGCTGCTAGGACTGGAAGCAATTCTGTTGAGAGTGTGCAAAGAGACTGCTAAAGGGGTGGTTTGCTGCGCAGTTTTCAGCCCCAAGGTTGTATCTCCTTGTAAAATCTGTGCTGAGCTCTGTAGATGCATCTACCTATGGGTTGACTAGAACTCTGCACTCCTGCCCCATAGAAGCCTTGATTTTGATATTTAAAGCTGTTCTGATTACCTCTGCTCCACTTAGGCACACAGCAGAATAGGAAGATGCAGGGAGACAAGTGTGGGATGGAGAATGGCAAGTTTGTCCCTGTCACTGACTCATCTGATTGGCTTGGACAAGTCACTTTGCTTATCTGTGCATCACTACCCTCTGTAATACCAGGGTAGTATCTACCTGCTTCAGCTGTATTCTGAGGCTGGGCTTAGTGTGCGTGAAACTGTTTGAGACATAGTGCCGGGGTTGACGAGGGAATGTCTGTTGGAATGTGCTGGTGCATGCAGGGAGAAGCATGGGAGCACAGATTTGCAGACAATTACTGGACTGATGGGAACCAAACATTTAAGTGGGATAGGACATGGAGCATGCAGGGAATCGGGAATCTTTGCCTCAAACAATCTAAAGATTCCTGAGATGATGTCAGGAGTATGTGATCTTTTTAGTTCAATGAATCACTGTTTAACTGATAAGCTGAGACCTCCACAATTGCATTCCTTGGGCATGATTTGGAGAAATTTATGCTGCAGGAGGCTGAGAACAGCAAATATGAGCAGAGAGAGAGTTTTGCTGGCAGTTCTTGTGGCAGGACAGGCAATACACTTTTTCTTGAGATTATTGCATACTATCTTCAGACTTGTACTGGATGATGGCAGAGTGGCCTCAGCCACCTGAAATGTGCCACAGTAATCCAAGAAAACCCCTGCCTGGAGGAATGTCATGAAACAGGCTTTGCTAGGGAGTAGGTGTGTCTGCCAGGGACTGGCACTGTTATTACCCATCAATAAATCGCTGTTCAGGAGTAGAACAGACCTGAGGATGTAATTCTAGCATGTCACTGGGAACAAGTTAGTCCACAGTTAATAGCACTAGGGTACACCTGGCCCTATTTCTGCCTGTAGCCTGTTATGAAGCAAGAGACAATGTACCTTCAGCAGTCAAGACCTGCATTACTTATCTAGTAAAACATTGTAGGCAATGCTCGTTGCCAGAAAGCCTTTGCTCCTAGCTTACTCAGTGCCTCCTTAGTTATATACCTTGTTCCTCATCCTGTATGTCACTTTTCCCATGCCTTAGGAGTTACTTCTGCACTATAAAAACCAACAGTTTTGTTTCTCATCCAGACTTATTTTTTGTTTCTCATTCGTGGCAGTAGCATGTGTTCAGGGATCACAGTGCTCCAAAATCACTGTGACCTCAGGCTCAAAGTTCAAGACTGGAGTTTCATTTTTGGCAATTGAGTAAACATTAGTACTCGTAACTGAGGCATTTATGCCTGTCATGTGTGTTCAGGACACACAGATCACCTCATGACTATAAAGTGAATTGCATTATAACCTTCTTTGGAAAGGGATATATTATGTTTATTGTCATGTGAAATAAAGACTCAGAAATCTGTTCCAGTTATCTCATCAGGTGCAAGATTTCACATGAAAAAGAACTGTGCTTCAATTCTACAGCTTAAATGTTCTAATTTGGAGAGGAGAGTTTACAGAAGATGCATATGTAGGATGGAAACCTCTGAAGGGGCATCTAAACATGCTGATTGTTGCAGTTACCCAAATGTGGAAGTCAGAAATACCACATTTGTGCAGTAGAATTAGTGCACTGGTAAGAGCAGGCTCTTCTGTTTATTATAGATGTCATGAGTACAGCTGGACAGTACGGCAGTGAACAGTGGAAAGGGGATAATTCCAACTTTGTGGGTGGGAATGCTCAGATCAAAAGTGAGCTACCTGTATCAGTGAGAGTGACTATGCTCTCTACCAGATAAACCTGGGTGCTAGATACACAGCAGGACCTCCAGGAGTTGTGCAATCCACAGGACTTTCCAATAGAGGCAGTACAAAAACTTTAGCTGATGCAAAACATTAGGTATCAGGTATTGTCTCCTTGTTTTGCTCTATGTAGTCTTCAGTATCCTCATGCTAAACTGCTGAGGTGTGAGTTGGCGACGGTTGAACTATTCTGACTCTTTTCATACATCATGACTTACCAGTACAAAGAAGAGCTGAGGCCATGCTATGTGTCATGTAAAGTGGCTGTAAACTCAGATGGTGAGAGGAGATAGAGTGAGGTGGTAAAGGAGTGAAAATTTAATACATGGACAAGGAAGCACGAAGTGAGAATGTGCATCCCTCAGATGGTTTCTGTCAGGGATCAGCAGAGCAAGACTGAGATCCAAGCAGCATGGATGTGAGAGGAGAGGTGATGAAGATGATCCTCCTCCTGTGAAACCCAGCTATGATGCAATGAAGACATGTTGTATGTCCCTGATTTACTAGATATCTCTGTAAATGTACCTTGAAATAGTAACAGTCATACTAGAAGCCTCAGAAATAGTTGTGGTGTTAGAGTCCTGTCTACTGGATTTATGGGACCGAGATTATTAAACTAGTAGCATTCCATGTTGCAAATAGGTGCCCATTAAACTATTCCCCTGTTCCATGCCAAGTTATTTCATACAAAATAATCTCCAATCTTTTTTCTGTCTCTTTAACTGTTCTAACTTAATTGTGTTCTTCAGCTGCCTTTCAGGGACAGTCCAGAGCTGTGATTGTTACTCCAGCACCTTTAAAAAGAGAGGGGATTTTGACTCCAGCCATGTCTCAGTCTAATGTTGCAATTACACCAGCTGGAATTGCCAGAGTAAGGAGAAGAAAAAATATTTTTCTTTTTAGGTGTGTTGCTTGCAAATAGCTAGAGCTGTAATGTGCTCAGGAGGCTAACTAGTCTCCTAAATCTCTCCTGTTACCCAGCATATATGCTTGTACATTCAGCATTATGGTTTGCTTATTTTTATTTTCACTACTTCGTGTGCCTGGAAGCGCTATCTAGTCTTCACAGCCTCTGTCTCACACAACGTGATTATAAAGATGCATGTATATGCAGTATTGTGGAGATAATTTATGCCTTTTTTTTAATCATCCAGAAGCTAGAAAGATAGCGCGCGCAACTTTCCAATTACAAATTGGAAAGTGTGCCTTCAGTACCTGAACCAATATATTTTTCCAATATGTTACATAGAAGAAGAGAGAAGTAAGTTTTAGTATATTGTGTTCTTGACATGTTGTAATACTGCATTAAGTTACGAAGAGACACTGGTCTCCTGCCAGAAGTCTGACTTCAGTCCCTGCCAGTTTCTCACATTAGCCTTTGTTTCATGTCATCAGATTGTTTATCATGTATTATTTTGTCACTTGTAGTGAAAAGCAAGGTAACAAATCTCTCTCTCTCTCCCTCTCTCTCTCTCTCCATGTTTTTCCCTGTGCTGTTCCCAGGCTCCGGGGGTGACAGAGTTCCACAGTAACATTCTGGTTGGTCCAGCACAGCAAGCGCCAAGTAGCCAACAAACCCAGTCCGCAGTCTCGCACCTCTTCTCTCCAGGCGTAGTCCAGGATGTGTTGGTGAAAGGAGAGCAAATCCCGTCCCACAGTAGCAGTTCACAAGTTCCCTCGCCTACACCTAGTAAGTTAGAAAGCTCCAAGCGTTGTCTCTGCTGCATGTGCAAGAGCATTTACATTGGTTAGGTAAGATGTAAAAGAGCCTGTAAGATTTCACTGAACAGAGGTCCCAGAATAATTTTTGAAGGAACAGCTTTTTAGGCCCTTTTACCCTGCAGCTTCACTTGCGTCCAATTGTTTCCAATATTTGTTTTAAACTGTCGTTTAACAGTTGCTGTGATTTTGTGCTTTCTGTGACTCCTTTCTAAAAGGAAGCACCATCATTTTCACAGAGAAATAATCAAACCGATTTGAAAGACACCTATGTAGAAAGTGCTGAATAATTTTGTTGTTCAGTATTGTAATTATGATTTTTTGATCAGAGGATCTCAGATACAATTCGCATTATGGTAGGTAGGTGCAAAGATTCCTTTGGTATATG
Source organism: Rhea pennata (assembly GCF_028389875.1). NCBI lineage: Eukaryota > Metazoa > Chordata > Aves > Rheiformes > Rheidae > Rhea > Rhea pennata. The sequence goes on along the minus strand of NC_084679.1, from coordinate 3,161,178 downwards.
TGTTGATAGAGGAGTTTAGAGAGATGCATGCTCATTTCACTGGCAAATGGATTGTAAGTATTAGTCAGGTCCCAGGCTTTTAGAGCCTCAAATGAGCGTCTAGCAGAACAGTGGAATTAGAGCCTGCACATTCAGTATATTTTTGCTTTGTATGTGAGAGGAGTATGATATATCGATATTCTCATGTCATGAAATATTAAGCTTTCCAAGTAATCTTGACTAGCATTTAGCTGCTGTGTCAATGAATATAACTTAGTTGACTATATTTTGATTGTGTTCTGAATAGAAACTTCTCAGGAGTTACATTTGCTACAAAAAGTCCTTTTGTATATGACTTGTCTTTCTTTTCTTTTATGAAGGCAGAGACTGTCAGAATTCAGGTCAAGCTTCCCCCTGCACTTCCGAGCAGAGCCCCAGTCCTCAGTCTCCTCAGAACAGCTGCTCAGGAAAACCTACCACTGACCCTCAGATAGCTGCATTGAAGGTGTGTGTCCTTTCCTTGGAAATACTTTTCTTGTTTGCCTTTGTAGCTCTTTTCTTTTTTTTTTTTTTTTTTTTTCCCTCTCCTCTCCCAATGTCTGAGTGTGGACTAGAGAGTAACTAGTGCTTTGGGAGCAGTGAAATATTTGTTTCTTGGGCTTGGCTTACACTGCATCTGTGCTGCTCTGTTCAATTTAAAATGTCAGACTTTAACACCATGCTTCATTCCTGGTCCCAGAGGGTCCAGGCTTAACTGTAGCTCTGCAGGTCATTATGGTCATGACAGTAGTTCCTGCTGTGGCTCACAGGAGTCTTACGACAGGTTTCAGTTTGCTTGGTCAAAGATTTCAGGATTAGTTTTCTAAACGTGGCTTTTAGCCATTGTTCTGTTGGAGCTCCTCTGGTTCTTCAGGCCTGCAGGGCCTTGGCCATTCCTGGAGTTCTTGACCTGCTGAGCTTATACATGTTTCCAGTGTTGCTGTGCTGCTTCACAGAGGAATTCCTGTTTGGAGCACAGAAGCTACTGGTTACAGCTGGAAAACACTCTGGGAATTATTGGGATAAGATGGCAACTGAAAGTGCTGGTTGTACCTTATACCTTGTCAGAACATATTCTTGGATGATATGAAAAACTTCTCCACAAAAAATAACCAATTTCATGAAAATCAACTCTAACCCTCCATCCATTCTGTTGTGAAAGAAGTGTTATTTAATCATTTTGCAAGTGACAACCCCCTTTTCGCTTCTCTCTCTTTTTACACCCCATGAGCTGGTGCTTCTCTCTCTCTTTACACTCCATGAGTTGGTGTCAGCTTGGATAATCCTGAGGCAGAGAGGGGAATTTAAACCTTTGCAGCCTGTGATTGTACCTAGTTCTATTTCTGTTACAGAGGAGGATCAGAGTGCTACTTGCTGAGTGTTCTGCAAGATATTCATGGTAGCTTGCAGTTCTTTGCTGAACGTAAACGTTCGCGATCAGTTGTTGCAGCCTATTGTTGCTGCTAAAGAGTAAGTTAACAAAGGAACAAATTCCTTTGGGGAAAAAAAATAAAACAACCTTCTTTCGTGATCCCCAGATGGGAATGAAGACATGGTTTTGATGAGTAAGTAGCCACCAGATGGAGCAGTGTTCTTAAAAGTAGGGGCACTGCAATGAGACAGGCTTTATAGCTGTTCCAGCTTACTCTGTTGACAGGAATTGTATTGAATGTTTTCTATCAGTAACTCTTTTCTAAGACAGGAGAGAAACTGTGAGATTTGCCTGTCTCCAGGCAAATGGTTAGACTAAGCAATTCCATTATTGCAGGGTAAAATTGTTTCTTCAGTGTGGAGAAACATGGAGGACACTGGAAATCTCAATTCTGCTCTGGGACCTGCATATGATTTGTTTTTGAGCAGCCACTTAACTGCTTTATTGCATACTTTTCTTTCATTATAAAATGGGGTGGTAGTGATTTAATATTGGGACACCCGGTTCTGCAGAGAAACACATTTTCAAAGTACAAATGCCTTATTTTCTTCCAAGGATTGTGTAGAAATAGCTTCTAAGTTTTTAATGCTACAAATGAAAATGTTAATTACTGATAAAAGTTTTATCCTTAGTGTAGGTCACAGCTGCGGATACTTTTCCTTGTCTGCAGGTGACACCAGCAGACAAATTTGCATGTCCCTAAATACAGAATTAGACTTCAGAAAAGAGAATTGTTTAACAATCTTGAAGAAAGTAGGAATTTTTACTTTAAAAAGAAAACTTACAATGTTTGGAATTGAATGTAATAAACTGGACACGTTTTAATTTCTCAAATAATTGTTTAAAAGTTTATAGCCATGTTGTTTGGACTAAGAAGATTGAATGCCATAATTCAACAAAAATCACACTGTGAATTTCAGTAGCTGAAATAATTGTAGAAGTAGAACGGTAGAGGAAAACAGCATAGATTGAGCTGATTTTCTTTATGCAGAATCGAAGAATGAAGCATATTTCAGCAGAACAAAAACGAAGGTTTAATATCAAGATTGGTTTCAGTACTTTGAACAGCTTGGTTTCAGCCAACTCCAAGTCGGTAAGTAACTTGTCATCACTAACAGTTTAATATGAAATTTGAGAAACTATGAGCCATTCTGAAAAGAATTGTTAATAAAATTAATCACTCTGCTATTGACTAAGAATATCAGGCAGTCAGTGAAGATACTTGAACTGGGGGACTTGGAAAGGGAAGGAGGAGAAATTTGTGGCTTCTTGTCAGAAAATTGTGAGAGCACCCTTTTTCTTTCAGATAGTCTGCTTTCAATGCATTTCAAACATTCAGCAAATCTTACCTGGTGAGATGCCGTGGCTTTAAAGCCAACAGGGAAAGAAGAAAACTGATACTTGCAGTCCTTCTCCCAGCAACCCAGTAGTAATTTTGTCATGTGTGCAGCATAGTTGACTTTGTATTTACTGTTATGTCGCTTTTCTTCTGACATAGTGGTGTTTTACACTCACTCACGATGTTCTGTTCCCCTTAGCTGGCATTAAGAAGGGTATGTCTAGACAGTGTTGTGAGCTTATTCTGCCTGCACCATGAGCTAGCCGGAAGACAGGTAGATGTCATTGATATGGATGTTGAGTCTGACCTAATACACCTTGATGTTGAGCCTGAGCTAATACATCTTTCTATGAGAACAATTTGTTAGCTTAGGCTTCACGTTGTGAAGCAGCTCTACCGCTTTTGGTCAGCTAGGAACATGGCAGAGCAACCTCGTGCAGCTGCAGATATGGTTGAAACATGTCAGTGCATCAAAGGATGAAAAGTGTCCAGCGAGATTTCTGGAAGTTTCTGCATTTTCTACTCCTGATGGAGTTAGGAGCCTGACTACTTCAGATGATTTTGAAAATCCCACTAGATCTCTTGACAACCAGTATCACCTTCAAGAATTTGGCTGTGTGTCTGCAGACTTGAAAATATTCTCAATTTTTTTCCTCTGTTGCTCATCTTCTATGCATACAATAATAGAGGGAGAAAAAAAAATCCCAGTTGATTTCTCAGTGTCAAATGGGCTTGGGCAAATGGCTTTGTTTGAATCAAGAACGTATTTTGTCTATGCTAGCTAACTTATCTCACTAAACTGAAAGCAAAATCATTGCAACATAGGCTTGTCAGCACAACAGAGTTCTAAATGTCCTTTAAACACAAGAACGTTCTAAGCAGCATATTGATTGATTTCTTTACATCACTTTTATATACATTTAGGCTGTAAGTTACCAGAATTTCACTTCCTATTTTGAATAACCTATTTGAAAAGTAGGCAGTTTTGAAAACTTAAATAAAATGTTGGCTTGTTTTGTTTTTCAAGTACAAATTTTTAATTCTTTCATCAAAACTGGAAGAAGTTTTTGAAAAAGATCTGTGGCATTATTTCTATTTCCTTTGGTGATAGCTAGCTCATGATACCTCTGTTTAGTAACTTCAGGCTTCCCAAATCAAGCAATCTAAATCATCAACTTGGAATGATGCTTCTAACAGCACAGTAAGTGTATCAGGAAATGCAGCACATCCCTCCTAAAAATTGTAAATATTTTTAAAAGGACAAATAATTAAATATAGCATTTTAATACTTCTTGAAGTACTTCTTCCAAGAAAGAACACAGTAGCAAAAATAAAATTTGGAGTAGAAGAAAACAATTGTAAACACCTTTCTCTGTGCTAGTGTGCAAATGGGAGTCAGAGAAATGAGAATGTTAACATAGTGTTTCTGCCTGCCTATCTATGTGCTTTGCTAGGGTGAAGAAACTTAAAGGTGCTGAAGTGCTTTTCTGGGTGTTACAACAGGTTAGGGGCAAATTCTTCATCTGTTCAGCTTTGTTCCAGAAAGTGAGCTGTATGTTTGTGTTTGGTCTAGATCAGCCATGCAATCACTCTCCAGAAAACAGTAGAATATATCGCTAAACTACAGCAGGAAAGAACACAGATGCAAGAGGAAACCAGGCGTCTTCGGGAAGAAATCGAGGAGCTAAACGCTACCATCATGTGAGATTTGGGGAGATTTCTGTAATGAAGCCATGCAGGTGGAATGTTGCTTTGGCTAACAACAGGGGATGTTTGCCTCAGGTGTCATGCCAAACAACAAATGGGTATAGAGGACAAGTACAGTTGCTACCAGCTTCCAGACAAAAAAACCAAAGTTGTTGTGGAATGGGCACTGGTAGCAAACTGTATAGATTTTCAGCAAGTTCTGACCATGAATGCACATCAGTGGTAGCATCAGAAAAGCTACATCAGGTTAGTTAGAATAATTCAGAAATAGAGACAGTGATGATTGTTTTTAAAGCTAGGCTTACTGGAGATCAAGCACTCCAACTCTTCGTGATAACTTTGCTGCAGCTTTCTTTCCAAATGCAACCTATTTTTGTTGGAAGCAATATAGCTAAGTAGGTAGGAACTAGATCTTGGAATTAAGGAGCCTTGCTGCTGACTGAATGTAACCTTGATCAAGTCAGTTCACCTTTCTGGTGCCTCAGTTTCCTCCATGAGTTTATGCTATTTAGGCTTTATTGCAAAGCATGTTGAGATCCCCAGTGTTTTTTCTTCCATCCACAGAAGTGTTAGGCGTTATGTAATTAGGCTAACCAATATATCAAAACCTTTTATTATTTTTTAAAGTATGATAACATCTGTTTGGTTTTATTTTAAACTGATCTCTTTCCTAAGAATCTTTGTAACATTTTCTTCTGTAATATTGCTCAGGAGTAAGTCTGTAAATTTTTCCTTAACTTCTAATTTGCTTTTTTCTGAGAGGATGCCAAAAACAATTTGTTATGTGTTATACTTTGTTTTTAGTTTTGTTTGTCATAAGAAGTGTGTAGCAGCTTGAGAAGTTGCTTTGCTACATGAATGTAGACAAAATTGATTGGAAAACAGTATGTATTCCTGGCCATAACAAATAAATACTGGGTGGACCTTTTAGTAGGAAGCTACCTCGGTCTGAGAAACTGGGGATGCATGTTTTCCTCACCTTACATTTTAATTTGCAAGGGGAGTATGTCCTTTGTAGTGAGATGCTGACCTCGGGATATCTTCTTTTCAGTTCTTGTCAACAGCAGCTCCCTGCTACAGGGGTTCCCATAACATGGCAAAGATTTGATCACATGAGGAGTATGTTCGATGAGTATGTCAGAAACAGGACCCTCCAGAACTGGAAGTTTTGGATTGTATCCTTTAATATTAATCTTTTGAATATCAGATTTGGTATTGATGTGTTTGGAACCAAGAACTCTGGATTCTGATACTGAGATTTTAAACTAAGTAAAGTAACTTATTTCCTCAGTTTTCACATCTATATGGGGATGTGAATCCTTGCCTTATAGGCTGTTATGAGGCAGAACTCATTCACTGTTTCAAGTAAATTAGAAAAACAGAGGACTTTAATGTAACAGTGAAAATGACTGTTTAAAGAAAATCTCCCACATGTTTGCTAATCGGAGAACATATTTATTTTATGTTGCTCCAAGATGTTAAATGCCTCCAGAACTTGGAAGAGAGAGAGCATGGTAGAGTTACCAGGGATGAAGATAGGAGTCTGGGTAGCTAGTGGTACATGATGCTGGGTGGAAGAGAAAGGCGGTTGAAGTTGGTGACAGTTCATAGGCAAAGCAGTGTTCCCAAATCTCCCTTTGCAGGTCAGAATGTAATTCTGAGGGAACAGTTGTTCTATCAGCTGGGTTGAATCCTTAGCATATGGTGATATATTTTAGAATATCTTGCAGTAAAAGCTGACAAGGCCCAGGGGAAGGTACTAATGAAAAATGAAATGACTGTAAGAAAGAGAAGGAAGCTTCATTACAAATCTGAAAATACTGTAGTTTCTGTTGCATGTACAAGGGAAATGAGTAATGTGGTCTTGGGTTACTAAAGATAACCCAAGAATAGAATACCCTGTAATAGTAGAATACCAATAGAATACCCTTGTCGTTGTTCCAGTCACTCTGTAAAAGACTTTTAAGAACATGCAAATCCTCTCTAATATTCCAGGCAATCATTAGACTTATCTTGATTGTTAGCACACTGAGGAAGATGAGGGTGTATCACAGTGCTGAGATTGCTTTGGGCCACTTTCTCATATGCTGCTGATTGCAGTCAGAAAGCCCCATCTAAGAGTAACATGATAAACTCACATATTCCGAGCCTTCAGATGCATTTCTCAAACCACCTTCTGAAATAAATACACCAGGAGTTGGAACCAACTCGGTGAATTACCCTGGCACTGTTAAAACTTGTTTCAAAGCTAAAGCATGGTGGCCATTCCAGGAAAGCCTATCAGAAAGCCTGGGAGTTCAGGCCAGCCAAGGCCTGTGGTGCTGCTCTGTGCATTTCAGCTCGCTGCAGGTTAAGAATTCTGCCTACTACTCTTCTGCTGGAAAGGTTTTGCCAACTCTGGGCTCATCTTCCAAACAGAGAGGATAGAGGAGGCAAAAGAAGAACCTGACAGTCCTCAGCTTGCTGCTTTTCTGGTTCAGGCATTGGGGAGATGCATATTGGCAAGGCTGGTCCTCAGTATGGATATCTCTGCCAATCCGTTGACCGTGTCTGAAAATATGTTTATGCTCTTTGTTTAGCTACAGTAGCAGAAAACTCGACTGCTTGCTGAAAAATGTCCTTAGGAAATTGGCTGAATACTTTTACTGTTAGCCTGTGATGGATTCACTGCTGCCAGGTGAGACTCATCCAGGTAGCCTGGCTTGGATGCCTCCGTGCTGTGCTGTAGTCAGAGTGACTCAGTGACCCTAAGGCTTCTACATCCTTCTGCTCTGAAAGCATCATTGTTACATGGGAAGAGGTGGTAAAAAAGAAATTGAACAAATTACAGGCACATAGAAGTTTTAAATGTTTGTGCACTCATGGTGGTGCTGCAGCAGGCAGCTGGTTTGTAGAAACTGGGTAGAACTGGTGGCAGCTCTCAGCAGATCACCTGTGATCTGCTCAGAGATCAAAGCAGTCGTGTAGAAATTTTACGAAAAATAATCAATATAACTAGGAGCTGCTGTTCAAATTTTTCCTTTTTCTTGATGTCACAAACTTAAATATATTTTCTAAAATATTGCAATCCTTCTAATAACTGAAGTCTATCTAAAAATCCATTTTTTTGTTTGTGGATCAAGCTATATTAGCCTTTCCCATAGAATGTTTTGAATTCTTCCTTTGTTCTCTCCCTTAACATTTCATGATTTGCAGTTCAGCATTATTATTAAGCCATTGTTTGAGTCCTTCAATGGGATGGTTTCCACAACAAGCCTTAAGGATCTGAATCAAACTGCAATGGCCTGGTTGGATCAACACTGTTCTCTTCCTGTTCTGAGGCCGAGTAAGTAGTGTTCCAACTAGTAGTAATTCCAGATCATGGTAAGTGAGACCATATATAATACTGCTTCTTGAAAGTCAGGGTAGGACAGAGAAAGCACGTGAGGCTGAATACCTTTTCAGTACCTTTTCATTGTTTCAGTGGAAAGATAAGAAGTTCTCCTACTATGACAGCACCTGATTGCAAGCCTAGCACTGAGGAGAAAAAGCTTACTAAACTTCTGAGTATAGATTCCAGAGTTTAAACAGACTCAAGCTGCATTTAAATTTTTAATACTCCACTCTAGTTGGAGTTATGTTTGGCAATGTGATTTGCCTCATTATAAAGCGAGAGGCTTCACAGATTTGTAGTTACCTTTGAAATGATCTCTGCGCATGATGCCTTGATCCTTTCCCCTTACGATTCAGCAAGTATTTATAGTTACAGTAGTTGTTGCCAAGTGATACTGTCTTTAGTAGGAGAGATTGGTGCTGTTTTAAAATGCAGTTAAAGTCCTAGATCTCCGTTTCTTGTTCTCTCAGCACAGTTCTTGCACTTTCCTGTTCCTTGCTGTTGCTGTGTATGCATGTGCGCGTGTTTTGTAGAAATATTCCCATAATTCTGTAGTACCTAACACCCTTGCTATATTTGTACACTCTTATGCATAGATTTGTTTGCAGTCAGATTAACAGTTTTTCGTAATACCTTTCTGATCTTTATTTTAGTGGTACTGAACACCCTTCGGCATCTAAGTACAACCACCTCAATTCTGTCGGATCCATCACGTCTGCCAGAGCAAGCCACTGAGGCCATTAACAAGATGAATAAAACAGCTGGTGAAACCTAACAACCAAAGACAATGAGTTGCTTATACAAGGTGTGGAGAACCTGCCAGTCTAAGCAGCCTGGTGAGTCTCCTTTCAGCTGATGCACTTTAGAAAGAATTCTCTCCATCATCCAAGACATTGTCCAGGGCATTTGACTTTGCCTCGGGATATGTGGAAGTATGATGTAACGTTGTCATAACATCATGTTTTGATTCCTCTTCAGTGCTGTGCTCTACTCCGTTAAGTGAGAACACCAAGCTCAGGTATATTAAGCAGGTTTGAGTCCTGCAGGCAGCAATATATCTCCATCAATGCAGCATGCATCTATATGCAACAAACATCTTTCTATAAAGCAGCTTCAAGTAGTAATTTCTCTGAAGTGTAAATCTTGTACACCAAGGAATGATCTCTTAAAGGGAAATACACTTTTGATTTCATGAAACAAAATGTGCTTTTTATTTTGTTTTCAGGTGTTCAGGTCCATTTGTTTTACTTGAACAGTAAAAGTTGTTAAACAGGATCATATTAAAAACCAAAGGAGAAGTAAAGTCCATCAGTGATGTCAACTCATGACAAAATACTAGAATTAAAATCTCAGGCTGTATATTGTGTATTTTTATTTTAATAAGTGTATCATTTACATATGATCAGTTTCAAGGCACGCTTTATTTCCTAGCAAATGAAGTAGCTTATTTTTATTATTTTTCCTAAGTTAGCCATTGCAAATGAGTAGCAGGCTGTGCAGTAAGTGCAAGAGAGTGGTTTTAGTTTCTGTAGATTCTGCAATTACAATAGAAACAAGAAATTCATATCCAGTTTATCTGCAAACTCTGTTCTTGCACTCTGCGTAGTTGAGCTGACTTCCTCATAAAATGCACTCATATAAAGCACATCCATAGATAAATATAGTAATGTTTCAGAGACAGGAATTGAGTTTGTAATGTTAGGAAATTGGCTTTTATGATTTCTCAGAAATTTTACCAAACCACGTGGACTTTCAATCTGTTCTTAATTTCTTTGTCTTTTTTGCATATTCTTTCTGCTTTCTATCTGAAAAACCTGAAGGATTTGGCCAAAGTTGTTTGTCTGTAGTAGCAAGGTTATGTTCAACATGGATTTTAAAACACATCTTGTTTAAAATCTGAAATACTGCATTACAGTTTTCTGTGACAATCTCCACTAATATAACCCTTTGCTGCAGATGAGCTTAGTCTTATTACAGCGATGGCATTGTGTCCATCATTAAGCAGCACTGGGACATTTATTCAAGCCCTTTGTGCTTTGGGCTGGAATAATCCTACGACCCTTCTAGTTCCACTCCTTACTTGATCCCAATTCTTAGGAGATACGCAAACTGTGGATAACACTACCCTGGTACCTCCCATGAGTAGTTTTCTTCCAGTTTCAAAAGCAGGCTGTCTGGAGGTGATTAGCAGGTGGTCACACTCCTAAAATGAGAAACAGCCAAAACATACAGACATTGCATGTTCTGAAAGGGGGTCACTAGGTTCCCTTGCTGGGATGTAGGTTTTTTACTGCATTGTCCCCAATCATCCCCACTTGGTGGACTAAACTTTTAAAAAGCAGCAATAGGTTTGGAGGATGGGGGTAGGGGTTCTTTCTTCCTTGTTCTGAGATTATGCAAATAACGATTTTCTTTGAAACATTCACTTGTGTGTGAGCAGGGCTTGTAGCAAGAAGAAAGCTTGAAGGGTTAGCACCAGGAACTGCTGCTTCCTGAGCAGAGGGACTGTGAGTTGTGGAGCTGAGGGGGCTGAAAGGGGCTGTTGGAGGAAGGAACCTAAGGGAAGACAGACAAAATGGCATGACCTGAGCACCAACATGCCTTTCTGCAGTTGTACAGAAAAACGAGGAGGTGTGCTGCTCTGGCCCTTGCATCAAATCTCACAAATCGTTTGGAGTTTGTGCTACATATGAAAACCTGTGTCCCTGTGACACAATCAGCAAAAATACAGGCCTCAGCTAAGGAATGGTTTGTTGAGATAGTGTATAAAGGTTGTCATAGTAATTAAACAGTGAGTGGTTTTTATAGGGGGATCCATATCCAGATGTTTCATAGATAGTATTTTAATAAAATGAGCAATATTCTTGGGGATGCATCCAAATAAAGTGTTGAATAAAAGATTTTTTTTTTTTTCCTTTTTTGTTATCAGTGCTTTAATTCTCCCATTTTTATTGCTGATCTTGAACTTATTCTAGTAAAGCCTTTTAACACTGTGATAAGCTGGGTAGTGTCCCTCAAATTCTTCTTTATTGGATTATCTTTCTGAGATGCCTAGATATCTACATGCATATTTGCATGTTAAAAATGTATATCTAATTTTATAGAAAGAAATCAGTAGGCAAATTGTCCAGGAACAGACCTCCCTGTGTTTTTGCTGTGTGTCTAAGATGAACACTTTCTGTAATGCCTGCTCTGCAGTGCAGCCTCCTGCTTGTCATGCAGGAATTGTGCCTGGTTCTTACTATATTCTTAACCATGTATCACTGTGTTGCAGCTGAAGTTGCACTAGCATCTATGAAATGAGATCAAAATGTTTTATCACAAGCAAAGTGCACTACAGGCATGCTTCAAAGCCCAGGGAAGTCTGCTGACTTCTAAGCTTAGATCCCAGCATCTCCCATCTCATGGACTGCATTAGAAGCTAAAAGGGACCTTAAAGGAACAGGGACGGGTAATATGATAGAGCTGCTTAAAATTTTGCTCATTAAGTTTTGATATGGATGTGGATGGAAAAATCATTGTGCTCATTTCACAATGAGCTAGTTGCAGTTGGAGGGAAAGTGCTTGCTTTAATAACTTTTGATGGAGAAATGATATCACGGCACATCTTTACTACATGAAGATTTGTAGCCTTTTAGGAAAAAAAAATAAGACAAAGATTTCTTACTTAGTCAAGAATGGAAGAAAGCGTGGGAGGGGAGGAAAGGTAAAGTGAAAAGACACTTTCCACATAGGGCATTTCCCAGAAGTGATCTGGCTTATCTTTGAAGCAGTGATTCAGTGTGTTTTTGCCACCCTTTTGCAAATAAGAATTCTCTTCCTAACCTCACCTCACCTCACAACTTCGTGATTTCACTTCAATAGGAAACACAGGAGGAGGAGGAGGTATATTGTATCTCACCTCTGCACTGTAGAAGTACTGAGGATTGCTATTGGTATGAAAAGAAATCAGCCACATATATATTAATTCCTGTCTTGGTTTATGCTTTGTTGTATATTTGAACTCTGTAGTGTGTTTCTTCCTCGTCCACTGAGGAGTTCAAATAATATATTTCTTTAGAATACAGAAACCACTTCAAACCACTTCCACCCTAATTTAAGCAGTCTAATTTCCTCTGTCTCACCAAAGTAAACTTATGCAAACAAAACACACTGTGCCTCTAGCCTAGAGAGAACATCAGGTACTGCACGTCCATCTCCAGTGAATTGGTGCTGGACTTTTGAAATCTCATGTAATCAAATGGAAGTCATCCTCAGTCAAATCCAATTCACTTGGCTCAGTAAAGGAGTTGCTGAATTAAATATTATGACCTGTGATATATGCAAGGTCAATTTGAGATTCTCTGGTGGCTCCTTCTGACCTTGAATTCTATTAATATATGGTAGATGTACATTCCCCCCCCCCAGTTTTAGAGAACTTGTGCATTATCTGGTGTGGTTTTCTTAGACTTGTATGGTCCCTGTTAACAAGAGAGTTAACAAGGGGGAGTGAAAAACTGAATCCAGGAGCAAGCTAAAATTGAGAGAATTAAAGGAATAGAAGGGATGGAGACAAGTCCATGCTTTATCTTGACAATGTGATCTCTGCACAAAACCAAAGGATTCTTGCTTAATACTGATTGACCCCTTTGGCAAGTTCTTTCATGCTTTGCCAGATCCTTAGAGAAGCTTTCCTTGAAGGGAGATTTGCTAGAACATTTCCATCTGTGCCTTACATCCTGGGGTCCTGTGCACATCTAATGTGTCCTGAGTCAGACATTCTTTCCGCTAATATGATGATATGTGGAAAATTCAATGAAGTGACAAAGTGGGGCTTCCCTGGGGTTTGGGTGTGTATTTTATTTGCGTGATGTTACTGTGATTCCTTATAACTGAGATTGTAAAAGTTGTAAGTATGTGAAAAAAGTTGTCTTTCCTGCTGACTCTTTCCTGCTGACTTCATTATGTTCTTCCCCTCCCGTCTATGCATGTGTGTGCACATACGTGTACACACACACACACACACACACACACGCAGTCATTCCAGAAGTTGTTTCACAGATTCTCAGTCAAATGCAAATGCATGAATCTCTAAATCTGGATGGCTTGGAAAGGCAAAGGACTATCAGACTACTTTGGGAAGTAGCATCTTAGATAAGGAGTTACTCGTTCTATTTTGTATCCTCAGGTTTTTTACATTCCTGTGTGTGTGTGCATGCACACATAGTAGAGATGAGGGGGCAGGTAAGTTAAGTTTTATTTGTTTTTAAAGTCTAGAACTCCACAAGAACAGACTAAAGAGAGGGAAGCTCACTGCGAAACCAGTGACACAATACTTTAGTAGCCCAGATTACTTGGAAGCATTTTTTTTTTTTTTGTATTTCTGAATTGGACAATTCTTGCCTTGGTGTAGCCAACTAAAAGATACTGCTCAAAATAAGAGGAATTGTCAGTGATTTTGACTTTTTTTCTCATTTTTTGTTCCTGAGCATTATTAGGCAAAATTAGCAAAATTATTGTTTGTTATATAAGAAACAGCCCAAGATGAAAAGGCTAATGACCCCTGGTGTAGGTGCTTTAGGAATTCAGTCATACCCATCCCAGAGAGCCCTGTGTCACTGCTGATGACTTGCAGGAGGTCTTTAGATTTGTACATTCAGGTTTTGTTTTTTGAGGGGTTTATTGTATGGGGTCCCAACACTGTTTCTACAACATTAATTAAAGGCCTCAAGTTTCCTTTTGTTTCATTCTTGGATGATTTTCATGCTCTTTTGATGTGTTAGAGCAGAAGCAGTAGCCCAGAGTTGTAGACTGATCTGTAAAACTTGATTCAGTTACAAACACACCCTAGGTGTATAATAGAATGGCTTTGTAGGCATTATCTGAACTGCTTTTATATCTAAATTTTTCCAATATGAATAAGCTTTTTGAGACAGAAAAAATCAATGTAAGGAGCGATCCTCTTAATTAACAATACAGTGAATGAATTGCTCCTTTTCATCTTCTAACAATGTATTTAAATGTATTTTAAGTGAACGGAGTTGATTTTTGTTGTAAAAAGCTTGGAGGTATGAGGACTTCGGGTTGTGCTCTTGCTTTGCCTAGGTTTCCTGTTCTGTTGCATGACACAACTTCTGTTGTGCTGTTGATATGTAGCACTTTTCAAGTAGGTCTATTAAATTGTGCAATGCATTTTTTTTTATATTTACAACCAAAACAATAAAGGTTATTTTTTTGAAGAAACTGGCTGTAATGTCTTTATTTTCAAACTGGAAGTTGGCTTGAAGGTGAGGAGATAGTGAGTAGAACTCTTCCAGGTTCACCCACCAGGACCAGCACCTCCCATCCCTTGCGCAGCTCTAGGAGGTGACAGGAACTCATTTCTTAACTGGCAGTGCTGAAGTCACCCCTTGGGATCCTTGTGTTTGGCTCTCCCTTTGCAAGGCCTGCGTCCTCTGTTGAGCTTCTGAAGCTTGGACTCCATTTTCAAGAGAGTTGATGCCCCTTGGGCCCTTCTCAGCTCTAAGTGCCAGCTTGCTCTGGACTCAGCTGGAGCTTACCAGTGATTTACCTTCTCTCATGCCTCAGCCACCAGGCTATATGTGCTCTGTGCTGAGTGTTCCCTGTCTCACTAAAGTCAGTGTTAGCCAAGCGTGCAAAAACTGAGTATCTGTGCTCTACAGTCAGCTCTGCTCCCTTTGTCCAAAGCAAGTTAGAGACGGGGAATGAACAGGCTGGGTGCAGTACCACCTCCACAAGCCCAGTCTGCAGAGTGCACACCTTTCTTCATCCTGAGTAACAAATCCAATCTCCTGGATTTGTCAGCCTGCTGTTTCATATTTTACATGATACAATTTTCCAAATGTCTTGAGGTTCTGGTGTGTTCTTAGAGCAAGCAGATTCTTACTATTAATTGTATTCAGCACAGTAGTCTGGGAGAGCTCTTCTGACAAAACTAATGCTGGACAAGATGCTGGACACAGATCTTCTTTTCCATACCTGATTTTAACTTGCAGGCTAGTGATTCAAAGGTAGCCCTGGAACTTGTCCAAGCAAGATAAAACTCTTAAGCCTGTAGGGGCTCCGTGAATACCTTGAGCTCAATGGTAGTATTTTCTCTCAGGCTTGGATTTAGGCCTCCTGGTTGATATGGTGCCTGGGTAGAGGAGTCGACAGAGCAGTGCTGTGAGTAGATAACATGGTATTCTAGAATCAGTGTCAGTGTTAGACATATATAGAGCTACTTCAGTCTGTTTAAAAAAAACACAACAAACAATGTTTCACTTTTGCCTTTAATGACTGAATAAGCTGTTTCAGTTCTCTGTGCTTCGGCTGACACCTCATTGGCATATTGGGTTTCCCTGTGTCCAGTGGAAGCAGTGTTGGGTGACTGAGGCTCTAGTTAAAGTGAAAGGTACTAAATGAGTCAAAAAAGAGATTTCTATTTAAAAATCATTGCTTGAGAGTTGATGTTGATTAATCTTGTGCTTGCAGTTCGTGGCTTTGACCTAATACAGCTTGTGAGAACTTTCAATGAGTCAGATCTGTGGTCTGAGGGTCTCTCCGGGAGTGGGTAGAGCATTTTTCTGACTCTATTTGCATTTAATTTTTTTTTAATATCTTTAACTTGATCTCACAGAAAGCATTTTGGTAGGAGAAGGCAGTGACAAAGTGCTCTCTAAACAGCTATAAAGCAGCCCTTTAGCCTGACATCACTCAGCTGAACGTACAAATGTCTGTGTTGCTGCAGCGATACTATCAAACCTCACTGGGAGGAAGCTGTGGCTGGAGAGCACTGTTGCTTTACCACTGATTTTATGGTGATTTCAGAGAGGTTGGCATGACTCTAGCTGATGTGCCAGAAGAGTGTAATTGAAATGGTTTTTTCCTGTGGCTCATTCTTGAACCGTGCAAAAAGTGGACCTATGGTTGCTCTTTGCAAATTACTCCAAATGGAATAAGTGCCGTAAGGTAACTGGCACGTCAATGGGCCAACAGTCGGGGCCCCTCTTTGTATGTGCTGACATCCCATGTATTTTTCCAAAAGTGTGTGGAAATCCAGCCCTGGCAGAGTTTTCTTTCTCCCAGCACTAGCTGAATCTCTTGTAAAATGAGAAAATCCCAACGTTGTGCAGTAGTGCTTTCCCCCCTCCTTTTTCTGACTTGTATTTACTCTCTTGAGCTGTCCTAGGGCTTTTCTCATCAAAGAGGACTTCCGCTGAGCGTGTTCATCAGCAGGAGGTGTACAGATGGTGAGTACCTGGGTGACAGGGAAGTTCCCGGTATGCTTACACTACAAGACGGCCCTGTTATCACCTGGAGAGATGTTTAACATGTTCCTATCTTGGAACGAGGTGTGTGTACTACAAACCCAGACCTGAGCATCGCAAAACGGAAACACACCCACAGAAGGTTGGGCCCCTTCGCCTCCCTCAGTGCTGCTGCTTCCTTCCCTTCTGAGGCTCCTTAGAAAGTCGATCCATGACTCCCTCAGCTCAACTGCTCATTCCTGCGCCTTGTCCTGGTAGGGCTTGAAACCAACAGCTTCACGTTGACTCATGATAAACAGGGAACCACTTGTCAGGAAAAAAATGTGTATGACCACCTCATCATCACAGCAGAGATGCAGCATGTGGTACCAGTGTATCCCCTAACTTGTGGCCTGCCAGGGCTGAGAAGGATTCGGGGTCTGAATCTGCTGCCCCGGGGAAGGTACAAACTTGCAGTTCTCACACTGAGCCCCAGCAGTCTCATCCTGCCAGGAGTGACTGGGATGAGCCTTGCTCTGTGCAGATGCTTGTGCCATCCTTGGAGCCACTCTGGGCTTCAGATTCAGCTCTTGAGCTCTCTGCTGCAGGCCTGGACTGCAGAGGTCCTCTGAATCTCCTGAGAAGGAAGCCACAAACACAACCCAGCAGTACAGCTAGTGTTGGCTCTCAAGTGTCCTCTTTCCTGTTTACTCCGCGCTCAGTCACCTGATACGTGACCCTAACCTATTTTATTTCCCTCCCTTTTCTTAACCTGTCTGATATTCTCAAAAGAAACAGAAAGAGCTCCTCAGAGAAGGAGCCTTTGTACCCGGCCGGGGTTGGTGGGGAACCAACCGTGCTGGGGTAGACAGACCAAGGCGCAGTAGGCGAGCAGCCCCACAACTACAGGCTGCTTGCAGGACCCAAACAAGCTGTATCTAACTATTTGCCATAGGATCCTGCAGAAATTAGCTGAATGCAGACCTCAGAAATGCTTTGCAGATGCACAACGTGACGCAATTGTATCAGACCGTCTGCAATCGCTGTTTCAGAGGGAGTGTCTCGCCTGCGTGTGCACCTACACCCTCACCCTGACTCCTCTTAGCAGTGATCATCGCCTCCTGGCCTCAGCCTTTGGAGTTTGATGTGCAGGTACCAGCCAGTCTGACCGCCTTGCTGCGTCCCGGCACTCCTGGCAAAGCGCTGCTCTCTTTCAAGTACGTGCAAGGGGAGCAGCAGTTTGTCACAGCTTTGCAGAAGCTCCCAAGGTGAGTTGTGTCTTTGGGGCTGGCAGTGTACCGCTTCATGCACCGTAGGGAAGAACAACGCTCTCCATTTTTCAGGTCACTCTTCCTTGCCTGTCACATGAACAGGAGCAGCCAGTCTGACTCACTTTAAAATTTTCTTTGAGCCTCAGGCAAATCAGTTTCCCTTTCCAAGGAAAACCCTTTCTTTGCTCATTTAGCTCTTTAGATACTCAGAAGGTGAAAGAAAAGGCGTATGCCTCAGAGGAAACCACAGGGAGTGACTCTGTGTAATCCTCTGGTTCAGCAAAATTTAGGTCATTTGCATCAACCATAGGAAAGGGTGACGTCTAAGTCCTCAGGATCTTGATGCTTCCCTGCTCACAGTGGTTTGGTGGCCCTTGCTGGTAAGGTCAGCAGATGTTGCTTCTGCCCAGGGGGTAAGCACATCCTTAGACAGGAATCCTTTTACATTCCTTCTTCCTCCAGCCCTGAAAAATTGAGGCTGGGATTGCGCCTCTTGGACCCGGAGAAAGTTGTTAGACCCCGGACCAAGCAGGGAAACGTGTGAGGGTGCCCCAGGCATCAGGGCGTCCCCGCTGCTCACGCTGAGACTTCCAGGGCTCGTTGGTGTCGTTCTGATCAAGAAGAACTCATGAGCAAAACCCCGCCGGCTCCGCAGGCGCGCCTGCGGGGCTGGCCCCGTCCCGAAGAACCCCCGCAGGAGCCGGGGAGGTCACCGGCCCCCCGGGCGCCGGAGGCCCTGCGGGGAGGCTGGCGGGGCCGGGCCGGTGCCGAGCCGCCCCGCTGGGGCTGCCCGCGGGCGCCGCGGGGACGGGGGCGTGTGTAAGTAACGTCAGGTCTGGAAGTGATGCTAACGCTTGGGATGACTTGAAATTTGTACAATGACTTAGACTAGAAATATTATTTATTATTGACCAGCCCAATAGTGGGGAGAATAAGGAATTGGTAAGAGCTAAAGGAAGAACAAGGCTGTGACAGGCCAGTTGCTCCTAGACCAAAGCCCATTTGAGCGGCTCTGCCGTGTTACCAGCTTCAGGAGCATTAACCGACTCGGGCACATTTTGGGTCTGGTGCTTGTGCCTGAGCGAAACCCAGTAAAAAGACAACCCAGCAGTATAAGTTTTGTTTCATCTCATTTTAATTAAATTCGTTTTTATCCACAGGTATAGTGACGGAAAGCATGAATAAAACCATTCATTTACTAAATAGGAAATACACCATTCATCTCTCTGAGCAATAAAATATAAAACTCTGAATAAATACATGGAAGCTATGTAACTGCTTAAATAGATTTATAAAAAAAGGTATTGCATAGAATCATAAATACAAAGTGTATTCACTAGCAAAAAAAGAGAAGTACAAAACCAGTCTACTGACAGCAAACTTTTTTCTTTTGGAAAATAACCGCAAGATGAGAATATAAATAACATTAAAATTGCTGAAATTATGATTTCCTGTTTATTTATTTATATCTTGACCTGTTACTTAAATTGCCCTGACTTGTGTTAGTCCATATGTTTCACATGCTGTTGCAAATAAAACAGTATAAATAGATTCATAATAAATATAATCAATAACTTAAGATCTTCATGCTTTAAATATTAAATTAAACAGGATCATGTCGTTAGGATATATAGAATAGTAAGCACATTATTAATGTCGTTCCTAGCATCAAACCTTTCACATAAACACTGGTAGGTCACATTTAGCCAAAGCTCTGGTATCTCGAAGTTATTTTTTTCATCCCGGCACATTACATATCTGTGGAAGAGTACAGTTTTGTTGTATTTTGCATAAATTGCTCGTATTTCTGCAAAAGCCGCCAGATGACCGTCGTCTTCTCTGCCGTTTTCATCTGCTGGCTCCGCACGGCGCCGGCCTGGGCGAGGTCCCCGCCGCAGCAGGCGTAGAGCTCAGCCCGCTCGCCCAGCACCACCTCCAGCTGCCGCAGGTTGGCGTCCACGAAGCCCGCGGCGGCCTTGCCGCAGATGGCCTCCACGTCGCTCCTCAGCGCCTTCAAATGGTCGTAGAAAACGGGGAAGGCGCAGCAGGCTGCGTCGAAGGCTGGGCACTCGGGTATCGCCCGGACCAGCTCTCTGGCCTGGGGACTGGCCATCAGCCAGCTCACGGTTTGGGGCGTCACGGCGCTGCACGCGTTCTGCAGGGGACGGAGGGGGGAGACAAGCTGCGTTAGTCTCCTGCTTTACGTCTTTCCCGGTGATCTCTTCCCACCAGAGCGCCCGGGAGGATGCACGCTTGCTTGCCGGCGTTTGTGGGCATCTTGTTGCTGTTGTCCCGTGCTGACATTCACACCTGCGCTCCATGTACTGGGCAGGTATCACACGCTATCTGTGGCTTTGATTGTGCCTTGATGGCCAGTTTGGCATCGCTTTCAGCTCTTCTAAGTCATTTTTTTTAACCGTATGGGTAAAATTTACTCATGGAGGAGACCTGCTTTGACCTGAAGCTATTTTTGACTGTTTCAGCAGAAATACTGTTAATTTTAAGAATGAGTTCAAGGGAAATACATTTATCAATGTATTCTTAAGAACACCTTCCCAGGAACAGAGATTTGCCTGAACTATCAACTGAGCATTGAACCTTAGGTTCAGTGCACATTTGGCACAGAAAAGAAAGGGAAAAGAATATAATTCTATTTAAGCAACCCAAGAGCAGGACAATTCTCTCCATTTTTCCAAAGATCTGGCTGGTTTCATCCAAAAAGCTGCCTGCTTCAAGGCCAGTGCAATGCAGGAAGCAGAGGATGAACAACGGATGAGTCTGGAATATACAACTGGCACCAAGCTGACGTGAAGGTGCCCAAGCTCTCCCAAGCTGTCCTAGACATTGTCCCAGCTCTGTCCTGAAATAATGCAGTGTAAATGTTTTCCCTCCTGTGTGGGATAGAGAGACCCTGCTTTTAAGTTCTAACCCATGTATTTCCTCTCTGATGGGCTTTTTAGTATTTTATATCAATTCAAGAGATTTCTCCCCAGACATAGGCACAACAGACATAATGTGGTACACTTACGTAGCTTTTAAACAAGTCCGTTGCCTGCATTTCCAGCACTGATGCTAAGGGCTTTATCTCGGTAGTAAAATGCTTCTGCTCTGTAGTAATTTTGCCTTCTGAAGTGACTGCTGGGGCCGAGGAGCCCAAAGGAAGCAGTGAACAGAGGAGGAAGACTGCAAACATGTTGATTTCTGCATCCAGATGGAGAGGAGAAAGAGAGGAACACAATGATTACCGGCTCAAGGCTCTACATCAGTTTTGCAGAACTTCCCGGGCTTTGCTGCGTACTGAATTTCTAAAGCATACAGGCTTTCAGTTGCTGAGTTAACAGTAAGCATCAAGCAAGGCAAACGCAGAGCGTGTAGGAAAGCGAGGCATACCCACCTGCCTGGCGCTTCGTGGCGGGCTTGGAGAGCGGCTGACCTGGCCACAAGCTAGCTGGACGCTGCTGTTCAAGTTGCTGGAGCGCTGTGGATGGGGACAGCCAGGCTGTATTTAAATACCGAGGAGTTTTGCGGTTTTGCGTCAGTGGCTCCCCCATTTTTTTTTTTTTTTTTTTTTTTTTTGCAGATGATAGTTTGGGGTTTTTTTCTTTTTTGAAAGATTACATCAGGATTTGGTTCAAGTGCGTCTGCACTGATTGTGATCTAGAATACAGTTTCGAACTGACACAGACGTTGTCCCATGTCATGTCTTCAACTAGGAGTTCAGGAACTTTGGCTTAACCATCTCGTCTAAGTCATCAGGATCTCCCAAACGCAGCTCTTTTAGGCTCTGGTCTTCATAAAGCTGGTGGAGCCCCAGGAGCGAGCGCACGGCCGGGGCGCGAAGGCAGCGACGTGCTCTCGCAGGGCTCAGGGGGCTGCAACAGCAGGGGAAAAGCAACGAGCGGCTTGTCCGCCAGGCAGGGCATCCAGACCAGCATTTCTGTTACCTGGATCTCTATAAAATGCCATCTTCCAGGTCCAATCCTTTTACGTAAACCCCCGGAGAACATCCAGGTCCCACCTTCCCCTCGCTGCCACCCTCCTTTCTGACCCGGCTGAACCATCGTCTGCTTCCTGTAACTGGATGTTGGATATTCTCATACACAGCAGAACGAGGGGGAAAAAAATTCATTCCTAGGGCACACAAGCAAGCAGCTGTGTTCAGAAGAAGACCTGCAGACCGACCAGTGTTCTAGGACAAAAAGCGGATGAAAAGAAGCCCTGATGAACGTTCCTTTGTGAAAGCGTTGAGTGTTTCGTAGTTACTTGTACTCCTAGCTCTGTGATAAGAGAAAGACCTGAAAGGCAGTGCTAGATCCAAGGACGTACGTGTGCGAAGTTACTAGAAAACTTTCCAGGAACATTTCAGTGTTGAAAAACTCAATTCTTCCCATTTTCCATGGGGGGGGGGGGAAAGTAGGCTCTGAAAATAAAAGGCCTGGTGTTCGCAAAGTGCCCGGGATGGGCACGGCTGGCCGTGGGCAACACGGGGCCGCACCGGGCAGCGCTCTCCTTCGAGGGCAGCCCAGGGGACTCGCGCACCTTCTCCAGGACGGAGCTGCTTCCCAAGGCTCGAAATAGGATGATGCTCCCCCCGGCACCACGTTGCGCTCGCGTCCCACCATCCTGTAACCTCAGGCCTTGAAACTGGAGGCTCGCAAGGTTCCCGCGGCGCGAGACAGGAGGGGAGCCCGGCCCCGAGCCCGGCGCCACGTGGCCGAGGAGCCGCCGGCCCGCGGGGCTGGCTGCTCCGCGGCTCGGAGCAGGCGACTGCCCCTCTTCTCGCACAACCCATGATCGCAGGCACGAAAGAACGCAAAGGAAGAGAATGAATTATCCTAACCCAAGTTGTGGGGCAACAAACTGCAGTCTGCTGGAGAGGAACAAGCGAAGGAAAGGACCGTTCCAGCAGAGGCTTTTTTATTTTTGTGTTTTTTATTATTATTTGGGGGTAAAAGGGGGAGAGAGGTGTTTCTTCGTGCAACGTGTCCTTAAGGAAAAAGTCCCTCCAACACAGCTGAGGTGCATAGCCAGCTCCTTTTGCGTAGAAGTGGTGTCATGAGGGAGACGCTTGTTTGGAAAACAATCACCCCATGAGAAAAGGAAGGATGGAGGCGGGTGACAAGCAGAGCCGAGCCGGAGGCAGGGCAGGCCGCGGGCAGGCTGCGCGGGGCAGCGGCGAGGTGCACCCGCCCGGCGCACCGCGGCCCGTGGCGGAGGGAGAGGCGGCAGCGCTGGTAGGTGCAGGAAGCCGTCGGGCATCTTCCAGCTGAGCGGCGAGGGACGCGCGCAGCTGGGCAGCGCGGCTTTAGGGATCACAGCCGAGTTTTCCTTCCGGCGCGGGGAAAACGCGCGCCCCGGTTCCGCACGACGGCCCTGGCCTAGCGCAGTAACACGAGCAAGAAAACTGGTGTTCCTGCACCTTGGCTTTCCCGTGAAACGTGACGCAGCCGCTGGTGACTCGTTCTTCAAAAGCTTTCAGGTTTGACTTCGGTGCCTGCCGGGCCGGAGGGGCGGCAGCAGCGTCCCCGCCGCGCCACGCCAGCGCCTCCGCGTGTGCACGCTCTGCACATCCTTTCCGAGCCGCCCGCAGCTGCGATGATAAGCCGCTGAGCTGATAAGGGAGCGGGCCGGCATCCGTCCTGTAAACCCCGAGGCGAGTGGAAGCTCGGCCTCCCCCCGTGCAGCCGCTGTGGCCGTGGTCCCGCTGACGCGGGGCCGCTCCGCCAGCGCCCTGCGGTGGAATTTGCAGCTCTTGCCTCGACGTCTGTCGCTGGAAAAAACAAATAAACCTCAGAGCTCAGAGACCTGAGGCTGACCTGAGACAGAGCTTCGGCTTGTGGTCCCAGAGCTCGTCGACTTTTTCCGAGTGCAGGGGAAGGTGCTTTTAGCTATGAACTTTGTTTTCCGACGGCCTCGTGGGGTCCTGGTGGTGAGAGCAGCGCGCCGCAGCGATTTTACAGCGAACCTAGAACGAACGCGGCCATTTCCTCCCCGAAACTCGAGCGACCCTCGGCACGTAGGCAACCGAATGGGCAAACGCCAGGCCACCGGCGCCGGGCCGGGGCAGCCGCCGCGGGAGCCGGCGGGTTTCTCCTAGCGCCATCTCCTAGCGACGGGGACGCCGCGGCCTAGGCGGGCCCCATGGCGGGGCCGGGCGGCCGCAGCGTCTCGGCCGCCTTCCGGGAGCACCTGCGGCACCGGGGCCCGCGGGATCTCCCCCCCGCCAGCCCGGGGACGGCTCGGCCGCCGGGACCCCGCGCCGCCGGCCTCTCCCCGCCGCAGCGGCCCCACGGCCGGCCCCAGGACGAGCCGCGCCGGCGGCAGCGGGCCGCGCGGGCGCCCGGCCTCCTCCGCGACGGCGGCGGCTTCGGCTCCGTCCGCGTCCTCCGGCTGGTCGATAAGGGAGTAAGCGCGGCGGCTGGCCGGGCGGGAAAGCACCGTCCCCATCCCCGTCCCGTCCCCCCCCGTCCCCGACGCCGGACCCGGCTCCTTGCAGGTGGACGAGGTGGACGAGGGTCTGCTGCGCTTCCAGCGCCTGGAGGAGCTTGTGCTCAGCGCCAACCGCATCGGCGCCGTGCCCTCGGCCAACCTGCCCCGGACGCTGAAGGTGAGGCGGCGGCGGCGTGAGGGCCGATCGCAACGGGTGCTGGAGGCTCCCGCCGCCCTCACCGCCCGCCCCGGGCAGGTCCTGGAGCTGTACGGCAACGCCGTGGGCGACCTGCGGGACCTGTGCTGCCCGCTGCCGCCGCCGCCGCGGCTCCAGCACCTGGGGCTGGGCGGCAACCGCCTGGGCGGCTCCTCGCAGGCCTTGGCCTATCTCGCCGCGGACTTCTGGTAACCCCCAGCGGCCGGACGCGCCGGCTCCCCGGGCTGCGCCGGCTCCCCGGGCCGCAGCCGCTCTCCCTCTCCCTGCCCCGACGGCCGTCCCGGGAGAGGCCCCGCGGATGGGGCTGCGGGGCGCGAGGGAGCCGGTTCCGGGCGGCTCCGTCCTCCCGCGTCGTCTCCTCCAGGCCGAACCTCGTGTCCCTCGATCTGAGCTTCAACGCCTTGGCGGATCTGCCGGGGCTGCTCTCCGCGCTGTCGGCTCTGCGGGAGCTCCGCGTGCTGGTGCTCCAGGGGAACCCGCTGGCCCTCCTCCCCGCGTACAGGGCCTTCGTCGTGGACAGCCTGCCCAGGCTCTTCGTCCTGGACGACGTGCACATAGGGCCCGACGAGAGGCACCGGTACCGGGGGCTGGCGGGGCGGCCCGGTGAGCCCGGGCCCCCCGCAAACGGCCAGCGCCAGCCCCGCCGGGGGCGCGAGTTGGCCGCGGTGATGGTGACGGTGCTGGTGGTGGTGGGGAGGTCCACGGGCTTCCCCCTCGCCTCTCCCCAAACGCAAGCCCTGCGCCCCGTCAGCATGGTGACGCCGCGGCTTGAACCATTTTAGGCGATGCTGAGCACCTAAAAACCTCAGCTTTCCTGCCAAACTGCACGGCGGAAGGATGTAGGGGGATGGGGGGGGGGTCCCCTCGATCATCTGATTACGATTTCCCCACCCCCGGGGCCAGAAGCAGCGCTGGGGCCGCGGTCGGGACGTGGGGTGCCCGGGTTGCAGGCGGGGGAGCAGGGGAGGGGGCTGGAAACGTGCCCCCCCCCCCCCGGGGCTGCCGGCGCGGCTGCCGGGTGACCCCGTGCGGCTGCCGCCCCGCAGGGCTGGCGGCCGGCGGAGCACGCGTGGCCGTGTGCGTCGGGGCGGTGAGGGGGCTCCCCGAGCCCGGCGCCCCCGGGCAGCCCGGCGCCGGCCCCGCCGTCGCCTACCGCTACCGCGTGACCTACGAGTTCGCGGCGGGCGAGGACGCGGGCGACCCCCAGGTTGGCGATTAACCCCGTTCCCGCGATCCGGAGGCGCCGGCAGCACCGGCTAACGCGGGGCGGCCGAACGGGACTGCAGAGGAGACGCGTCCTCCCCCCATCCCCACTGCAGGTGGCAGAAACCTCTTGGCAGCCGGTGGAGGCCGCGCAGGACCCCCACGGCGGGGACATGGCGGAGGACGAGGTCCCGGACCCCGCCGGTAAGTAAGGGGGAATTGGGAACGGCCCCCTCCGGCACGGGTTACGGCACCGACAGTGGTGAACTGGCACCGTCCGGTCCCCCATGATTATGTAAAAAAATAAAAATAAAAAAGAATAAAACAAGGAAGGCGGCGGAGGAGGGTGCGTCCGCCGAGCCCCTCCGGTGCGCCGCGCAGCGAAGGTGTTCGCCACCGCCGAGAAGCCCTGGGCAGACCCCATGGACTGCGGCTACCGGAGGGAGCACGCCGCCCCGGACCTGGTGGGGCTGAAGGCCTTCCTGGAGGCCGGGACCGTCCTCTCCGTGGTGGAGGAGAAGGTGAGCGCGCGGCGGCGGGGCGGCCGGGGGCCCGGTGTCCCCCCCCGGCAGCGCCCCTCTCCCCGCAGGTGCTCTCCTGGCCGCTCGGCCCGGATGCGGAGGGAACCGTCAAGGAGGAGAAGGCAGGGCGAGGGCTGCAGCGCAGCGCTGAGGTACCGGGGACCCCGCTCCAGGGATTGCCTGTCCTCCCAAGAGCTCCCTGCTCGTTTTGGGGAGGGGGGCAGGCGGCAGCCGCTGGAGACATCTTGGCCGCGATGCAGCGGTGGGACAGGGCTGCCTGGTGCCAGGCAGAGGGACCGTAACGCTCCACTGAGGCTCATCCCCACCCCGGCGGGACACTGTGCCCGGGGACAAGCAGAAAAAGAAGAAGAAGAAGGAGAAGCCCCGTGAGCTCCGCAGCGACCCCCCCGTTCAGAGGACCCTGGGTGCCAGGAGGGTTAGCCTGAAGGGCCTGCTGGCCACCGAGGGCCTGGTGGCCACCGTGTGTGACCTCGGGATCCCGACCGCCGAGGAGCCGCCGGGGCCACCAACCCCCGAAGAGAAGGTACCGTGCAGAGAGGCAGCTCTGCCGGGGCCAGGAACCACAGTGGGCTCTCCTCCTCCTCCTCCTCCTCCTCCTCCCTCTCCTCCTTCTCCTTCTCCTTCCTCCTCCTCCTTGTTCTCCTTCTCTTTCTCCTTCTCCTTTTCTCTCCCCTCTGCTGTGCTTCTGCTCCCAGTTGCCCCTCTCCATTGCTCTATAAATGCTGGTGACAGACCCCAGACAGTGACGGGTGTAATCACAGGCCTCACTTGCCCCAGGACCATTAAATCCCAAATCACCTAGCTGTGGAAACGCCTCTTAGCTGTGGAAATGTCTCTTAGCTGTGGAAATGTCTCTCTCCACAGAACAGGAGAAAAGGGAAAGACAAGAGCAGAAAGCCAAAAGAGGGGAGAGAAAGCGAGACCAGCCAGAAGACCACCGCCTCTGCCAGAGGTGACGGCGGGCTGGCAGGTGTGGGGCTGGGCAGAGGCATCCCCAGGGAGCCCGTCCGTCCGCGCGTCTTCCTCCCTTCCCCCCGCAGTGCCTTTAGCTCGAGCAGCGGCGAAGCCTTTCTGCAGATGGCCAAGGCGGCGCTGGGTGCGCGGAAATTGCACCCGCAGGGAAAACAGGCAGAAACTCGTGCTTAATTTGGCTTAATTTGGCGTGCCCCCCCCCCAACCCTGCCGGGCAGCCATGGCCGGGGGGGGGGGCAGCACATTCCTCCCGCACGCTGCTGGCTTTAGCATGAGTTATTCCGCAAGCGCAGCGGCCAGTTTTCTTCTTTCCACAGGGAAAGGGAAAACCAAAGAGGCTGTGGAGCCGGAGGAGGGCCGAGGGGTGCCGCCGGCACCGCTGACCGTTCAGTTCCAGATGCAGCTGCTGCGCTGGCCCGCGGTGGCCGAAGCCCAGCAGCCAGTGGGCGATGCCGCGGCGGCGGGGAAGGCTCATCAGCGCGGGTGTAGTGAGCCATAGAGATCAGTGAAATAAAACCCACAGAGCGCTGTGGCTGCCAGTCCAGCACGTACGCGGCCACAGGCTGAATCACCAACGCGGGGAGATGACACAAGGCTCGTCATCTGCCCGGGGCCAGCTGCGCGGGGCTGCTGGGCGGCCGCAGGGCCTGCTGCGCAGCGCTGCTCTGCAGGGCGCAGGGCCCAGCGCCTTTGGCCCTGCGTGCAGTGCGCAGGGTGCAGGGAATGGTGCGCGGCATGTAAGGCTCGGTGCGCAGCGCGCAGCGTGCGAGGTGCCAAGCTGGGTGTGCAGTGCACAGTGCACAGCGTGCGAGGTGCCGAGCTGGGTGTGCAGGGCACGGTGCACAGCGTGCAGTGCATGGTGCGCAGCGTGCGAGGTGCCGAGCTGGGTGTGCAGGGCACGGTGCACAGCGTGCAGTGCATGGTGCGCAGCGTGCGAGGTGCCGAGCTGGGTGTGCAGTGCGCGGTGCGCAGCGCACGGTGCGCAGCGTGCGAGGTGCCGAGCTGGGTGTGCAGTGCGCGGTGCGCAGCGCACGGTGCGCAGCGTGCGAGGTGCCGAGCTGGGTGTGCAGTGCGCGGTGCGCAGCGCACGGTGCGCAGCGTGCGAGGTGCCGAGCTGGGTGTGCAGTGCGCGGTGCGCAGCGTGCAGTGCATGGTGCGCAGCGTGCGAGGTGCCGAGCTGGGTGTGCAGGGCGCGGTGCACAGCGTGCGAGGTGCCGAGCTGGGTGTGCAGGGCGCGGTGCGCAGCGTGCAGTGCATGGTGCGCAGCGTGCGAGGTGCCGAGCTGGGTGTGCAGGGCGCGGTGCACAGCGTGCAGTGCATGGTGCGCAGAGTGCGAGGTGCCGAGTTGGGTGTGCAGGGCGCGGTGCGCAGCGTGCAGTGCATGGTGCGCAGCGTGCGAGGTGCCGAGCTGGGTGTGCAGGGCGCGGTGCGCAGCGTGCAGTGCATGGTGCGCAGCGTGCGAGGTGCCGAGCTGGGTGTGCAGGGCGCGGTGCACAGCGTGCAGTGCATGGTGCGCAGAGTGCGAGGTGCCGAGTTGGGTGTGCAGGGCGTGGTGCACAGCATGCAGTGCATGGTGCACAGCGTGCGAGGTGCCGAGCTGGGTGTGCAGGGCGCGGTGCGCAGAGTGCGAGGTGCCGAGCTGGGTGTGCAGTGCGCGGTGCGCAGCGCACGGTGCGCAGCGTGCGAGGTGCCAAGCTGGGTGTGCAGTGCGCGGTGCGCAGCGCACGGTGCGCAGCGTGCGAGGTGCCGAGCGCGGGGCGCAGCAAACCCCGCGCAGCGCCGCTGCCCGCTGCGCCCCGCCCCGCCCCGTCCGCGCTGCGCGGCAGCAGCTGCGCGCGGGCGGGGCGGGCCCGGGACGGGGCGGGGCGGGCCCGGGGCGGGGCCCAGCCCGGTGCCGCCGCGCGCTCCGGCCCGGTCCCGGCGGCTGCAGCGGCTCCCGGTAGGTGCCGGCGGCGGCTCCGCTGCCCGCGGGCCCTGCGCGGCCCCGACCGCGCTGTCGGGGGCGCTTCTGCCTTCGCCCTCCTGCCGCGCGGGACAAAGCGGCCGCGGCCGCGCGTGGGGGCTCCGCGTGGGGCGCTCCGCTCGCGAAGAAGCGCCGCGCCGCGCCGGGAGCCCCCAGACAGGCGCCGGAAGCGCTGAGCCGGGTGTCGAGCCGCCGGCGTAGCCCGCGGGGAGGGCGAGAGCGGGGCTGCGGCTGTGATTAATAACTGACGCGCGTGTCTCTAACCGCGCAGGGCCTGGGCTCTGCCCCGGACACTGAGATGTATCCCAGGATCAGGAAGCTCGCGCTCTACGCCTTCTCCATCGCCCTGCTCGCCTGCCTCCTTTACATGAGGAAAGACGATAACCTGGCGGCATCGTCAGGAGACCGGAAAGCGGCCGTAGCAAATCTCGAGCCTGCGGTTCTGGGCCGTGTTGAACCCGGCAGGTGTCTGCCGAACCTGACCCTGGCTAATTCTTCTCTCGCTCTTCCGGAGCTGCACCGCGTCTTCCTAACGTACAAGCACTGCCGGATCTTCTCCACGCTGCTGAAGCCCTCCAGGTGTAGTAGAGAGACGTTCTTGCTGCTGGCAATTAAGTCTTCCCCCATCAACATAGACCGGCGGGTGGCAATCAGGAACACCTGGGGGAAGGAGGGCTCCATCGGCTGCAAACGCGTCCGGCTGGTGTTCCTTCTAGGGCGCTCCGAGGCCAGAATCCAAGCGCACCCCCTGCACCAGCTGCTGGCTTACGAGAGCCAAGAGTTTGATGACATCGTGCAGTGGGATTTCATTGACAACTTCTTCAACTTGACCCTCAAGGAGCTGCACTTCCTCCGCTGGTTCATGGAGGACTGCCTGCACGCTCGCTTTGTGCTCAAGGGCGATGACGATGTCTTTGTCAACACTTACAACATTGTTGAGTTCCTCCGAGAACTGGACCCTGAGCAGGATCTCTTTGTTGGCGATGTGATCGCCAAGGCTCGGCCCATCAGAAACACCAAGGTGAAGTACTTCATTCCGGAGTCCATGTACAGAGAGCCCTACTACCCTCTGTACGCTGGTGGGGGCGGCTACGTGATGTCTAGGGAGACCGTGCGCCGCCTCCAGAGCACAGCAGAGGACACGGAGCTCTTCCCAATAGATGATGTCTTTGTGGGAATGTGTCTGGCAAAGATGGCCGTGACCCCGAAGAACCACGCTGGCTTTAAGACTTTTGGGATCCAGAGACCCTTTAATCCTTTTGATCCGTGCTTGTACAAAGAGCTGATGATTGTGCACAAATTGAACCCCACTGAGATGTGGCTCATGTGGACGCTGGTCAAGGACGACGGCATTAGGTGTGCGGTATCAGTAATGCGGCCCTAGAGGAGGGGCTGGAAATGAGGCCCCTGGTGAGCACCAGAGAGTGTTCCCTGGTGATGAATACAGGGTACTTCAACTAAAAATCAGGTTGTGGTAGAAACATGTCCTCTACTAACAGACTTTACTTGAGCCACAGGGTTTTGTTTTGCAATAAGCCCTTTTCTATCGGTGGGTTACTGAAGTGGTTGAATCCTCATGGGGAGGGGATGGGACGGGACAGTAGCTTGTAGATGTTTCTAGACATGGTACCAGGACCTCTTTGCTCTGTTCCTCCCAGGCAGCTGGAGCCAGGGAAGGTCACAACTGCGTCATAGTCACAGGTGAAGGGAGTGAGGTGCCACCTCACCTTGGAGGGAGGTTGTGCAGCGCTGAGGCTGCTGCTGGCCTGCCAGGCTCCTGGAGGGAAGCTAGCGAGAATTAATGAGTGACAGAGCACTTGAAATTACCTCTAACCTTTGGAAGTCAAGGCAATAGTAGAAGAAAT
Organism: Rhea pennata; assembly: GCF_028389875.1. Lineage (NCBI taxonomy): Eukaryota > Metazoa > Chordata > Aves > Rheiformes > Rheidae > Rhea > Rhea pennata. The sequence continues at coordinate 3,130,619 of NC_084679.1, read as the reverse complement.
ACTGGTGCATGCTGCAGGGTCCACTGCACCTGGCTAGAAATCCTGCGGGTCCTACTGGGCGGCAGGAGAAAAGGAATGATGTGGGGAAAAAATGCCCCTGAAATGTAGTGCCTTAACACAGCAGGGTAATCCAAGGGCTTGGATTCCCGTGTGAGCCCTTTGGATTTTACAGATGTCTATTGCACATGTTCTTGCACTGGAAGCTTCTGCACAAACACACTTTCTGGTTGGGTTTGAGAGAAGTATGTCTCGAATAATCACAGTGTTAATTATAACCATAGTGGTGACTGCAGCTTTTTATGTTGTATGTGCAGTGCTGGGTGTTTTTCTTTCTCTCTCTCTCTCTCTCTCTCTCTCTTTTTTTTTTTTTTTTTTTTTAAAGTATTGGGTTTAAATAAAACAGAGTTTTGAAAGTGTTTGCACTGGAGCATTCTTGGTCTCCTGAAAGCTAAGAGACCTCAAAGCCAGAGAAACTAAAATCTGGTGCTGGATACATGCATTAAGGAGTTCTCAGTATTAATGCTTGTTATTTGGAAATGGCAACTTGCCATTTCTTCTGCAGTGAGCAACTGCCCTTCTCTGCCCCCATCCAGGCAGGATATACTAACGCAGAAGCAGCAGGTAAGCTTGCCTGTGGAGTTGTAAGTTTGAGGAGAGATCAAGGGTGAAGCCAAGGCTTGATCTGGGAAGTTGTCTATGTCATTTTGAATGTGTTCAGTGTTGGATTTGTAAACAAGGCATGATGTCAGGCAGCAAAACCTAGTGACTTCTGTTCTCTGGGCACTGCTGCTTGTCTGAGCAGGCCTGGTGCTCTGTGAACTGCCATGGTAGCATTTTTCTGTTCCACTAGATGATTCCAAATGCAAACTCAGTAACATAACGTAGAGAGAGATACTCATGGCTGTTCTGGGCTTAGGTGTAGTGGCTAATCGCTGATGGGCAGCTCCCATTTTTTACTGGAGGCGAGGGGCTCTTTTCCAGTGTTTCGGAGACGAGAGAGCTGTTCCTGTGCCTCACTCCCTTTTTGACTTGACTGAACTGACTTGCTTTCTCTGTCACACCTGGGGGTCAGTTTTGTGTGAATAGAGCCTGCATCCTAGGTAGTAAGAGAAAGGCAAACAGAGGAAGTGGGGAAATGTGGGGGAGCTCTGCAGGGGCTTTCCAAAGCCCTGTATCAGTGCTCATCTGTCTTAAACAGTACCTCTGCCATGCATCTGTGTAGAGTTATTGTGGCATCTTGACAGGAACACAAGCTGTGTGGGTAAGTAGCTTGGGAGAAGTTTTTATGCTGCAGCATGCAGCGCATTAGAGCAGATGTGGTTGGAGGCTGACCTGAAGTTGCCTTTGGCTCTGGGGGAGCAGCTGTGTCACTGTTGCAAATACTCCTCTTGTGGTAGCAGGTTTTCCCAATGCTCCAGCCCAAAGCCGTGTTTGGGGCCCCCTGACGACTGGCACGGTGGATGCTGGTGTCTTCCTAAGTGCTTCGATTCCTGACCCTGCCATGCTCATCGAATACAGCAGCATCCAGTGAGGAGCAGCAGCAAGGGAAGTTTGCTCCTTTTTACTTAAGCATGATAGCTACAAACTTCACAAAGTACTGAATAATGGACTCATTTTTAAAACCTGTAAGTGTACAATGCTGTAGAGCTGGGACTGAATTTGTTTAAAAGGCAGGCAAAATGAGATAAAGATAGAAAGGCTCATGTTACACTTGCAAAAAATCCTAGTTTAGCACAACTCATAGTCTAGTAACAGTAACTTCAACACAGGTGTAATGCATCACAATGCTAATTTGTCTTAAAAAAACTTAATGTGTATTTTCCTACAAAAACTGATGAATAGTGATTAACTAACTTAAAAACTTAACAGTCCTATAGTTCCAATGGATGCTCGTCTACAAAATAATCTCAGCTGAAGTTTGCATTGTCTATGCAATTAACATTGCAAATTTCACATTAAGCTGTCAAATTAGAAAATGAAAACAGTGAAAAATGTCTGTGTTTCACTGCAGGCTTCAAAACCATTAAGCTTATAAAAAAAGAGAGAACTAGGTTTATTTTCTTGAAACTTTGGCTAATTTTTGCTTACTGCTTCATACAGAAGTCTGCAGCATTGTCATAACTACTTTGTTTATAACCACAGTACCTTTAAAACCAAATCTCCTTTCCTTCCTGAGGAAGGCAGCTATACTAGAAGCAGTGTCTTTTAGGTACAGGAGGATACTATATTAAACTGCAAAACATCAGTAAGAAGAGTTCAGGTAATTCCATAGAATGTTTTCAGTTCTACAGCAAATGTTTCCTCTGATTGCAATCAAGTATAATTAGCAGTAGCTGTCATAGTCAGCTCCATCACAAACTTTTAAGAGTACAAACAGGAAAAAAAAAAACACTTATCCAAATGGGCACACTCACAATGAGATGCATTTGCCCAGTTTATTAACGGTATCTACTAACAGACATCATTTACTTCACAAGTTAAAAATAATGACTTTTAAATACACTTCTTTGGCTGATATCTCATTAGTCTCCAAGTTAGAGAGTTCTCACAAACATATCAAACCATTTGTAGGATTCTCCCAGCAGAGAGACACTTATTATCAAGCTATCCTTGATAGCCATTTTCACATTTGCATAGTTAAACACTTAACTGAATTGATAAGTATTATAAACATGATAGGTTACAAACAAGAATAGGGTCTTTCAAATACTTGGAATTGTCTTGATTTGTAGAGCAAGCCTGTTTGGAGAGGGGAAAGAAAAAAGAGGAACCACAGGCTTATTTCAGCACTATCCAACATTGAAGTCTGGGACCATTCAACTACTCTCACGTGACCCTAAAATTCTTCTCAGTCTTCCCGAAGATAAGGGTCTTCACCCGCCTCTGTACTTCCTAAAATACCCTGTGGCAATGAAGATTCCTCTCCTTGAGCTTTTATGAGCTCTTCTGTTTGAGCTTCAGCTAACTTGGTCTCTGCTTTCTGGGACAGCTGCCGCACTTCTTGCACCTGTGATTTCACTAGTTGAATGTGGCTGCGGGCTGTCACTGAGGCTTGGTCTGCACCTGAAAAGCAGACATGTAAACAGTTTGGGTTAGAGGAGCACTCAGCAAACTTTCAATTAAGAAAGTGATTGTCTATAATTAGCACCTGCTTTTCTTAGTGTTTCAATAACTCTTGGGCTATCTGAATGCTAAATGTGTTTATTGTTCATTTACCTTATACATGAATATGCTCACTTTGAGATTTTTTTGGCCCCTAAAATTCTTCTCAACAAAGTGGATTTCAGCCAGGGCCTGATCAGAATGATCAGCAAGTGTTAGTAGGCGAGAGCTAAGCCCAGCCCAGTCATCAAATCATTATCAACTCTGTCCTTGACCTGTCCTGAAGGAATCTTCCAATAACTAGAATGTCTGTGGCATTGCTGAACTCGGAAACCCTTGTCCTAATGTACTCCTATAGATTCTTTTTTTTTTTTTTTTTTTTTTTTTTTTAGCAATTTCCTCGGGAAGCCACACTTGCACAGTTACACTCCCTCTGCGTATGCATCTATTTCCTCCCTTTCTCCTCTCCCCGCTTCAGTAACTTTCCTATTTGCTACAAGTCAGACAATAAGTCAGTCTCAGAGCTATCAGTTTTGTGAAAATTTGTGCAGGGGGAGGAAAGATCAAAATTTCCCTGAACGGCAAATCTTCTCGCTTTTTAGTAAGACAGAATCCAGCTGGTGAGACCTGCTGGACCAGGCATCGTTAGTTCTATTAGTTGGTGAGATCTGCTGGACCAGGCATCATTAATTCTCTTAGTTCAACTGTGATTGAACAGCGCATTTAAAAATGACTAACACTTCCCTCAACCATTTTTTTGCACAGGAAGTCTTAACCAAAACAGCATTTGCTGTTTCCAGGTTCATCTCTCAGAACACTAGTACTAGGCCTAAAGCCAATAAAATAAGACAAGTTCCCGACACTTAGGAAAACCAGGCACTAGTTCTATATTGGTATGTTAACTGAACTTACGTTCTGTGCCTCTCAACTCCATTCTCACAAACAATAATTACTGCCTAGCTGCCAATGAAAGGCCTTGTCAGGATTTTTGCTTGTGACTTCGTAAGTAAATTACAGTAATGCTTTTAAGTTTGACTTACCTGATTGATATGCAGCTTCTGCTGCCATCTCTGAAAGACGTAATGCAGTCATCCAGCTAGATTCCAGCCTTAGATATTCTTGCTGTTTTGTTGTCATCTGTGAGTAAAAACAAAGTATTATTTAACTTGATAACAGCAATATCTGAATGCTGTTCTACACAATACCTTTGTGGACAGGTAAAAAGAGATTTATCAGCAGCGTAAAACAGGTAAATTGACAACTGGAGGGATTTGATTCTTTACCTCAACTCTGGCTCCTATTACCACCTGCCAAACTGCATCCACCTCTTCTGAATTCATTTTCCCAAGAAGATTTGCATATTGCTTGTAGAGAGAAACCAGTGTATAAACTGCCTGCAAAGAAATCATTTGACACGATTATGTAGCAATCCATAAATCACTGATGATGTCTCAGTGTTATCCAGCATTAACTAGGCATAGAAAATAAGAACTAACCTGTCTGTATTTAATCCCTATTATTTGCATTGGGTAACAAGATCTTTAAATAGTTCCAAAGATGTTCTGCTCTTAAGTTTACCATTAACTTGAAATGTATTGAAAGGAAGATGATGTGCACTGTGACTCAAACTGCAGAAATTTGACACTGCAAGGGTGTGCATCATTCTTAGCTTTTTAGAATCCAGAACATTCCTGCTCTGAAAGCCAAATCTCTTACCACTGTGCTACGTCAACTCCTTGCAGTACAACATGCAATCAAACATACTTGCACTAGGCAGTAGAAGGCAGAAATATGTAAATGTGCAATAGATCACAGCAACTTTGGGAATACTGACAGAGAATTTGCTGTCTGCCTATAGCAGTGTTGTATATATCTCCTTATATACTTTCCATACTAATAAGTGGAGTGCATATATGCTACTCACATTGGCACTTATAAAATTAAAATCGTATTTTGTTGCTTCAAACTTAAATATGGCTCACTCGATTTTTCTGATGAAACGTAAGTATTTCATGGCCTAGAAGTGAGCCCAGAAGATAAAGAATAAACCTAAGACTACAGGGTGGTGGATCCTAGTTACTCAGTATGTATGGATCCGACAACTGCTCTGGATTTCTTTAGCACCGGTTCTGAGATACAGATCTTCTGGGCTGAAGTTTAAGATCAAAGCAACAATGTAACACATCTAAAAATAACTTCTGTATTTGATGCAGTAAGAGAATGGTAAGCCCTATCCCACCATCCCCTGGTGACCTGACATCTTCAAACCTTGATGCCTCTGACACTAAAATTCATAAAAAACAAAGTGAATTTTAACTATGATTTTGATAGGTGCAGTTAGTGTGTAATAATTTAGTATTTCCGACATTAACTTGATAGCAGAACCCGTAATCTCTCAGCTTACCTTTGTGTACTCTGTCAAAGCTTCAATCAATGCATATGTTGTTTGAGAGAGGAGAGTAGATGTACTATCAGTTACTAAGGAAACTGCTCTTTTAATCAAGGCATCATTACTGAGAGAATTTGAGTTCTGCTTCTGAAAGACAATAAATTTGCAAGATCTTTACACTGGTTTTCATATATATGTTACTAGAAACATAACAATAGGAAAAAGCATCATTGTTAATTATAAAGTTGAATAACCTAATGATGAATGGAGTCAGGAAACAACAAAATCTTGGCTTTCTCTGAAAGAGAAGGCATCTTTTTGCAAGATGCTATTGAAGGTGAGCATTAACTGTCTCATTTTTCTTTCTGAACTATGTGGCTCAAACATCCATGTTCCTGAGAAAGAATATAACCGTCCTGCTCTATGCATAAGGGTAGGTGGTAGCTTGTAATCTGCTGAGCAAGTAGTTTTGAATAATAAACTTTTTCTAATGAGGAGGTGCTGTATGTTGCTCACTCCTGGCACATTACCTCTATGACTGGGACTGCGCACAAGGTAACTCCCAGACCCACTCCCACAATTTGGTGCCATCGTCCATTCAAGTTTGAGAGGCAGCATCTCCTAATGTTAGCCCACACAGGGAAGCTTTGTCTGGAAATGCAAGAAAAGGTTAAGTGCAAAACATAACCAGTGTGTTGTGGAAAACAGGTATTGAAGAGAAACAGAACACCTAGAGACTGTCCTAGCTATCCTAGTCTTCAACAGGTTTCCATAATATAGCTGCATTACAGTGAATGAGCAAGTTTGTTTTGAAACCTGCTATATTACCTAAACATAATTGCAAGAAAAAAGACAAGCACAGTAACTTGTGCATTATTAATTCTCTGTAAGAAAACATTTATTTTGACTTGTCTGGTATCAGCATATTGTTAATATTCATTAATACTGAAAAACAGGATAAAAAGCTTATAAATGGTACATGCAAATAAACAATAGGAGTGGTAACTGTTGGCTGTGATCCAGTGACACTTAGGGCCTTCGGCATTCAGTGAGTTTTATTTATATCCAATGTTGTGTAAGAGTCCTGCGGGGTCAGGGCCTATCACGAAAGTACTAAAGCAGAAAAATAGAATTAAGTCACGACAGTGTTCTTGCTCTGGGTTAATATTCTGAAAATAATGGGTTGCTTTTCCTTCTTTCGTGTTGCGTGTTCAGCTACAGAACGTCAATGGATAGCGGCGTGTGGGTATCGTGGCTCCCTGTCCAGCTAGGATATTGCACCTGGAAGCAGCCCCACTGTGTTGTGGTCACTTCTGACAACGCTGTGGTGCCCCTGCGGCTCCAGCCGCGATTACAGTGAGCAAACGAAGCGGGGCGGCCCTGGCAGCCGCGCCTGGCCCGCTGCCGCCGGCCCTCGCAAGGTAAAGCGCCGCACAGCGCGCTCGCGGCCGGTGGGCCCCGCGGAAACGCGCCCGGCCCGCGGGGCCCGGGGACCCGGAGCGGCGGGGCCGCCGGCGGTACCTGAGGAGGGAACAACAGCCGCGGAGCCACCGGCATCCCGCCGCCATCTTGGGACTGGGCGGCGCGCCGGAAGTGACGCACCTGGCGTCCCGGCGGGAGGGGGTGGGGCTGGTTCCCGCCGTGGCGCATGCGCACGCGCTGGGCACGTGCGGCGGGCGGGAAAGGGCGCGCGCGCCCGGCCGTTGGGTTAACGGTCGCGGCGCTAACGGTCGCTGCTGCCCGCCGCCGCGGGGAAAAGCGGCTCCTTCCCTTATCCCGGTACCCGAGGGTACCGGCCCTCGTGCAAGGATTGGGTCGAGTTTCTCCCGCGGCGTCCCCGCTCCCACCAGGGGTTGCCCTGCTGTTCAGGTAACCGCACTTTTCTGGGGCCTGAAGTTTCCAGGCCCAAGAAAGAAACAGAAGCTGTTGTTTTGGGTTCTTTTCACTCTCCAGTTTGGCCAGTTCCTCCTGTGTAGACCTACTCATAGACATCTGACCAAGACCTGCCAAGTTTGCAGAGAGCAGCCCTTGGCCATGGGCTAAGCCATCAATAGGGGTGTTGAATGAGAACACACTGATGGGCTTTGACAGATTTCTGCTTTTACCTTCCCTCTGGTTTCCTTCATCTTTATTTTTCAAGGTCATGTGATACTGCTTGGTTTCAGCTAGTTTCTTATTAGCAATAATCCTTAGCTTCTACACCTAATGTTTCCTATATAGTTCCACATGAAAGGCCCTGCTGGAGCACAGATCAATTAAGTCTATTTCTATACGCTAGGAAGTTATACTTATCATTTACCCAGCAGTTCAGTTTTAGCAGGACGGTACAATGCTCTGTCTCAGTCACATCTTTCAGCTATCTCCATATTTTAAGCATTCATTGAAAGCATTGTGTATTTAACCAAATAATAGACCTATAGATTAAGCATTATTGGAGACATTTACCCCTTTCTTGGGAAAGTGTGCTTCATGAAGCTACAGGGAGAGGTGACCTTTGTGCTGATATGAAAAGTCTGTTTCTGGGACAAAGTGAGAAAAAAAAAAAGTAAATTCTGTATTTCTGCCTTCACACCCTTAATGAGCAAGAGTTAGGCAAGGCAGGACTTGTTTATCTGAGATACTGGTCGCACTCAAATAGTGTTGTATCCCTCCTATTCTTCCACTGTGTTTGGCAGGCTGCAATGCTCGAGGGGCATCTGTGCGGGGGGTGGGTGTGGGGTGGGAATCCCTGGACGAAACTGCTGGGAAGCTTTTAACTTTTTCACAGAACAAGAGCACATGTCAAGGAAATAGAAAAAAGAATCTACAAGAGCCACAAAGATCAGTAAGGTACATGCATATAGATATGTATTTTTTAAGCTTTCTTCTTTTTTACATAAGAAAATAAGATTGTGATTAGGCAGTAATAAAAGAAAATGCTCGCAGAGTTGATGCAGGAGAAAGGGACTGTCATCCTGGTTGCTGTGCAGATGCCCAGGGCAAGCTGCACAGTGGGATCTGTTGCATTTAGGCCAGTCTGTGGTTGCAGGAGCAGAAGAAGAGCTGTCATTTTAGCACCAAGAAGTAAGTCGTCCAGCCAGCAAGCAGCAGTGCCCCGACCAGCACTGTGTAGCTGAAGAGCACGAAGGCCAGGAGCTCCTTCAGCACCTTGAGGAAGTGGACGGCAAAGGAGTCCGGCATGGTTCTTGCAGCACGGCAAGGCAGGTAGGGTGTTTGGGACTGCTGGCACGCTGTTCCCTCCTGGGTCTGCAAGAAAGAAAAGCAAAGGGGCAGGGTGAGTCTTTCTGGGGAGGAGACTGCAGAGCTTTAGGTGTGAATCTACTGCAGGAAGTGGCTGTGTTCGGGAGGGCTAAAAGTCAGCCTGCTTTCTCAGAGGCTTGTTAATTACCAAAGCTTAAACATCAGGTTGGGATCGTGCGTGTGCTTGTTCAGAGTCCTCTCCAGGGTTACCTGGCTAGGCAGTGTTGAGAAGGAGTTCAGGATATGATCACAGCCTCCAAGTCAGCACTAGTAAAGAAGCAAATTAAAATACAGACTCACATGCAGTAGATGTGTAGGTAAGCACCAGTGGCCCAGAGTCCAGCTGGCTTATGCTGTCTTTTCCCTTGTGTCAGTTGCTGTGCATCCAGGAAGCTTCACATTTAGAGCATTTACTGATGGTACATTACCAACAGAATGTTCTAATCAAAGTGGTCAATTCTTCCAAGGAAGCCACCATTAATATTTAATGATATAATAGCATCTAATGGAGATACTGGCACAAACAGAGCCTTTTGTTTAAGACTGAAGAAAATGGAACTTAAATACAAGTTTGCACTGCCAAAGATTTCTAACTCACATTAAAAATAACCTTTAACTGGGGGACAAAAGGTAAGATATTTTAGAAGTCATTTCTATTTGTATTTTAAAGTCATACTTATGTATCAATTTAAAAGTTGCTCATTAGTTAGTTTAATGCAAAATCTGAACATTCAAAAGTTATTGGCTTCTTGGACATAAAGCAGTGAAGACATACCTAAAAAATTCTGTTGTATCCTCAATTTACATGTTATTTTTAATTTTGATCAGAAATATGCCTGCACTCTTGGTCAAGCACATAAAGGGAATTAAAACCAGATTCAGGATAAGGCTAACTTAAAAGGATTACTTCTTGTCTAAACAGTCTAAAGCCAGTCAAAGTAATCTGAATTCACATCCTACTGTTTAGATTATTTTTAAAGAGCTGTTATCATAAAGAGTTCATCTTTTTGATTAAAAATAATTTGATTTAAAAATAATTTCAGTCATTTCCCCCAAGCTCAGGCACATATATATGTTATAGAAGCTATTGCATTTTAAAAGCAGCTCTAGCTTCCCAGTTGTTTAAAGTATTGAAGTTTTCTATTTATAGTCTTTACATATTTTTCCGTTACCTAAGATGTTGACAAAGAAATAAAATGCTTACCCAGGTAGATGATGGAATCTACTTTGTAAAGTTCCTATTTGTATCTGGTTTTGTTCTGCAGCTGTCCCTTGAATTTCTAGCTTCTGAAAGGTCTGTTGTAGTTTGATCCCCTTCTGATCCTCTAATCCGGGAGCCAGGAGTAATGAGGTTGTATTTACAGCCCAAACGAGGACTAATGCACTAGGTGTGGTCAGGACCAGTTATTATATGACATAGCGCCTTTGCTCTCTATGTGGCACAGCAGTACAGAATGCTCCAAATAGCTTCCCCCCCCCAAGTGCTTTTGTCAACAGTATTTTGTGATTTGAAGCAGTATGGCTTTCCTCATGTTATCAAAACAAAGCCTATATATTTTTAAATGTCTTTATTTTGCTCTAACAAAGCTTTGTGTCATCTTTCTTATGCCTTTTATTTCATAGTTCAGTTAACTGAGAGGCTTTTGAGCATATTCCTCCATTCTCTGAGAAAATGTGCTTCAACAGGCCACTTGAGGAGGAGGATGCTTACATACAGCTGGGGATCTCCCAAGATCAGCAGCAGGTTACAGGATGGAACTGTGTGGATTGTCAGGCCCTGTTATCAGAGGAGAGGGAGCACTGAGGACAGTCTTGCTGCTTCTTTGCCCTTGCACACCAAAAAAGTAATCCCTGCCTTTTACGAAAAGAGCAAAAGATACAACTCCTTTGCAGCAAGAAGATGGGGGCAGGGGAGTCAAGATGCCTGTTTATTTTTAGCAAACTACTTTCTGATAATGTTACATGAAAAGTGAAAGCGTTTTTAAGGTTGAGGTTGGTTAGCTTTTTTTTTTTCTTTTGCTTGTAAACCAAACAAATGCAGACAGCAGAGAGAGGCAAGACTATATGTACTGCAAATCAAATCTCTTACCTACAAAGATAATATGATCTAGAAAATGGCCCCTTAATTTAATTAAGCTCTCTTGTTATCAAATTATTACCCGCATGGTCAGCAAGGCCTTAGACAGAAGCAGAGCATAATCAAGCTGCTCAGGAAGCCTGTTAAGTAGTAATTGCTCCTCCAGAGAATTGATCAACATCAAGATGGCCTTTATTTTATTGTTTTTGTTGTATAGTTCCAGGAAGAGACTTTGTCTAGTTTGTGTATCTGTATGACTCTTGCTTGTGGTGCAGGCTGTAGTCTGTGCAAAAGCAATGCAGTAGTGTTGCTAGTAAATTAAAGTTTACCAAGTGTTCAACATAAACTATTTTCAAAACCAGTTTAGACCCTAATATTACTAACATGTTTGTTGGGCCAAGTGGAGAAGGTAGGCAAGCTGATGAGTTGGTGTTTTGTTTCTTCTTCTTCCTTTTTTTTTTTTTTTTTTTTTTTAATTCATCTGCTTTGTAGCTTTTATATGTCATAAGCTTGGTTCACAAACTAGCCTAATCAGTGCTATTTATTTCTTTGTGATTAGTTTAATTTTCAAGGTTCTGGAAAAAAAAAAATCTGAAAATTATGATAGTACAAAGACCCTGAAGGCCAAATCAAGGACATTCTGTGTAATGATATACTGAAAGAACTGTACTGAATAGCATTGTTTTTGTGTGCTTGGTATCTTTTTTTTTTCCAGAGTGTTGTCTAATTTTTGATCCAAAACTGCTTTAGCTTTCTCTTTAAACACTGTTAAATTACGTACTTTCACAGTGGAACTGCATGAATAAAGCTTAGTAAGGAAGCCACACTGGCACTTTTTTTTTTTTTTTTTTTTTTTTAAATGTGTAAGTCAGTCAGTCATATGGTTTGCCTGTTGAAGTTGCAGTGTGTTAATTTAAATTCTGCTTAAGTTAACTGAAAAAAACTGACATCATGGCTTGTTATTTTTATAAGCAAAGCCTTCAAGTTGCTTGCCTACCTTAAGTAAAAATTTTCGAGTGATTATCATGAAAAGATTTTTCCAATATAGTACATTAAATGGCAGGATGGACTGTAATTAGTGTTATATTCCGTGTGTGTGTGTGTGCGCGCGCGCGAGAGAGAGAGAGAGCGCATTTAAAAATGATCACATAAGTTGTTGTTTTAGTACAATAAGCAAACTTGAGTTGAATAGACAAAGGGGAGTCTCTGTGAAGCAGCAGATGCAGCAGAACTTAATCGTCCTTTTTTTCTTTTCTTTTTTTTTTTTTTTTAAAGGACTAAATCCCAGAGTTATAAAAATAATTTGGAAAAAAATGATGAATTAGGGGCATATGCAGCATGCAGGGTGACTAAGAGTAGAAATGTATGCAAAGACAATGTTTTAAAGTTTTTTTTTTTTTTTTTTTTTTTTTTCAAGTTTCAACTATTTATACATGAAAAGCAATGTGAAGCAGAGTCCCCAGTGCTTGCATTGAAAGAGCATGGTTAAGTATAGTGACAGTGGACAGCGCAAAGGGCCCGAAGCTGAGCAGCCTAGGCTCTGCTAGTGGTCAGCTGCACAGGCTTATGCCGTAGTTTTGTCATCCCAGCTTCCAGCAGTTAGCAAGGCTGAGCCTTCTGGAGCTAGAAGCTGCCTCATGCTCACCAGCTTAACACCAAGGGCCCCAGCCACTAAGCCCATGGAAAATTCCATTTTACAATTTTGGGCTGTGCAACAGCTTATTAAAAAAAAAAAAAAAGAAAGAAAGAAAGAAGGAAAAAAAAAGCCCTTTAAGCCTGATGCTTGCTGTTTCAATGAGATTGCTGGGTTTGGCCTGAGTCCTACCTGGGGAAGACCCAATAACTTTAAATGGGCTATCAACATGCTGATGTAATTCATATGCTGGAGTTGCTTTACAGAGTCATGTGGGTGTACCAAGGACACTGGAGAAACAGGCCACTTCATACAGCCCTCCCGCCCCTTTCTGCAGGCAGTTCAAGTAAAAGATTCCAGTATTTCCCTTGTTGTTTGAGTGCAGTTGGTTTTACTTGAAGTTAGTTCTGTGTTGCTGCATGTGGAGAGTTTAAGTTGATGCTGCATGTCATAGATGAAACCAAATGAACTTCTTGGCCAAATAGCGTGCAGGACACTGAATTTGAATGTGCCCTGGAGGCAACTAACCATAACACACAGCTTGTTACAGCTACAGTGCAGACTAAGTGAGGCGCTTTTCTCTGGATGTCTAATACCCACCAAGTTTCTGAAGGGGAACTGAGGACATGCAGCAGTAGCAGGAGCAGACAGGTAGGGAGCCTCCTAGAACAACTGGCTCCAAAAGGAGCCTGTCAGCTCATCCTTTCTGTTTCATTTTTTAAGTTATACATGATGAAATTGTGAATTAAATGTCTTGTCATTGGTCTTTGTCCTCAAGAGTCTATCTGAACCTATGCAGTAAAAATGTTACCGCTTCTCCTTTTCAGCAGCTGTCTTTCCATTGCACAGTCGGTTAAAAACTTGGTTGCTGTGGCCTGGCCCCGTTGGCTGCCTATTTTCATGAACATGCTAGAGCTTGGAGAAGCAGAAGTGCCTCATCTTTCATGAGAAAGCTGAGCGCAGAAGCAACCCCTCCCCAGTGTACAGAACCTAAGTGGTAAGTAAGTGCTGAACCCACAATACAGTCTTCATCTAGGACTTTTCCTCCCTTCACACAGCTGAGACAGCAACTTCAGTTTCTTCATTTCTGATTATATAAAAATCACTCTTCTTAGGTCCACAATCACTGAGTTGGCAAACTGAAAGGATTACTCCACACAACCTGCTAGTGTTGCAAATGCTGTAGCCAGGCATCAGAAATAGTAGGCCATAACCTTTCTAGCAACATAATAATGGTGCAAATCTTGGAAATACTATATATATAAAATAAAAAAAGGTTACAGTTTTAACTTTTCTTTAAAGCAATATGCTCACGTTGGAGGAAAGAAAGCACCTTCTGCTATGTCTTTGTTCTTTGCCATTACTTTTATCACAAATTGCAGATCAAGTCGTGCATTGCTACAGGCTCTCAAGAAAAGCATCACTAAGTCAAAAAGAATATCACAAAAATTACTGAGTCAGGCAAGGTAACTGGGAATGCATATACAGCAGCAGGAATAAGCCTAGAACAAAGTGTGCTTGTAGGTCTAAACAATGGACAGACGCTACAAAGAAACAGATCCAAAAGCAGTAGTTCTGGACAGAGCCTAAGCATGGCCCAGAAGGAGACCTTTGTAGGTACCAGTAAATATAGAATGTGAGGGGAGCCCTCAGGAAAGGAAATGAGCACACTGTAGGGAGCTCCCTATGATAGCCTTTCAAAGCACAGCTGAGTACAGATCTCAGAAACAACAGCCCTCAGTGCATTGACAGAATTACCAGATGAAAGAGACTAAGAATATTGGTATGCAATCAGTAGAAGTCACCCTGCCTCCTGAGCTTCTTAGGAAGGTGACAAAAAAAGTAATCATATCAGCAGATTAAAACTAAACTGAAAGGAAAAAAAGAAGAAAAAAAAAAGATGCACACTGTCAAATGGAAGGACCAGGCCCCCTTCCCTAGCACTTGGTTGCTGATTCAGACCAGAGGTCTCTCTTTCTTCTACTGTTTATTTCATTGAGCATGCCTTTCAGCACTGCTCATCTATAAGGAAGTTCCACAAAGACCTAGAGTGCGGAGAGGAATGAGGGTAACTGCATCATTAACATGGTCTCAGGAGAGTCTCTTCCACCATCATGTTTCTCTCATGTCTAAGCAGCCATGCCAGAAGACCAGAGCTCCATGTACCTGTATCACACATGGCCTCTCAGTTTTGCAATCTCTTGCCACAGACTCTAGAAAGGGGCAGGCTCCAGTTTTTCCATCAGGGATTTTATCCAGCTTGTTCCATTGATCAGTTTTGTGGTGGCAATGACATACTCTGTGCCTCCATCTTCCATCTGAGACAGAAATCTCAGTGCAGCTATTTCTGCATATGTCACGCCTCCCAGGAAGAACACCAGTGTGACTCGGTTCTCACCATGTTGACCTGTGTGTTCAAAGAGATGTACAGGCTGTCTTAATTTTATTTTAACATTTCATATCCTTTGCCTGTCAGTCAAGCTCAAAAAAGCCTTAAAACAAAGATAGCAGCTAAATGAGAGAAGAAGCCTAAACGGCAGAGTACCAGACTGGGGCTCAGATACGCAGGCTGTATTCCCAGCTCCATAATTTCTTTTCAGGATGTGTGTCTGTCTGCTCAGGCTTAGTACTACGAGAGTAATGTTGACCTTCTTTGTAATATGTATTAAAATCTCAGTATTAGGTTAGCAAATATTTTAGTATACTGATGAGAAGTTAAACATTATCTACAGCTCTGTATTATAAAGATGGATTTTAAATACACATGGTGCTGTTCATTTAGAGGCTGAATAGGTCACTGGCAGTTTTAAAGATGTCAGAAAGCCATCTGTTAAAAACAGGCTAGGCAGATCTAATATTGTGGTGGACAAACAGATGAGGTAGATGTTCAGGCTCTGCTAGTCCTGGTGCCTGTTTGCTTTATCCCAGCCTAAAAGAGATGCATGTCTCTCTCAAAAATGGGGAAACAACAAAACTTACGTTTTTTCTGAAGGCCAGTAGGTAACTGTTGCCTCTCCTCAAAATGGGGACCTGGCAGCATCTTTAAAACCTCTTCTATACTCCGCCACCCTGGCCGAGCCAGTAGCTGTGCCAGGCGCACACTCAGTGGAGCATAGCCACTGTACACGTAGGAGATATCATTGGGATTCTGTGAGAGAGAGCGAGGAAATGAAAGAGTGTTACTTCATGCTTGGAAACAAAGAACCATAAAAATTAAACAAAAGTATGATGGTTTTCCTGCTGCACATAATCCTGTATTGCTAGATGTGGTGTTCACTGCATAAACTGACTGGAAGCTGATGTGTACCTGTTCATTAACATCATCCATCCATAAGCGCAGGGTTTTCCTGATTGTTGGATAGTTATTCCTACCACTTGTCTGAGATTTCAGGAGTCCGGCCTTTTCCAAGTTGTTTAAGGTCAATATATGTTCATAGCCATAAGTCTGTAACGTGAAAAATTTGCCTTTAATATCATGCCCACCTGTTCAACAACAAACATTAACTTAAGTGTTGTATAAAATGCCTGCTCCCCCCCTCACAATACCAACTAACAAAATTCAATAATACAGTTGTGCTGAAGTCTAGATATTCACCATGATGGTTCCCCAGAATGATGATTCCAATAGCATTGTCCCTGAAATCACTAAGTAGATTCATCTTAACTTACGAAGATAACTCACTGTGAATTTAAAAATGTGCAGATTAGAAATAAACATTCAAAAACATTTTTATGTATTATGCCAAAACAACAAATATCATAAAAAACAAAAAGTGTAGCTTTCAGATAAAAGGGCAAAGGTGTTTAAAAAGAAATTCTTCGTTAAGACTTCTCTAGATTGTATGCCACGTAGAGCGTTTAAATCATGACAGCCACGCATGTAATAATATAAACCTCTCTCTGTAGCTAGATGTTTTAAGACAGATAAAAGCACCTACTATGTCACACTTGTTAGCCCAAACACAAGCCTCAGTTCTGCATCTGTACACATTTGTATTCAGTCACATTGAACACACTAGGGCTACACATGTAGCTGTCTAGAATGCAAGTGCTGTAGAACTGAAGTTTTAATGTGAATATTAATCTAAAATTTAACAACCCAAAAGTTACAGCCCAACCTGGAGAATTTCTTTTTTATAGTGATCCAGAACCTTCTGCTTCAGTCCACTGTTACATACAGATTGCAAACAAACGAGACGCAAGATCTTGATTAATGGATGTTTTTGAGCAATGCAGTCTTCAATATAATTGTTAACCTATGAGGAAAAAAAAAAAAAAAAAAAAAAAAAGCTTTGTTAAAGTGCCTAGCAGACTTGGAAAAAAGATCTATTTTTACCTAGTTTTACCATGCATAATAACAAGGAAGGGGGTGCAGCTGCTCTCCAGGCAGCTTAAGATCATCTTTTAAATGGCAATCTAGCACTTGTTCCACCTAGCATCTTTCTAAGGTCTGTTGATTTCACAGT